>NW_023270807.1:2480453-2713103 GCF_011800145.1 Mirounga leonina | reverse complement strand
AAAGAAAGAAAGAAAGAAAGAAAGAAAGAAAGAAAGAAAGAAAGAAAAAGAAACCGTAAGTAACATCATCCCTGCAGCTTCCTCAAGTATGCAACATGGCTTTTCGTTTACTATCTGAGTAGGGAGGCAAAGTTCTGGGATCCTTCCTGTGGTCCTTCAAACCATAATAGCCTTTAGTCCATGGTTCTGAGAGCCAATGTGAGGATTCTGTCACTGCCCAAGCATTTATTTAAAAAACCAGGGAAATAACGACAGAAAGGGTCAGTGGTCTTGCTTGGCCCACTGT
Source organism: Mirounga leonina (assembly GCF_011800145.1). Classification (NCBI taxonomy): domain Eukaryota; kingdom Metazoa; phylum Chordata; class Mammalia; order Carnivora; family Phocidae; genus Mirounga; species Mirounga leonina. The sequence continues at coordinate 2,712,817 of NW_023270807.1, read as the reverse complement.
GATTTAGACATGAGTCAAAATTCCATTTAAGCCCCTTCTGGCTCTTTTGGTTCCCAGGAATTAATGACGACTCAAAGCCAGTGTCTAGTCATCTCCAAAGAGTCTGAGAATGTCCCTTTCCCCAAGACACAGTTACCTTAGTAAATGGCTGCAGAGCCCTTTGAGGAAAGCTTCAGAGATTTATACTGCATGCTTATGGGGTTTTGCAAGATTCTGTCTCAAGAGGAAGGATGCCGGCTCAGTTCAATCCAGGGGCTCTGAGTCAATGATCTACCTTAGCTCCAGACTGTGACCGTCACTGTGGAAACTAAGTCAGGTTTCTGGCTACCTGACCTGTCATGTTTCTGCTCTAAAGATCAAGAAATATTTTAATAGGCTGCCTATCTCTTTTATTCCTAGGGACACCATAGTCAATTAGCCTCCGTCAGAACCCATACAGGTCGAAACGTCCCGATTGCCATTCTCTGGTGCCCAGTATGTGTCTGGTGGCTGAATGCTGCCATGTGGCCTCTCCTCGTCCAGGACTCCAGCTTTCCTACTGAAATGTGGGAGCCCATCTCAGGGGTGGGTCTCACCCCCACTACTCCTGGCTAACAGGAAACAGCAAGCACGGGCTCCTCGAGGATGCTGGTCCTCCCCCTGCTACTGTATTCCTGGCACCCTCATGGCAGGCGTGTCCTCTGGGACTTCTTAGGAGATGCAGTGTGTGAGGAGGGGATGTGTGGGTCACGTGTGACAAACCCATTCCCTTTTTCCCCCTTCCTACACTTTCAGATTCCTTCTACATAATTCCAGCTCAACCTCACTGAATGGAGGCCATCACGGAGTGCAAGGTTTAGTCAATCAGCCAAGCAAGCTGCTAACTCCTCTCCCAGCTGCCCAAGCTAACATAGTGTGGTAGATTGCAGAATAAAATGGCCACATGTCCCTCCCCTCTCTGTACGTACACCCCTTTGCAATATGACTTTACTGCAACTCCCCCAAATCCGGATTGGCCTTGTGATGTGCTGTGACCAACAGAAGATGGCAGACGCGATTTTGTGGGTGCTCTGAGGCCAGATCCCCCGAGGCTTGCCGCTTCCACTACCCCTCTCCTGCTGCCCTTAGCTGCCAGGGGAAGGAGCCAGGGTGGACCTCTTGGGGGACAAGAGGCCACGCACAGAGCCAGTCCCAGCTGATGGCCAGTACCAACAGGCCCGCTGTCCTGGGGCATTCCTCCAGCCGCAGGCATGCCCCCAGAGGACCGCCACCGCATGAATGACCCCAGGGGTGACCAGCAAAAGAATTGCCCCACTGAGCAGAGCCAAATCGCTGACCCACAGAATCATGAGCAAAGAAAACGGTCATTGTTTTAGGCCACTAAGTCATACAGCAATAGATAACTGGGACACACATCCCCCCGCCCAACCCCGAGTCTCAGGTAAGTGATCTCATATGGACGAATCCAGGACTACGACAGAAAGGCCATCTCTGACCAAACGGCAAACTACCAACTGGGCGAAGGGAGGGCCCAAAGGAATGGAGGTGAAAACCGGTGGGGGAGGGGAGGTGGGTGGAGAGAGCCTGTCCGCAGTGTGGATCTCAGGTGGAGCCAGCAAAGAGCCAGGGTGAGAGGCCTATGGGTGGTGACAGCAAAGCCACATGTCTGACCACCGGGGAGATGCTGAGGCCAGGTGCAGGTAGAAAGAAGTCAGGAGACTAAGAAGCCAGGGGATCGGAAGGACCGTCTATGTGGACACTGAACACGTCCAGCATTATGGCTGGAGTGGTGTCCGAGAGTGACCAGGGCTCCGTAGGACGTCTGCGACAACAGTATTGTCAAACAGCGTGAGACCTAAAGCTGAGAGTTTTGGGGGGAGAGGGAAGGGTCATATTCTGGAAGTGGAGCAAGGAGGTCACCGACTCTACCTCCCAGCCCTGGGGGGAGCGGGTGCAGAAGGAGCAAGAGGGAGAGAACGGCCAGCCTTCGAGCTTGTGGTAGGGGAAGCAGTGTCCTCAGGGAGAGTGAGTTTTCCAGAAGAGCTAGGAGGAGAAGGAACTGTTCACAGAAGACAAACCCTAAGGCCCTTCCCATGCCTGAGGTCAAGGGAGCTCGGGAGAGGGTGTCAGTAGTTAGGGGGTGGGAGACAGCATGAAAGAAGGGGAGCAGGGCCAGATGGGGATTAGATTCGGGAAGGAGGCTGACCAGGACGTAAACAGGGATAAGGGCATAAGGAGATTAGCGCTGGTGTCTGCCGCGGAGCAGTGGTGGGCTTGAGAGCTGTCTGAGCTGTCAGGGAGCCAAGCAGGGGCCCGAGAAGGCTATATAAACACTCACTGCAGAAACGGTCCTGCACCAGCTTGTCCAGAACTCTGACTCCTGCCAACACATTTCCAAGAATGGTCAAGAAAGTGATGAAAAATTCAGGGAAACAGAAGAGAGCACAAGAACAGATCCCAATACAGATTTGATTTCATGTACAACAATGGTGGAATTTCCAGTCAGTGAGAAAAGAACGGTACTTTATATACTAAGTGATGCTGATGCGGCGGGTCTCCCACCAGGAAGAAAATGAGCTAGAAACCCTACCTCTCAGCATAACCAAATAAAAAATTTCAGATGGTTTAACACCATACATGTAAACTATATGCAAAATATATAAAATATATATCCAAAAGACCTTTTAAACCAGACCAGACAGCCAAAAGCGACAAGAGAAAATGTATACTCATTTAATCACATAAAAACTGTAAATTGTTTATGGCAAAAGACACCTTCCCTGAAGTCAAAAGGTGTTAATAGAATAGGAAGCCACTTGAAATCCATGTGAGAAGCAAGTTAATATCTATATTACACAAAGAGATCCTACAAAATGTTAAGTAAAAGACAATCCAGGGGTGGCTGGGTGGCTCAGTCGGTTAAGCGTCTGCTTTCAGCTCAGGTCATGATCTCAGGGTCCTGGGATCGAGTCCCACATTGGGTTCCTTGCTTGGTGGGGAGTCTGCTTCTCCCTCTGCCTCTGCCCCTCCCCCTTCACTTGTGTTCTCTCTCACTCACTCTGTAAGTAAATAAATAAATAAATAAATAAAATCTTTTTAAAAATCCACTGGGAGAAGAAGGATAGAAATAGTTCACAAAAGAGCAAATCCAAGTGTCTAATAAGCATATAAAAAGATGTCATCTTACTAGTTGTCAGGGAAATGTGAATTGAAGTAAGAATGTACTATTGCTTAATACCCACAGATAACCAAAAAATAAAAATACAAGTGATACTATTGTTTGCGGTGAAATGGGGGAGCTGGCTCTGTTCTCATTCATTGCTGGTGAAAACATGTTTCATTGCAGCCTTTTTGAAAAACAATCTGGAAATATCTATTAAAAGTATTTAATAGGCACACGCTTTAATCCAGCAATTCACACCTGAATTAAAGTAAAACCCCTTAAAAATAAAAGCCAGGGCACATAAGGATGAATATATGCAAGAATATTCATTGTAGTATTAGTCATAGTGGTGAAAACAAAACAAGACAAACCTGGTGAATAAATGGAATGTTTTTAATTTTATTTTTTATTAAGTTTTTAATTTTAATTCCATTATAGTTAACATGTAGTGTAATATTAGTTTTAGGTGTATAACACAGTGATTCAACCATTCTGTATATTACTTAGCGCTTGTCATCCCCTTTACCTGTTTCTCCCACCACCCCACCCCCCACTCCTCAAACCATCAGTTTCTCTGTAGTTAAGTGTCTGTTTTTTGGTTTGCCTCTCTCTCTCTTTTTTCCCTTTGTTCACTTCTTTTATTTTATTTTATTATTTTTTAAAAATTTTTTTTATTAAGATTTTTTATTTATTTGCGAGAGAGAATGAGAGACAGAGAGCATGAGAGGGAGGAGGGTCAGAGGGAGAAGCAGACTCCCTGCCGAGCAGGGAGCCCGATGCGGGACTCGATCCCGGGACTCCAGGATCATGACCTGAGCCGAAGGCAGTCGCTTAACCAACTGAGCCACCCAGGCGCCCTGTTCACTTCTTTTATTTTTAAAATTCCACATATGAGAGACAATTACATGGTATTTGTCTTTCTCTGACTGACTTATTTCACTTAGCATTATGCTCTCTAGCTCCATCCATGTTGTTGCAAATGGCAAGATTTCATTCTTTTTATGGCTGAGTAATATTCCATTGTGTGTATACGCCACATCTTCTTTAACCATTCATCTATCAATGGTCACTTGGGCTGTTTCCATATCTTGGCTATTGTAAACAATGCTGCTATAAATGTAGAGGTGCATATATCCTTTCAAATTAGTGTTTTCATATTCTTTGGATAAATACCCAGTAGTGCAATTGCTTATATAGTTCTATTTTTAATTTTTTTGAGGAACCTCCATACTGTTTTCCACAGCAGCTGTACCAACTTGCATTCCCACCAGCAGTGTAAGGGGGTTCCCTTTCTCCACATCCTTGCCAATATTTTCTTGTGTTTTTGATTTTAGTCATTCTGACAGGTGTAAGGTGATATCTCATTGTGGTTTGGATTTGCATTTCCCTGATGATTAACGATGATGAACATCTTTTCATGTGTCTGTTGGCCATCTTGATGTCTTCCTTTTTTTTAAGATTTTATTTATTTATTTGAAAGAGAGAGCAAGCGAGAGAGAGAGCACAAGCAGGGAGAGCTGCAGAGGAAGAGAAAGAAGCAGGCTCCCTGCTGTGGAGCTCTAGATGTGGAGCTCTATCCCAGGAACCTGGCATCATGACCGAGCCGAAGGCAGACACTCAACCCACTGAGCCACCCAGGCACTCGTTGGATGTCTTCTTTGGAGAAAAGTCTGTTCATGTCCTCTGCCCATTTTTTAATTGGATTATTTGGGTTTTTTGGTGTTGAGTTGTATAAGTTCTTTATATATGTTGGATACTAACCTTTTATCTGATATGTTGTTTGCAGATATTTTCTCCCATTCAGTAGTTTGTCTTTTAGTTTTGTTGATTGTTTCCTTTGCTGTGCAGAATCCTTTATTTTGATGAAGTTCCACTTATTTATTTTTGCTTTTATTCCCCTTGCCTCAGGAGATATAACTAGAAATATGTTGCTATGGCCGATGTCAGAGAAATTACTGCCTGTGCTCTCTTCTAGGATTTCTGTGGTTTTATGTTTCACATTTAGGTCTTTATCCATGTTGAGTTTATTTTGTGCATGGTGGAATGCTTTTTAATGGGGCAATGAATAAATAAATGGTGCATTCATGCTGTGGGATATTATACAGACATTAAAAGAGGTAAGTTAATGCTGTTCTAATTGATGCTAGGGGTTAAGTTAAATAAGCAAGAAGAAAAGATGCATATAAAACATGGTCACATTTTTATATAAAAATAGTAACAAAAATAATCCTGTATATGTGCCAGTGTTTTTATGTGTGATTCTATCAACAAGTGGAAAGTCTCGAAGGACATACACCAGCGTGTAACACTGATTTTCTGGGGAAGGAAAGGTAAAATGAATAAATAAGGAAAAGCATTTTTTTTAAAAAAGGGCATCTAGGATAATAACCATTTTTGCCAATTTTCTGCAAACTAACACTTGTGGGTGCATATAAATGCATAGGGAGGCAGACAGACGGGCACCGGCATTATGATAGTGAATTTTCTCAGGGTAGGGGGATTTCAGGTGACTTTAAATGTCTTTGTCTTTTCAGTGAGCTTAAAGTTTTACAGTGATCAATGCTATTTTCTTCATTGTGGGGCGAAAAAAGTTGTATATGTGGGTATGATTGGCAGGTCTTGGGATGGGAGAGGCTTTGTGGGAAACAAAGAGGCTGGAGCTAAGGAAACCACTCAGGCACCCTTCCTTCCAGGTGCCCTCGATCCTCTCTCCCTGCCTGTTTCCCTTCAATCACTCAACACAGTCAGTAAGTAGCTCGTTAGAGGGGGAGGGTGGCCCAGGAAAGTGTGGTGTCGTGGGCACCCAGGGAGAGAGGGTGCCAAATGCTGCAGGGAAGGCAGGGAAGAGAAAGACTGAAACTGTCCTCACGACTGAGTGACCTTGAGTAGAACAGCTTTAGTGGCAGGCAGGCACCAGAAGCCGCCTTGCAGGGGTGGCAGAGGATGACAGGATGAAAGGAAGAGCCAGCCTGGTAGACCAGAAGGACTCAGGGGTGGGTAAGGTTGGTCTGAATTAGATGTCAAAAATGTGGGAGGGGGGCGCCTGGGTGTCACCATTGGTTAAGGGACCGACTCTTGGTTTTGGCCCAGGTCGTGATCTCAGGGTCGTGGGATAGAGCCCCACGTGGGACTCCACACAGTGCAGAGTCTACTTAAGTTTCTCTCTGCCCCTCCCCCTTCAAATAAATAAATAAATAAATCTTTTAAAAAAATGTGTGAGGGGCTACATGGTTTTTCAAATTTATTTAAAGGAGAATGCAAGCCTAAAAAGTTGAAATCACAGTGTAGACAACCCCTTTGGAAAGTGCATGGAACTTTCTGCGTGGGAGTAAAGAGAGATGGTAGGACCTGCAGGGCTCAGGTGTTACTCCCAGAGAGAGACTTGCATGCCACCAAAGGCCTCTGGGATTGGGCCAGCTGGAGGGGGGAGGGGGCTGAACAGGACTGGAAAGAGACAATGAGTGGAGTCCCAGACACACCCATGTTCCCAAGTCTGGCCACCCATCAGAATCACCGGGCAGCTTTTTCAAAATTCAAATCTGGGCCTCCCCCAGAACTACTCAGACTCTCCAAAATTTGAGCCAAAGAACCTGAACTTTAAACCCCTTCAATGGCATTTAAAAATATAGCAATTATTGGGGCACCTGGATGGCTCAGTCGGTTAAGCATCTGCCTTTGGCTCAGGTCATGATCCTGGGGTCCTGGGATCAAGTCCCACATCAGGCTCCCTGCTCAGTGGGGAGTCTGCTTTTCCCTCTCCCTCTGCCCCTTCCCCTGCTCGTGCTCTCTCTCTCTCTCTCTCTCAAATAAATAAAATATTTAAAATATATATATATAGCAATTATTTAGTGATAAATCTAAAAAAGATGGGCAAAAAAGCATTATAGAGAAAACAATTTTAAATTCTGTAAATAAGGGGTGCCTGGGTGGCCCAGTTGTTAGGCGTCTGCCTTTGGCTCAGGTCATGATCCCAGGGTCCTGGGATCGAGCCCTGCAGGGAGCCCGCTTCTCCCTCTCCCACTCCCCCTGCTTGTGTTCCCTCTCTCACTGTGTTTCTCTCTGTCAAATAAATAAATAAAATCTTTTTAAAAAAATGTTAAATTCTGTAGATAAATTTATGTGTGAGTACACACATGAGTACATATTTACACACACATATAAATATTTCCATGTTTCAGGATTGGAAGAAAGACTTCCAGGGTACAGACTTCCAGTTATAAGATTAACAAATTCTAGGGATCTAATGTACAGCATGGTGATTATAGCTAATAATACTGTATTTAACATATATATATATAATCACTTGCAAAAATAAATACAATCTTAAAAAAATAAAATCTTAAAAAAAATAAGTTACTTAAAGAGTAGATCTTAAATGTTCTCAGCACAAAAAAGAAATGGTAATTATGTGGCAGGATGCAGGTGTGAGCTAATTTACGGTAGTAATCATCTTGCAATATATAAATGCATCAAATCAATACCTATACACCTTAAACTTACACAATCTGTGTTAAATGTCAGTTATATCTCAATAAATCATGACCCCCCCCAAAAAAAGAAATTACTTTAGGTGCCCCCATCCTATATCTTCTCTTCCTAACATGTGCATCTTTTAAAAAAATATTATTTATTTATTTATTTGAGAGAGAGTGAGCAAGAGAGAGAGAGCGCACAAGCAGGCAGAGGAAGAGGGAGAAGCAGACTCCCTGCTGAGTGGGGGGCCAGACCTGGGGCTTGATCTGGGACTCTGGGATCATGACCTGAGCCGAAGGCAGACACTTGATCCACTGAGTCACCAAGGTACCCCCTGACATGTTCATCTTAAAAAGAAAACAAAGATTGGAAGACTCAATGTTAAACAATGTATTCATCTATAGATTCAATGCAATCAAATAAAAATCCCCACAGGTTTTGTTTTTTGTTTTTTGCTTTGTTTTTTTGTTTTTGTTTTTCTGTAGAGCATGACAGTTTGATTCTAAAATACATATGGAAATGAAAGGGCTAAGAATAGCTTCCTAAAGAAGAACAATATGGAAATATTGCTCTACTGAAAATCAAGACTTTTTATAAAGTACAGTGATGAGGAGAGGGTGGTATTTGTACAAGGACAGACAGACAAGGAAAAGACTAGAAACTGACATCAATATGGACACTTGGGTTGTGATTCATGTGGCATTGAAAGGATGTGCATGGGCGCCTGGGTGGCTCAGTTGGTTAAGCAACTGCCTTCGGCTCAGGTCATGATCCTGGAGTCCCTGGATCGAGTCCCGCATCGGGCTCCCTGCTCAGTGGGGAGTCTACTTCTCCCTCTAACCCTCCCCCCTCTCATGTGCTGTCTCTCTCATTCTCTCTGTCTCAAATAAATAAATAAAATCTTTAAAAAAAAAAAAAGAAAGGATGTGCATGAGCCTTTTCAGTAAATGGATTGGGTGTTCATATGAGGTAAAAACGAAACTTGACCCTTACCTCACACCATAAACAAATAAATCCCAGGTGGGTTGTTGTCCTAAATATGGAGAGCAGAACAATAAAGATTATAAAAGATGGTAGAGGGTGAAAGAAAATAATTAGGATGAAAACCTCGGGGGGGGGGGTGACAGATTTCTTTTCATGACACAAAATCACCAACCTTAAAGGAAAAGTCTGACAAACTTGGCTTCATTAAGATTAATAAATAATTCCATTTATATAACACTCTAAAACAGGCAAAACTACACCACAGTGTTTAGGGAAGTGTTAGTTTGAAAACTGGCCCCTGTTTACAGAGGGCAAGGAGAGACCCAAGAAAGAGGCCACCCCTGGCCACAAGGCTTCTCTGTAGTAGCAACAACCACCTGCCAAATGTTCAAAGTTCAGTCACATATGTATCCAGACACTCTCAACACCACCTTATTCTCTCAAGACTGTATCCTTGAAAATGGCTCCCACTATGGGAATGGCAGGTAGAACATACATTCCAAGGATGGGGCGTGGGGGGATGAGGAGCCTCCGATTACCTGAGTCTAGCTCAAGGGTCAACCAATGGCCATGTCCTCTTGATTACCTCCTCCAACAGGAAGCATACTCAGGCTGAAAAGGATCACAGGAAGCTAGGAAGTGATTGCCATAGAAGTCAGGGTGGTGGTTCCCTCTGAACGGGAGGAAGGGGCTGAGGCTTTTAGAGTCTAACAACATTCACTTTTTTTATATAGATGAGGTTACATGGGAGTTGGCTTTATAATAATGCATTAACTTGTACATTTATGTTTTACGCATTTTTCTGTATCTTTGTTATCCTTCATGTAAAGGTTTTGGGTTTTTTTGTTTTGTTTTAAAGATTTTCTTTATTTGAGAGAGAGCAAGCAGGGTAAGGAGCAGAGGGAGAAGCAGACTCAAATGGGGTGAGGGGCAGAGAGGAGGGAGAAGCAGATTCTCTGCTGAGCAGGGAGCCCGATGGGGGACTCAATCCTAGGACTCCAGGATCATGACCTGAGCTGAAGGCAGACACTTAACTGACTGAGCCACCCAGGAGCCCCCTTCATGTAAAGGTTTTAAGGGAAGAAAATCTCCGCACATGATTCTGATGAGCAACCATGTTTAGGAACCCCTGATCTAGAGGCTAGTGGAAGCAACACTATAACAGGTCTGTTTCTGGTGATAGAATCCAACCCGGACTTACAAATCTTAGATATGATTCGTTGTCTGAAAAACCCAAGGTAGTTTCAGGAATGGCTAGTGCCAGATACTCCAACAAGATTATTAGAAATCTCCTCTCTTTGCTCAATTTTTCTTACTATCATGCAGGCTCTCATCCCCAGGAAGACCCCCAGCCAGTCCAGGCTATGTCCTGCCGCTGAGCCACCTGAACAGAAAAAAAATGTCCCCTTCTCTGGACTCTCAGCAACAGTCCTGGGGTTGGCTCTCCCTGGACTGACCTGCATCACATGACCAACTGCTGTTGGCCAGGGGTCTGAAATATGATTGCCCAGATATGCCTGCCCCTGGAGTTGAGGAGGATAGAGACAGTCTCAGCTGAATCATATTATATATATATATATAATATAAAAGAATTTTCCTCCAAGGAAAAAGTAGGTGCCATTACCAAGAGGAAAGGGAAAAGATGGTTGGGGGCAGAATTGGGATCGATGGGCTGGAAGTCCCAATGGGGTCAAAGGAGAGGTGTGGTGGAAGAAAGTGAGCAAAGGGTAGCAGGTGGAGTGTGGGAAGACCGTCATCAGAGAGTGGGATGTCTGAATTGTAATTTCAGAGGTGGAGCAGTTTCGGGTGATGACAAGGTCCAGGGTGTGGCCCTGGCAGTGGGTGGCAGGAAGGTCAGGGTGTTGGAGGCTCGAGAACTCAGGTCTTGGTCTTCATTAATAAAGGTGGAACCCTAAGAAAACACAGTCCCATGTGGTTCAGTCTCAGAACAGTATCTGACCCAAGATATAACCCAATAGCCTAAAGTAATTAACAAGCAATTTCATTCCTTAGTCATGCTTCTCAAAGGACTTCAAAGGAATTTAGATACATAGTTCACAGCTACACTAATTAAAATCCCTTTTCCTCTCTTCCCTCATTCCTCATGTCCTGAAGCTATTCTGTGCTGTTCATTTCAATCTCCATCTCCTACCGAATAATAATAATAATAAATAATAATAATAATAAACCAAGGCTCCTCCTCCATACACAGATTTTTTTAGCCACTTTTCCCACATGGAAGAATCAGTCTTCTTTAGGAAGAGAAGAGAGTTGAAGGAGAAATCAGCCTGGAGATTACAGGACACTGTGGTGGGCCAGGGGCGAGCGAACATCCCAGCTCAGCCTCTCCCTCATAATTGTCCTACCACAAGTTGAGGGACCTCGATGTCACATAATAGCCACTGGGAGCTCGTGGTGCAGCAAAACGAATGGGAGTTTTTACATACTTGGTCCCCAGCTCCATCCCTCTGCCTTGAGAGCCTCCGTCTGAGAACCTGGAATTCCTGAATAAGCAGGAGCCACCTTCCCCTCTGCATCACAGATGTAGTCATTTTATTGATTCACTTTAACAATAAACACAGATTTGTTTTATTTAGTATAATAAATTGGCAATTAACATTTTGGGGAAAATTATTCTGAGGCTGTCAATGACACTGGTAAATTTTGGACCTTCCACTTAATATCTAGTAAGTTGGGTTTTTTAATTTTTTTTTTAAAGATTTTATTTATTTGCAAGAGAGAGAATGAGAGACAGAGAGCATGAGAGGGAGGAGGGTCAGAGGGAGAAGCAGACTCTCCACTGAGCAGGGAGCCCGATGCGGGACTCGATCCCGGGACTCCAGGATCATGACCTGAGCCGAAGGCAGTTGCCTAACCAACTGAGCCACCCAGGTGCCCAATATCTAGTAAGTTTTAATTCAAATTTAAACAATAATGAAATACGATCTCTCATCCATTAAATTTTAGAAAAAATAAAAAGAGAGAGCGAGAGAGGCACCTGAGTGGCTCAGTCGGTTAAACGTCTGACTCTTGGGGCACCTGGGTGGCTCAGTCGTTAAGCGTCTGCCTTCGGCTCAGGTCATGATCCTAGGGTCCTGGGGTCGAGCCCCGCATCGGGCTCCCTGCTCGGCGGGAAGCCTGCTTCTCCCTCTCCCACTCCCCCTGCTGGTGTTCCCTCTCTCGCTGTGTCTCTCTCTGTCAAATAAATAAATAAAATCTTTAAAAAAAAAATCTGACTCTTGATCTCAGCTCAGGTCTTGATCTCAGAGTCGTGAGTTCAAGCCCCACATTGGGCTCCACGCTTATTGTTAAAAAAAGAAAAAGAAAACAAGGAAAATGATAAAACCCAAAGTTGGTGATGCTTTGGGAAAAAATATATTCATACATTTTTAGTACAATCCTTTTATTTTATTTTATTTTATTGAGAGAGAGAGGCAGGGGAGGGGCCGAGGGAGAGGGAGGGAGAGAATCTTAAGCAGACTCTACACCCAGCATGGAGCCCCACTCCGGGCTCAATCTGATGACCCTGAGATCATGACCTGAGTCGAAATCGAGAGTCCTACCCTTAACCGACTAAGCCGTCCAAGCGCTCCAGTACAATCCTTTTTGAGGAGAGAGGTGATTTGACAGTATTCCTCAATGTCCATGTAATATTTATTCACAAAGTTATTCAAAAGATAAAGGAAATTGAGGCGCCTGGTTGGCTCAGTTGGAAAAGCGTGTGATTCTTGGTCTCAGGGTTGTGAGTTCCAGCCCCATGTTGGTTGTAGAGATTGCTTAAATAAACTTAAAAAAAAAAGATAAAGGAAATCATATTTATCTTCTGGCTCCTCCTCGCTATCACCTTCCAGGGCTGGCACAGATTGTGGTCATCTTTTTTTTTTCTCCAATTTTTTTTTTTACTGTGGTAAAATACACATAAAAATCAACCATCGTAACCATTTTTTAATGTGCGGTTCAGTGATATTAAGTATATATTATTATGCAACCACTACCACCATCCATCTCCAGAACTCTTCTCATCTTCCCAAACTGTGTACCTGTTAAGCACGAACTCCCCATACCCCTCCCCCCAGCTCCTGGAAACTGTCATACTACTTTCTGCCTCTGTGAATTTGACTCCCCTATGTACTTCATATAAGTGGAATCATACTGTCCTTGTCTTTGTGTGACGGGCTTATTGTACTTAGTGTAACATCCTCAAAGTTCATCCATGTCATAGCCTGTGACAGAATTCCCTTCTTTTTTAAGACGGAATAATATTTTATTGTATATGTAGGTCACATTTGCTTATTCATTCATCTGTTGATGGACACTTGGGTGGCTCCCACCTTCTAGCTATTGTGAGGAATGCTGCTGTGAACATGGGTGTTCAGCTATTTCTTCAAGACCCTGCTTTCAGTTCTTTGAGGGATATACCCAGAAGTGGAATTGCTGGATCACATGGTATATTGTCTTATCTTTTTTAGGGGATGACCTGGCTTCTGGATTTCAGGGTATTAGGAGCTTGGAGGAGACTGACCATGTGACCTTCAACAGGTCACTTTCCCTCTCTGAGAACAGATCCAGGTTTCCAAACAGGGACTCTTGTTAACCACACACATTCCCAGGCCCCTTTTCCTGGGACATTCTAACTCAGTGCCTGGCCTGGGCCCCAGGAATTTGAAATTTTTCTAAAAGAGCCTCAGGTGATTTTTATCATCAAACAGGTTTAGGAATCACAAGACCTGAGAACGTCCAAAGGCCCTCGCAGCTCTGACCTTCTGTGACCTCATAGAAGGTATCTGGAGTCAGACTGACTGGGTTTAATTCCTAGTTGCCAGTTAGCAGGACCACCTCCATTTCTTCACCCGCTAAAGGAGGATAATGGTGCCTACCACAGGACTGTTGCACGAAGTAAGTAGAAATGAAAGAAAATGAGACTTTAGCATACCTAGTACTCAAAAAAAAAAAAAAAAACCACACACACAAAAAAGAAAAAAACCACAACACAACATAACAAAACAAAAAAGTCCTCTAATATGTATTGTGCTGTCTTCCTCTCGTGGCTGGGGTCCTCCCCCAGTGGGTGGGTTCCTGTCGCCACCTAGTGGTGGGGCTGAGTCAGTGCACTTGCACAACCATTTCCTCTTTTCTGCCCCCACTCTGCCCCAACTCCAGCCTGCCCACTCCTCAAGCTCACCCCATTTGGAAGCCTCAAGGCCCTCAGTGAGGACGGAAACTCAAGGTGGGAGAACCTGGAGTCCTAGGGTCTCCAAAGCTCCTAAAGTCTAGTCCACAGCCTCATCCTAGTGATGGTGAGTCGTTGGCATCCCTCTGCCTTTCTGGGTGGTCCTGCGTAGGTCTGATCCTGCAAGAGGCCATGGCCTGGTCTGTTCTGCCCACTCCTTACTAGTAAGGTTGGAGCTGAGTGCCCGCTCTGTGCTACGGGCCTTACGGACATCTCATTAAGCCCCGACAATCCCCAGGCTGTCTTTTCCACAGATCTTCTTCCACACATGAGGAAATTAAGCTCAGAGAAGCTAAGTGGCTGGCACAATGTCCCACAGCTTGCAATGATGGGGCCAAGTCTCTCAAACCCGGGTAGATCTTAACCCACAGCTATTTCCATTAAGCCAGAAGGCCTCTAAACTAGTGGTTCTCTACCTTGGCTGGACATTGAATTCACCGGGGAAGCCTTGTAAAGTACTGAAGCCTGGGGCGCCTGGGTGGCTCAGTAGGTTAAGCATCTGCCTTCAGTTCAGGTCATGATCCCAAGGTGCTGAGATGGAGTCTCCAGTCCAGCCGGGCTCCCTGCTCAGCGGGAAGCCTGCTTCTCCCACTGCCCCCGCCCTCTGTTCATGCTCTCTCTCTGTCTCTCTGTCTCTCTCTCTCTCTCTCTCGAATAAATAAAATCTTTACAAAAAAAAAAAATACTGAAGCCTGAGCCCCACCCCAGAGATACTGGTTAATTGGTCTGGGGTGTGGCTTGACCACTGGGGTTTTGTAAAGGTCCGGTAAGTATTGTAGTGGAAAACCACTGCTATGAACTCACCCCTTGTTTTCTGCTCCTGCCGGCTTTGCTCTAGGCTCTGGACTTCTGATAAGCAATCTGCGCAGAGGTGTTCTGCTCCCCCGGGCTCACAGGTGTGCGGGAGGACAAGTGCACCTTGGGACAGCCCCCAGCCGAGGATGGAGGAGGGTGTGTTCCTCCTCTGGAGCGAGGCCTGTGGATGTGGGACCCCCGGGTCTGCTGCATACCGCTGTGTGACCTTGAGTAACTGCACCTCTCTGCGAAGTTGCCTCGTATGGAAAACGTGTATGAAAGTAGCATCTGTCACATAAAGTGGTTGTATTAAGCCAGCTATTTAGATATTAGCACAGTGCCCGGAACCCAGCAAACCCTCAATAAATGTTACGAGGACTGTGGCTAAGCCAGCAGCTATAATACCGCTAGGATTATTATCATTCCTGACTCTGACAATGGCTCCCCATGCGGACTGATCAGAAGTAGCTGAACCCCTCCTTTTCCTTTTAGCACGACCATTTTCTCTTGGGGGTGGGCTAGCAATTACAGAGAGCCCCACCCCCAGGTGGGCCCAAGACTCAAACTGGCCATTCTGAGTACCCCATCCTCTTGAATGAAATCAAGTAATCGGAGGGGGAAGCAGGTGACCCACGTGGAGCCAGTCCGGCCCCAGCTCAGGGGGAACTGATGTGATGGGGAGACGCCAGAGGTCACCTTTCCTACCACATCAGAGCAAGGCAGAGAGAGTGAGACTGGAGGACACCTTTTGAACCCCTGGGTCCGGCTGCCTGAGATGAGAATGCTCCCAGCTGGCCCAGTTAAAGGGCCAATCAAGCCAAGTCCTGCCTGGCTTTGGGTTGGTTCGTAGTCCCGGCTCACCCCCAGGGCCCCTGGGGATTCCGCTGAGCTGATGTTCAAGGAGTGGCTTCTTAACTCCGAGGTTGCGTCCCGAAGGCAACTCTCCAATCACAGGAATTGAAAGTGAGGATCACAGATAGCAGTATTCCCCCCACCCCCCACAAGCCCTTGCAGCTCGAAGAGGACTAGGGAAACAGAAGAACCCATGCCAAGCCTGGTCCTGGACACGTAGAGGCCGTTATGCATGCAGTTAGCAAAACTCAGATGGGATCTTTCGGCCAAGGGTGTTTCAGAGTGCGTTAGACGGGTCCTGCGGCGTATGTGTAAGTTTGAAATGGTTTCAAAATAAAAAGTCAAAAAAAAGAGGACAAATGTCAGACATTGCCTGCTAAGTACTGCACCCAGGTCACCACACTGGGGACGCACAGACGGACTTGGGACGGGCGCTAGCCGGTGGTGGGCCTCCCCCACCCCCGGGCTGGAGCGCCCCCACACCTCTGCCCCTGAGTGCCAGGTGGCCTCGCAGGCATTTGAGCGCCCATTTGTGCCAGAAATCTGTATCTGTAAACACAGGAGACATTAGGCTCACATTTTGAGGAACCAAGAGAAGAAGAGAAAGGCAGGGTCTCCCCTCCCTGTTCACAGATCCTTCTCTCTGTCTCTCCCTCCTCATTCAGTTACTCAACACGGGCTCTGGGCCAGGCCCTGGAGAGACAGCTGTGAACAGGATGTTCAAAGTCCCTTACCTCATGGAGCTTGCCATCCACAGCTTGGGAGCCGTGGCTCCACGATTCAGAGAAGTGTGGAGAACCGCCCGAGGGTGAAGCAACATCAGTCTTCTCTCTTTTTTTTTTTTTTTTTTAAGATTTTATTTATTTGCGAGAGAGAAAATGAGAGACAGAGAGCATGAGAGGGAGGAGGGTCAGAGGGAGAAGCAGACTCCCTGCTGAGCAGGGAGCTCGATGTGGGACTCGATTCTGGGACTCCAGGATCATGACCTGAGCCGAAGGCAGTCGCTCAACCAACTGAGCCACCCAGGCGCCCGACATCAGTCTTTTCTTGAGGGCCTCCTGGAGACAGTGCGGTTTTGCAATGGTTCTCCAATTTGAGTGGGCATGAGAATCCCCCAGAGGGGTGCCCTGATTGCTGCCCACCCCCATCCCCCTGGGCCGCAGCTGCTGATGGTCAGTGGTAAGGTCTGAGAATTTGCATTTCCAGTATGTTCCCAAGTGACGCTGATGATGCTGGTCCAGGGACCCCACTTTGAGAAGCACTACTTGACTAAGATGATTCATTTAAAGAGTGAGAAATTCAGGCCCCACAAAAGGCTCTGATTGTCTTTTTTTTTTTTTTTAAGATTTTATTTATTTATTTGAGAGAGAAACAGCATGAGAGAGGAGAGGATCAGAGGGAGAAGCAGACTCCCTGCTGAGCTGGGAGCCTGATGTGGGACTCGATCCCACAACTCTGGGATCATGACCTGAGCCAAAGGCAGTTGCTTAACCCACTGAGCCACCCAGGCGCCCAGGCTCTGATTGTCTTAAGAAACTTTTAAAACGCCTACTTCCCAAGCCCCACTGCATACTAATTAACTCAGAGTTTCTGGGAGGCAACTCCAACCATCAGCATTTTTGTAAAAACTCCTGTATGGGGGCTCCCAGCTGGCTCGGTCGGAAGAGCATGCCACTCTTGATCTCAGGATCGTGAGTTCAAGCCCCATCTTGGGTGTAGAGATTACTAAAAAAAATAAACTTAAAAAAAAAAAAGAACGCTGAATGATTCCAATTCACAGCCATGGTTGGGCACCTTGGCCCCCAAAGTAACCCAAACCCAGACTGAGCTTCAGTTTTACCCAGATTTGCCTTCAGCTTGGCCCCGAGCTCTAAGGATATCCGTCTCTTCCAGTTGATCTCCCCTTGGGCCAGCCTTGTGCTGGGCCATCTGCAAACTTCATTACCTGTGAGGCTTCTATCATCATTCCATTCAATAGACAGGGAAACTGAGGGCTTCCATCCACCCAGGGAAGAACGTGGCAGAGCAGATTCAAACCTAATGCTGCTCAGCTTCCCCCTTCTTTCCCACACTGCTTTGCCTGGTTCCGTGTTTCCCCAGAGGGCAGGACATTTGGGGCAGGACCCCTGTGTCTGTTCCAGGACATCTATCACCTCCAACTCCTGCCTCTAAACACCATGAATGGGGCACCGGTGGCGGGGGGGGCGGGGGGGCTCAGTCAGTTAGGCAGCTGACTCTTGATTTTGGCTCAGGTCATGGTCTCAGGGGTGTGAGATCAAGCCCCGCGTCAGGCTCCGAGCTCCATACGGAATCTGCCTGAGATTCTCTTTCCCTCTCCCTCTGTGCCTCCCCTGCTTGCACTCTCTCTCTCTCTCTCTCTCACAAATAAATAAATAAAATCTTTAAAAAAACATAAAAATAAAATAGGAGCGCCTGGGTGGCTCAGTCGGTTAAGCGTCTGCCTTCGGCTCAGGTCAGGATCCCAGGGTCCTGGGATGGAGTCCCGTGTAGGGCTCCCTGCTTAGCGGGGAGTCTACTTCTCCCTCTCCCTCTCCCTTTGCCCCTCCCCCTGCTTGCTCACTCTCTCTCTCTCTTTCTAATAAATAAATAAAATCTTTAAAATAAAATAAAATAAATAAAAATAAAAATAAATGCCATGAGCAACCTTCCCAGTCATTGCGACAACTTAAAACAGCCCCCACATTTCTAAATGCCCCGTCTGAGAGCCACTGCATCAAACGCTCACCCTAGCACCAGTCATATCCCAGAACCCCTCCATGCCCATTTCTGAGCGTCCCAGACACCTCCAGTGACTCCCTTGCACTCTTCCTATTTCTGACCTGAAATCCAACCCTGGTATAAACTTCAGCCCTAAACCTCACTCCAACCTGATTCTCACCATGATCAAGTCCCTAAACTGCTGGTTAAACTAATGCCAACCTTCCTAAAACCTGAGGTCCAGACCCAGTCCTTCAGATGCCATCACTGAGCCAAGTCTTAACTATACATCCTCACTTCAGCTGTCTCCTGTGTGTGTTCTAACTTAATCTCCACGGCCTTTCTGGACGTCCAGTTCCCGTCAGCCCATATTCTGTTCAACAGCTTTCAAAGGCTTCTTAGCACCTGCCAATACCCACTAGCACTAAATGTCATTTTCAGTATGACCCACACATAACTTTCCACTTGTAGCCATTAGCATTAGGTTTAATTACAAGTAACAGTCTCCATGTTGGGGTCCCTGGGTGGCTCAGTCTATTAAGCGTCTGACTTTGGCTCAGGTCCTGATCTCAGGGTCCTAGGATTGAGCCCTGCGTCTGGCATCTGTACTTAGCTGGGAGTCTGCTTGTCCCTCTGCCCCTCCCTTCCTGCCCTTCCCCCATCCTTCCCCTGCTCGTGCTCTCTCTCAAATAAATAAATAAAATCTTAAAAAAATAATAAAATAAAATTTCCATGTCACGGTGACTTAAACAAGATGAGTTTCTTTTCTTTTCTCTCTCTCAAATCAAGGCTTCTAGCTGGTTGCTCCACAGTCACTGCTCTCAAAGTTACCTCATGGTCCAAGATGGCTGCGAGAGCTCCAGCCATTAGGTCCTCTTGCCAGCCAGTGGGAAGGAAAAAATAACCAAGAATGGTGCACCCCTCTTGTAAAGAATACTTTGAGGCAGTGGCATGCACACTCCCACTTACATCTCCATGGCCAGAATTTGGCCCCATGGCCACATGGCTGCAAGAAAGCTAGGAAATCTTTTTTTGGGTGTCCTTATGCTTAGCTACAGATCAGAGTTTTATTATTAAGGAAGAAGACATATTGAAGGGCAAGTAGATGCTCCCAGACCATTATCTGTCCCTCCCTAGTCCTAAGAAGGACTGCAGTTTTGAATCTCCTATCACCAGCCTACACCATTCTTTGAAGATTTGGTCCTGCCTCACTGACTCTCCTGCATGTCCCTGTTGTAATTCTTGGTTTCCATATCCAAGTAAACCCTTCCAGTGCCCAGCTCAGCCTCTCTGTCCCTTGGCCTCCTTTCCTCTCTGTTCTTATCCTCAACTTGCCCTCCTCCACTGGAGCAGATCATCACTGTGTCACCGCTGACCCTGGGGATCTCCATCTCATCCCCCCACTCTCTGACCCAGCTCACTCCCTCTGGCCCCCCAACTCCCACCACCTTTCAACCTCACCAGAAACTACATCAACTAGGGGATCTGTCACCTTTCCCTGTCCCTTTAGCTTACAAATATGCTATTTCTCCCAACTTAAAACACCTCCTGCTCGAATCAGCTCCCCTGCTAACCACCACCCCATTTCTCTGCTCCCCCGGCCCTCCCCACTTTCTCTCTTCCCACTCACTCCAAGCAGGCCCCACTCCTCCAGCAATGCCCTTGCCTACGCCACCAGCAACCTCCAGGGTAGGGACGGCCAGCAACCAGCTTCCTTGCTCACCTACCGTGGCCATTCCTGCCACCTGCCCAGGGCCGGCCCTGGTTTATGTCTGTCGCTCCAGTGTGGTTTGGAATAGCCCGCCTCTACTCCCAAGTGTGTGGGCTTGGACAGTAAATTATACAGTCGCCCTCTCTCTCAGCCGCACCTGACACGGTTGCTCGCTCCTCGTCTCACACTCCGGCGTGTCCTCCTCCCTCCCTGGCTTCTCCTTCTCAAGCCCCTTGGCTGAGAAGTGAGATCCCCCCTCACTTCCCAGCACCTTCTAACATTGTGGTGCCCCTGTGCTCAGTCCTCAGTATCCCCTCTGCTCTATCTTCACTCATTCCCTCAGCCATCCCAGCCAAGTGTTTGCCACACGGGGCTGATGACTCCTAATGTTCTCTCTCTAGCCCAGACCTTATGTCCAGCTGCCCTGTGACCTCACACATGCACATCCAATGGGCACTTTATTTTTTTTTTATTTTTATTTATTCATTTGAGTAATCTCTACCCCCAACCTGGGGCTCGAACTCATGACCTTGAGATCAAGAGTCACATGCTCTTCCAACTGAGCCAGCCAGGCACCCTTCAATTGGCACTTCATTTTTTTTTTTTTTTTAAGATTTTAGTTATTTATTTGAGCGAGAGAGAGAGAGAGAGAAGCAGACTCCCCACCAAGCAGGGAGCCTGATGCGGGGCTCAATCCCGGGACTCCAGGATCATGAGCTGAAAGCAGACACTTAACTGACTGAGCCACCCAGGTGCCCCTCAATTGGCACTTTAAACTGAACACATCCAACACTAGACTCCCGACTTCCCACACATGACTCTCCAAGGTCCTTCTCATCCTAGTTAATGGAATCTCCACCACTTCAGTTGCTCACGCCAAAGCCTGATTTCACCCTGACCCCTTAAACCCAAATGCAATGAGCCGGGGTAGCCTGTCATGTCCCCCACCTTCTCACCTGGTCATTGCCTGGAGAACTGCTGGCCTCCTTGCTGGCCTCCTTGCCTCCCCAACCCTCCAGAATGTTAATAAGTTTGGTCTTATTAAAATTTACTCAAAACCCTCCAATGTCCCCCAGTTGTCACCAAGTAGACCCCAATGTTACCTTAATTCCCTTGCTCTCTGGCCCCCATTTCACCCCAAGTATCTCTATCTTGTCTACTGCTCTCCCCTTTACCCACTCTCTTCCAGCCTTACTGTTCCTCAAATGTGGCTGAGCACATTCCTACCTCAGGGCCTTTGCACTTGCTATTTCAACTGTCTGGAATGCTCTGCCCCAAGATACTTATGCAGCTCACCTGTCACCTCTTCAGCTCTTTATTTAGATGTCACCTTCTCAGTGATACCTTTCCCAATCACTCTGTTGTAACATGCAACCCTCGCTCCCCTCATACTTTTACACTTTCTCCCCCTTTTCTGCTTTTATTTTCTGCACAGTATGTATCACCTTCTTCCTTTTCTCTTTCTTTCTTTTTTTTTATAGAGGGAGAGAGAGACTTTTAATCTCCACATGGACCCAGCACAGAACCCAATGTGGGGCTCAATCTCACGACCCGGAGATCATGACCTGAGCCAAAATCAAGAGTCGGACGCTTCACCAACTGAGCCACACAGGCGCCCTGTATCACCTTCTAACACTGCCTAAAGAATGTCAGCATTACGAGGGCAGGGAGTTCGTGCGTTTTGTTCACTGCCACATGTCGAGTACCTGGAACACCGCCTGGCACACAGTATGGGCCGATGAATAGTTATTGAAGGAGCCGTCCTTCTGTGCCACACAGCCTGCCTGCCCTGCTGTGCATCCGTCTGACTCCAGCCCTCATCCGTCTCTCGCGTCAGTCAGTCCCTTTCTCCGATGGCTCTCCTGCACCTGGTGCGTGGGGGTGAGCGGGCAGAAGTGAATCTGCTCTCCTGTCTCCATGTGGCTTTGGAAGGCAGTGAGCAGCCTGTGTCTGGGTGTATGCAAGCAAAGGCGGGAGACTGCGAGTGTAAGAGGACTGCTGATTCTGCTGGGGGCCGCGCTGCATGACCCGCAGAGCAATTCCAGCCCAGAGGCACACTGATTCTGTGAAAAGCCATGAAGTCCCCCGATAATATCATTGTCACACTAGACTTTCCAGAGCAGACAGCAGTGCCCTGTTTCATTGTCTGTGCCCCACCCCCACCCCCCCAAGCAACACTCCTCCCTCAGGCTGATCTCCATGCTGATGAAAACTGAGCTTGAATCCCATTTCAGCTTCTGCAGCCAGCACCCAGTAGGCACCTAGGGCTTCATTCAGCAAACAATCCAGAAGCTCCTCTGTGGGCCGCCGCGGGGCTCTTCTAGGGCTCTGAGCTCCGACGGCTGGTTTGCAACCTGCTCACTCACAGCCCACCTGTGAGACCCAGGACAGTGACTTAACCTTTCTGAGCCTCCATTCGCTTATCCAAAAAGCAAGGCTGAGGCTAGGACCCTGGCACTGGAAGTCTAGGGTTCACTGAGAGGAACTTCCTTGTGGAACAATCTGCCAGGAGCCACGTGACACCAACAGAACCTTGATGGATGAAAGCAGCCCCAGACAACCTCAACAAAATAAAGCTGGCAGGGACTCGTGGGTGGCTCAGTCGGTTAAGCGTCTGCCTTCGGCTCAGGTCATGATCCCGGGGTCCTGGGATCGAGTCCCGCATCGGGCTCCCTGCTCAGTGGGCAGCCTGCTTCTCCCTCTCCCACTCCCCCTGCTTGTGTTCCCTCTCTCGCTGTGTCTCTCTCTCTCTCTGTCAAATAAATAAATAAAACCTTTTTTAAAAAGTAATAAAATAAAATAAAAAATAAATCTGGCAGAAACTGGCCATTTCAAAGCTCAGATCCATTTTCTTTTTTGCCGGAGTCTGGACAAACCTTCAGGCAGTGGGGTTCCCAGGTTTCTGATAAGCCCACCTGAATGGATCCTTTCCAGGTATACATCTATCTTGTCAGATCAAGAAACTGAGGTTGGGGGGCGCCTGGGTGGCTCAGTCCTTAAGCGTCTGCCTTCGGCTCGGGTCATGATCCCAGGGCCCTGGGATCGAGCCCCGCATCGGGCTCCCTGCTCGTCGGGAGGCCTGTTTCTCCCTCTCCCATTCCCCCTGCTTGTGTTCCTGCTCTCGCTATCTCTCTCTGTCAAATAAATAAATAAAATCTTAAAAAAAAAAAAAAAGAAAGAAAGAAAGAAATTGAGGTTGGGGGCAAGATACTTAAAGCCAGAGGGCAAGCTTGCCCAAGGTCACCCAGCTGGGATGTGGTGAAGCAGGACTCAGTCTGTTTCTGGGCAAAATCTCTAGGTCTCAACCACTGCTTCAGACTTTCCCAAGATCCCCTCTTTTTACCACTGCACCACATACGCTGACCCAGGGAGCCCTGGGTTTGAGCCCCTCAGAGACTTGGGCCTCCCTTTGGTTCATCTGTGAAATGAAGGTAAAACGACAGGCAGCTGACATCAACAGGATGCCTGTTCTGGGCTCAGCACTGTGCTAAGCACCCACACCTATCAGTCCATTCAATTCTCCAAACTTCCCCACCGTCCCATGCAATTATTGTCACAGTTTACTGTGACACTTTTTGGCTAGAAAACAGGGCCATAGGTGAAACAAGGTGCCCCCCCCCCACCTTTCAAAGTTTCCGCAGGGACTAGAGAAAACACAAGTAAATATCAGGCGCTTGGTCAACGGTATGGTTCCAAGTTACTTGGGCAAGTCACTTAACTTCTCTGAGTAGACAAGTAAGCAGACTGTGAGGATGAACTGTGCCTGGCGCACGGTAGGAGTCACTATTTATCAGCATCCCAGCTGGTGGTGATGGCGAATCTCTGTCTTCTGAAAGTAGATTTAATTTTAGGGGCGCCTGGGTGGCTCAGTCGGTTAAGCGCCCGACTCTTGATCTCAGCTCAGGTCTTGATCGCAGGGTCATGAGTTCAAGCCCGTGTTGGGCTCCACGCTGGGTGTGGAGCCTACTTAAAAAAAAAAAAGTAGATTTAATTTTAGAAAACAGCTAAAATTCATGTGGAATTGGATCTGGTGACTAATGCCAGTGATCAAGCTAAGAACTGTCATTTTTAGACCAAAACAAGGTGTAATTATGGAGCCTCGAGCCTGTTTTTCTTTGGAGAAAGGCCTGTTGCAATGGTGTTAGATCAGAAGGTATTAGAAGTTATCTGTATTCCTGATCGGATTCATATTCCTAAACTGACCCTCATTTTATTTTTTTAAGATTTGATTGATTGATTGATTTGACAGAGAGAGAGAGAGAGAGAGCATAAGCAGGGGGAGGGGTAGAGGGAGAGGGAAAACCAGGCTCCCCACTGGAGCCCGACTTGGGGCTGGATCCCAGGGTCCTGGGACTATGACCTGAGCCAAAGGCAAATGCCCAACCAACTGAGCCACCCAGGTGCCCCCCGACCCTCATTTTAACCAAAATCTTGATGCTCAATCCTAAATCCCAGGCCTTACCCAAATCTGACCATTTATTTATACTGTCTCTAAATTCCCACACGTGCTCACCAAATCTAGCAACACCGAGACCCAGAAGTTTCCATTCATTCTTTTCTGAGTTCTACTTCGCTACTTTCTGTTCCTCTCATGATCTGGACCTGCATTAATTCTCAAAGGATTTTTAAAAATATAATTGCAGGCGCCTGGGTGGCTCAGTCAGTTAAGCATCTGCCTTTGGCTCAGGTTGTGATCCCAGGGTCCTGGGATCAAGCCCCAAGTCAGGCTCCCTGCTCGGCGGGGAGTCTGCTTCTCCCTCTGCCAATGCTCCACCCCTGTTTATGCTCTCTCTCTGTCAAATAAATAAATAAAATCTTTAAAAAATATATAATTGCATTCAAAGCATACAAAATATGAATACATTCTCCTAAAAAGTAACTATAAAAAACGTAAAAAAAAAAAAACACCTTTTTAGGGGCGCCTGGGTAGCTCAGTTGGTTAAGCGCCAGACTCTGGATTTCAGCTCAGGTCATGATCACAGGGTTGTGAGATCAAGCCCCGTGTCAGGCTTCCCACTCAGCATGGAGTCTGCTTGAGATTCTCTCCCTCCCTCCCTTTGCCCCTCCCTCTGTTTGCTCTCTCTCTCTCTAAAATAAATGAATAAAAAAAATTTTTTTAATAAAATTAACTTAAAAAGAGAAGCTTTTTTATTTTTTTATTTTTATTTTTAAAGATTTTATTTATTTATTTGACAGAGAGAGACAGCAAGAGAGGGAACACAAGCAGTGGGAGTGGGAGAGGGAAGAAGCAGGCTTCCCACTGAGCGGGGAGCCCGATGCAGGGCTCAATCCCAGGATCCTGGGATCATGACCTGAGCCAAAGGCAGACGCTTAATGACTGAGCCACCCAGGTGCCCCAAGAGAAACCTTTTTAATAAAGTTATTTTTCACATGCTTTCAAAAGTGACTTTCCTTCTAATATATTCAAAATTACGTATTAAAATTTAAAGGCAAATATGGTTTCTAATTAATAAGTAGCAAAATGTAATCGAATTTAAATAGTTTAGACATTTTAATTCCACCTTATTAAATATTTTTTGGAAAACAGAACTGTTCCCAAAATAGCATCCGATGTGTCAATACGAGGAACTGCAATCATGCCTCACACATTAAGGCCTGACCTTCGTATATACAAATTTAAGAGTCATATGAATTGTTTTTAATATCATAAAGTGTTCCTCAGCCGTCATGTGCAACTTTAATACCAGTGCTGACTCATGAGAACCTTCAGAACGTGAAAAGAAGCAGGAAAAAAGGACACTTCATTTTTTTTTTTTTTAAGATTTTATGTATTTATTTGTCAGAGAGAGAGAGCACAAAGCAGGGGGAGTGGCAGGCAGAGGGAGAAGCAGGCTCCCCGCTGAGCAGGGAGCCCAATGCGGGGCTCCATCCCAGGACCCCAGGATCATGACCTGAGCCAGAGGCAGACACTCAACCCACTGAGCCACCCAGGCGTCCCTAAAACAGACACTTTATTATGCAAGTATCTATCACATCCATGCAACCCAAGAGGAGAGGTCTGAGAAATGAATTGATCTTTTCTTTCACTTGAGAGCTTCTGCTGTTCACATGGGCCCACACTCCGAAGCCGTGTCCTCTGACCTGGCCTGTCACCCAGCCCACGTTCGGTCCAGTGCAGACACCTCTGGTTTGGAGAACAGGGGGCAAGATGTGAGGCATTCCCTCAGCTACCCCCCAAGCCCCCACCCCTGTTAGAATGCAGATATTTCAGTTTCCAGTTTGCCTGGTCAGATCAGCCCTGAGCCCCAGGTGCCCTCCTGTTCTCAGTCATGTATTTGTCTGGGGTTTGAGATCTTCAGGAACCCTCTAAAGGACCGGTCTTGGGGCCTGGTCGAGGGGCGCCCCGGCTCTATTGTGCAAAGTGCTTTGCTGCCTGGAAATTTTTGCATAAGCTATGCCTTATGCCTGGAAGGTTCTCATTCCTAGTCTCTGAAAGCCTTCAGGTCTCAACTTATTTTAGCATTTTTTTATTAAGTAAACTCTACCCCCAACATGGGGCTCCAACACATCACCCCAAGATCAAGAGTCACACTGTATGACCAGGGCTTAGCATACTGTTTGGCACAAAGTCGGTGCTCTGGAAATATTTGTTGACCAGTTCTCAGCCATGAGCTTCCTCACCTTCGATATCAGGGTATTAATGTCTGCCTCATAAACGTTATTGTGAGGGTGGAGAGAGAAGAGGAGCAAGGAGACTGACATACAGTAGGTGGTCAATAAATGCTATTATTATTATTGTTATTATTACTGTGCATTCAGAGGCCAATGAGGACCGAGGAATCGTGGAGATGGGGACTTGAGGGCTATTTAGAGTGGGACAGGTTTCGTGGAATAGGCTTAAGCAAAGGCATGGAGGAGAGAGAATGTAAAGGCTGTACACAAGCCTATGTGGCTGGATGAGTAGTAGGGATGGGGATAGCCCTGCAGTTAGAAAGGCAGACTGGGGCCAGACCAGGGAGAGCCTTGAATGCCAACCCAGCACATTTAAATTTGACCCTTAGGCAATAGGGAGCCAATGAATGTTTTTGAGCAAAGGTGTCAACTGAAGAAGTGGTATTTTAGGAAGACTGATTAGGGCAAATCTGGATCAGGTGGACCAAGCAAGTGAAAAACAAAAAGCCTGACAGTTTCATTCATACTCCATCTCTAATCCTTGTGACTGCATAAAACATGCAAGGGTTAGGGGTAAAAGCTCTGACAGGAGTCAGATCTGGATTCACGCCCCTGGCCAAGCAACCTGACGATCTGGCCGATGCTGAGCACTCCCCGAGCACTCACGTTACCTCCCCAAGCCTTGGTTTGTCTGTCTACAAAATGGAGATAATCATCCCTACCCTGCCTATCTCACTGGACTCTTGTGAGAATTGAGTGAAATTAAAGATGTGCTCATTAACTCATTGAAAAAATGAACCCCACTCAGGGATCAAGTGGTGCTGTAAATGCTGAGGAGACAGGGATGAAGTGGGAGTTCAGTGAAAAGGGACACATAATTACCAATTACTGAGTGCCCACTGCATGCTTTTTTTTTTTTTTCCTAAGATTTTATTTATTTATTTGACGGAGAGAGACAGCGAGAGAGGGAACACAAGCAGAGGGAGAGGGAGAGGGAGAGAGAGAGAAGCAGGCTTCCCGCGGAGCAGGGAGCCCGAGGCTGATGCGGGGCTTGATCCCCGGACCCTGGGATCCTGACTTGAGCCAAAGGCTCGATCCCCAGAGCCTGGGATCCTGACCTGAGCCAAAGGCAGCCACTTAACGACTGAGCCGTCCAGGCGCCCCCCCACTGCGTGCTCTTTTCTACCTGTCATCTCGCTGAATCTGCCAGGATGCAGGGCTCAAACTCACGACCCTGAGATCACGACCCAAGCCGAAACCAAGAGTCAGATGCTTAACTGACTGAGCCACCCAGGTGCCCCTCATCTCAATGAATCTGAACAATATCCTTACCGGTTGAGCCCATTTTATAAATGAAGAAACGGAGGCTCAGAGGGGCTCAGGGCGTTCAGCCCTTAAGTGACAGAGCTCAGGTCGTGGGCTCAGGGCTGACCCATGGGTAAGATGACTGCCTGCCTCCTAGCGCTAAACCTTTGAACACACCTGGCTATTTCCAACTTCTAGGCCTTTATCTTGTTCCTTTTCCAGGTATCCCATCCCACTTTTATTTTTGCCTGTGGAGCTCCTGTTCATCATCTTTTAAATTTTAGATCAGGCTTTTCAGGAAGCCTCCAGGACAGCTGAGTGAGACCCCTGCTCTGGGCTTCCTCAGCAATTAACCAAACGTCTCCCATATTAATCACATCAACACTATATCCTTGGGGGGCACCTGGCTGGCTCAGTCTGTGGAGCCCGTGACTCTTGATCTGTGGGTCATGAGTGGATTGTGAGTGGGGTCATGAGTTTGAGCCCCACCTTGGGCATAGAGATTACTTAAACAAAACAAAACAAAACTATATCCTTGGTCTCTAAACTTTAAAAAAGCATGTTCGCTATCAGTAAAAAAATAATTTTAAGTGTACATCCATAATTAGGCATGTTTCTTAATAAAGTACTGGATAATACACATGCTTCTGTCAATCCATATATACTAAGTATCAGTCAACCCTAGTTCTTATTTTTTATGAAAAATAAAGATAAATACAGGATCTGATCTAATATTTTCTTCCCACACCCCACTGACCCCTGACAAATTACAAATTGGCACCTCCGACCGGAAGCTGGGTGGGGGAGGGTGGGGCTGGCACAGCGATGGCGTCCTTCAGGCTGCTGGTGGTCTGAGAACTGGGGAGTCAACCTCTTCCCTCAGTGGGCTGGACCTGGTGAGTGGGGGGGGTTGTGGGCAGGAGAGAAGCACCTCCCACAGTGCTGCCACCTTCTTGAGCCAGCGGGAGGTGGGGTGAAGTTGAGCCTGGATTAGCCGGGGAGGGCAGGGAGGCTCCTAGAGCTGCAGGGTGGCCAGAGAAGGGGCTGTGGATAGGCGAATACACCATGCCGCTGCAGGACGACACCCTCCGAGAGGTGTGGGCCTCGGACAGGTCCGGAAGCGCCCCCACCACCACCTCACCTCAACCTACCTGAACCCTGGGGGGGCCCAGGTGGAGGGGTTGGGGAGGGGCAGAAAAGGGGAGGAAGACAGACTGATTGCATTGCTACCCTCAGTGGACATGAAGAGGAAGGCCAGAGCCCCGAGGTCCAGCAGCGCCCCAAGCAGGTATGTCACCCCTGCTTGGAAAGGAGGCAGGGAGAACCCCCCCATTGCGTGTAAGCCCATGCAGGGAAGGGGATCTGGGAGTGGGACGCGTCCCCCTCAGCAGCGCCTGAGTGTTTCTTCCTTGTAGTTTTGCTTTTTTTTTTTTTTTTTCTCTTTTGAGGAAAAGGGTGTTTCGGGGCATGGGATGTCCAGGGGAGGAATTGGGACTCTGGGGCCTTGGACGCGGCCATGATGCATGCGAGGGGTCACCGTTCCCACCCCAAGAAGAAGGCTGCTGTTCCCCTCCCGATAATCCGCGGTTATTTCTGGCGGCTCAAGGGATTAGAGGGTCATGGGCAGCCCTCCGAGCCCCCCTTTCCTTCCTCTCCCTCCTCTTGACCCCCACTCCGCAGCGACCCGCCAAGGGGCAGAAGTTGAGGAAGAAGAGGACGGAGGCTCCCGAGTCCCCGGGCCCTAAGGGATCCAAGCCCCGGAGACCTGCCGGCGGGCGGGGGGCCGAGCCTGGGGGCGCCCCCGGTGAGGGGCCCGGGAGGGGTGCGGCTGAATCCTGGAGTCCTGGGGATGGGGGCAGTGAGGGGGGAACTGGAGGGGTGGGAGAGGGCCCGGGTAGAGCGGGGGGGGGGGGCTGGGAGGGATGTATGAAAGCCAGGGGAGGGGTGTCGGAGGTGGAAAGAGCGCCCAGAGGAGACCCCCACAGAAAGGAGCCCGAGGCGGGCAGCGTCCGGGGCTCAGGCGCCGTCCGAGGAGGGGGTCGGGCCCTGCCTGACCCCAGCCTCTCGCTCAGCCGGGCGGAGGGGGAAGCCGCGGGAGGAGGCGGCCCCGCAGCCGCCGGAGGCCCGGCCGCCGCACACGGTCTACGCCAAGTTCCTCAGGGACCCCGAGGCCAAGCGCGACCCGCGGGAAACCTTCCTGGTAGCGCGAGCCCCGGACGCAGTGGACGGTGAGACGGGGCCGGGGGGTGGGGGTGGGGGGGAGTGGAGCGCGGGAGGGGGGCGCTGGAGAGAAGGCGCGAAGGGCCCGCACGGGAACCGCGACAGGGCGACGGAAAACTCGGGAAAAGAGCCTCTCTTTCTCCGGCCTTCTCTTTGAGCCAAAAAACCCCACTTTATTCTCTTGTTCTTTACTCCGTTTTCCGGTTGGGGAAACTGAGGCACGGAGCGGTTAAGAGTTTTGCCTTAAACTACAGCTAGGGGCCAGAGATAGCCCAGATGGGTCTGGCTGGAAGTCAGAAACGGACAAGGCCAGGAAGATGCGGAGGGGGAGAGGGGCGCCTGGGTGGCTCAGTCGTTAAGCGTCTGCCGTCGGCTCAGGTCATGATCCCAGGGTCCTGGGATCGAGCCCCCCAGGGTCCTGGGATCGAGCCCCGCATCGGGCTCCCTGCTCGGCGGGAAGCCTGCTTCTCCCTCTCCCACTCCCCCTGCTTGTGTTCCCTCTCTCGCTGTGTCTCTCTCTTGTCAAATAAATAAATAAAATCTTAAAAAAAAAAAAAAAAGCAGCGGAGAGGGAGAAACAGCGCAGGTGCGGTGATGGGGGGTGGGGGGACTGCAAGACAGGCAGGAGTGTGTGAGGAGGTAAGGGTCCCGGAGCGGGGGGGAGGGCCCTACAGAGAAGGGCATTTCCCCCAGAACAGGATTGCCAAGCCCCTCGCATTCCCCCAACCCCAGCTCACTTCCCGGAACACCTTGGAATCACCCCCAAGGTTTGAGGAAGGAGCTAGAACTGTGTTTCTCCTATTGTTCCTGTTCCTGTTCCAGAAGGGGAGCCTCCCACCCACCCCCCTCATTTACCACTTCCCAGCAATCTGGGGGGACCGGGCTCCCAGATGATGGGGCCCACGCCAGCCCTCATTATGAGGAGCTTCTACCTACAGAGGATGAAGAGGAATCAGAGGACCACGAAGAGGAAGAGGAGGCGGAGGAAAAGAAAGAGAAAATCCCTCTGCCACCCAAGAAGGTTCCTAAAGAGAAGACTTCTGCCGGGGTCAAGGAGAGGAAGGCCAAGGCCCAGGGTCAGAAGGGTGAGTGTTGAAGGTACAGAGGGACCACACAGACTCGGAAAGCTAGCCCTGTCCTTCAGGGGCTTGGAGGCCTCAGTGATAGGCGAGAGTTAAGACATCAGAAAGTTACCAGTGCCTGGACGCAAGAGTTTCCTTCTCTGGTGTCTTCCCCATGACGGTCCTTAAGTACATAGTATGTGTGCTCCCCCCACGCCCCACCATCCCCACCACTGCCTGCCCAGGGAGCTCTGTGAGCCAGGTAGGACAGAGGATTTTAGTTTTGTGATTTTTTAGTGGTTTTTCTTTTAACTCAATATGTATTATTGTTATAATTTTCATAAAAGTATCAAAGCCATTACGGTAGAAATCAGTCAATGAAATAAATGCTATCATGGCTCTCTGGCCTGGGCACCTCGCCCTACAGGTACCGCAGGCTGGTCTAAATGGGGACAGGTAGCTAGGACCCTGGGCCTCTGTGGGAGGGAGAGAACACTGTCTGTAGCACCTGCCAGAGGAGGTTTTCTGGGGAGATGGGGTGGGAGCTGGGAATCAGAGACTCAGTTAGAAGGCCCGCATTCATTCATTCATTCATTCATTCATTCATTCATTCTGTAATGTCTATTAAGCTCCTGATGTTTGTCCAGCCCTTTACAGACTCAGGATTAAAATGCAACAAGCAGGGTGCCTGGGTGGCTCAGATGGTTGAGCGTCTGCCTTCGGCTCAGGTCATGATCTCAGGGTCCTGGGATCGAGTCCCTCATCGGGTTCCCTGCTCGGTGCAGAGCCTGCTTCTCCCTCTCCCTCTGCCACTCCCTCTGCTTGTGCTCTTCTGTCTATCTCTCTGTCAAATAAATAAATAAAATCTTAAAAAAAAAAATGCAACAAGCAGGGTGCCTGGGTGGCTCAGTTGGTTGAGTGACTGCCTTTGGCTCAGGTCATGATCCTGGAGTCCTGCGTCGGGCTCCCTGCTCGGCGGGGAGTCTGCTTCTCCCTCTGACCCTCCCCCCTCTCATGTGCTCTCTCTCTCTCATTCTCTCTCTCTCAAATAAATAAATAAAATCTTAAATAATAAATAAATAAAATAAAATAAAACGCAACGAGCAGAAGACAGACTCTGGGCCCTTCCTTGTCAGGTCTTCAGCCTCCCTGGGGACTGAAGAAATGATGAGTGGGTTGGAAAGTGGCCTTCAGCCCCAACAGGCTCTTCTCTGTCTAACCCCTACCTCCATTTCCAGGGGACCTGGGAAGCCCTGTCCCCCCAGCCAAACCTCTGCGCATGAAGAAGGAGGCGCCAGCGGGGGAGGGGCCCAAGATGAGAAAGACGAAGAAGAAAGGTGAGACTCGTCTCCCAAGGAACAGGGGACTCTGGGTGTGGTGGTGTGTGACTCCTTCACATCCACCCACACAGGGTCTGGGGAGGCTGACAAGGACCCCTCAGGGAGCCCAGCCAGAGTGAGAAAGAAGACTGCAGCAGCCATGTTTCTGGTTGGGGAAGAAGGGCCAGCTGAGAAAGCTCCGAAGAAGAAAGGTGGGTGGTCGTGGCCTCTGGGGCCATGACATCTAGAGGCCGTCCTGGGGGTGGGGAACCCAAGTGCAGTGTGGGGTGAGGAGAGGGTTCTGGAGTCAGAAGACTTGAGGGGCATCTTACTCCCCACTTAAATAGCTGTGTGGTCTCAAGCAGGTATCTGAGCCTTTCTGAGTCTCTGATAATAGTAATATGGGAGTGCTCTCTTGTGCTTGTGGGGAGGGTCCAAGTAAGACGTGGGTGTTAGAAGTGCTCCACAGGGTCAGGGATTCACAGGCTTGTACCCCCTCCATGCCAGGCACTTCCAAAGGCCCAGAAGAGGAGAGGAAGGAGGACGAGGAGGAGGAGGAAGAAGTGGCAGCCGTGGGAATGAAGAACAGCAATCAGAAGGGCAAAGCGAAAGGAAAAGGCAAAAAGGTTGGGATCCAGAGGGGAAGGGGGCCGAGTCCCCTTCAGGGAGCAGGGCAGGGGCCTGGGCTTGGGGGACTAGAGTATGGAACCTCATGGGGAGGGGGGGCCGGGGGTTAGAGTCTTGGCTCCCTCTCTGATGACACGATAGGAGGACAAAGGTCACCAGACTTGTGAGAACAGAGAAGGTGGTTGAGGGGTCACTAGGCTGGGATTGGCTCCCTGCGGGCCTGATGTTATCTGGGCTCTAAGCCCTCCCCTCTGCGGCCTAACCAGCAGCCCCAGCCAGAGATGCTCACAAAGCCACCACGTGAAGAGACACCCATCTTCTGTACCAGAGAGGGAGAACACACAGGCAGAGTGTGCTCACTGACTGTGTGAGTTGTTAAAATATTTTCACACTACTGCTCTGGGGCCCCAAGTGCTTTCTGCTACCGAATCTGGGATGGCCCAACCTTCCCGCAGCTGAAGAGTTAACACTGGCAGACAGGTGCCTCCAGAACCCTCCTCCAGGCCCACCAGGGTCCATTTGGACAGACCAGGCAGTTTCCAGGGGCAGAACAGGTTGTTAACTCTCTTGAATATTGCTCTTTCTCACAAATAGGACTCAGGCACCAACATGCACAAGCCAGGGTAAGCAGGAGAGGGGGGCCAAACTGGAGAGAGAAAGTGATGAAAGTCTTTGAGAAATTGGGTTTCCACAAGTGGAGAGATCACCCTGAGGGCAGAGCCGGGGTCCGAGCCATGTGGGTTTATTAGTTTGTTCAGGAGTGGTCAGGTCTTGGGGGACTGACTCACATTAGCCAACATCACCAGATACCGATATATAAACTAAAGGCCAGTTTCTTATCTCCCACGGGGAATATAACCGCAGTGCCGCCTTCAATACAGTAGGCCCTAGAAATTTACAGCTGTGGAAATGTTTGAATAAGCTCTGGCTTTCTCCACATCACATTCCAAACATAGTCTTGCGTTTCCCAAGTTTCTTCTGGAGCAGCCCAGAGTGGAGAAGAGATGCTCCCTTGCCCGGAGGCTAAGGGCCTGCTCACCGACACCAGCCTCACCTCACACGTAGTCCAAACCTGCCCTCAGCAAAAATGGCCGACCGCAGCGTATCAGGGATTCTCCGTAGCTCTCATATAGCACACACCCAGGCTGGCAGTCCCCTCTCTTCCCTAGGGGGAAAGTTGGGGTTACGGTCTTGGCTCCCCCTCTTAGGAGGGATAGAACATGAGGGCAGAGGGCACCAGATCCAAAGGGGCAGCTGTGGGGTCACCAGGTCAGGCCTAGGCCACCCTAGTGTGGAATGCAACCAAACTGTGATTCGGAGTTTTTCCATGAGCAAGATAAGCTTATTTATTTATTCACTGTCTTACCTCGGTATTGCAGTCTGACAAACTACCCCCAAAACTTAGTGCCTTAAGACAACAAACATTTCTTTTCTTAGTTTCTAAAAGTCAGGAATCTAGGAGGGGCCTAGCAAGGTACTTCTGGCTTGGGGTCTGTTCTGAGAATGCAGTCAAGATGTCAGTTGGGTCTGCAGTCACTTGGGAAGCTTGGCTGGCAATAGAGGATTCACTTCTAGAATGGTTCACTGTCATGGTTGTTGGCTGGAGCCCTCTCCATAGGGCGGCTTGAGTGGTCTAATGACATGGCAGCCTACTTCCCCCAGGGCTCAAGAGTGGCCCAAGGGAGACAGCAAGGAGAAGCCACAGTATCTCTTATGACCTGGCCTTAGAAGTGACCCCTCCCCCCATCACTTGGGCTATATTCCATTGGTCAGAAAGACCAAACTCTGATACGATGTGGAAGGAGACTACACGAAGTGTAAATACCAGGAGGCAGGGAACACCGGGGCTCATCTTGGAGGTTGGCTCCTGCAGTCATTGATAATTTACCATACACTGTAATGATAGCAATAGCTAATACTTCTCTAACACAGCAGTTCATACCTTTGGCCCCACCTCAGTTCGCCCGTTGACACAGTGTCCACACGAAGGAAGGTCTTTCTAAGGCTCTGGCTCTGGCACCATTTTAAGCCCAGTTCCACTTCTTACTAGCTGTGTGAACTTGGGCAAGTTGCTTAACCTCTCTGAGCCTCAACTTCTTCGGTAAAATTGGACAATTACTTCAGTAGTTACCTAAGAGAATTAAATTAGTTAATATTTGGAAGATACTTAGAGCTATGCCCGGCGCATTGGTAGGCTTTATAGGAGTGTTTGTTAATATATAAATTAATAAGGTCTCTCCCGGGGAATCCAGCCCCAACCTCTGCATTTCTCAGATGAGAAAACTGAGTCACAGGGTGGTTCAAGTTAAACATGACAGAGTTAGTGGTGGAACCAGGATTTGAACCCAAGCTGTCTGGCTCCAGATCCCAGGCTCTTAACCACAAAGTGAAGCAAAATAATAATAAAGCGCCAAGCTCCGCAGAGCCACCTAGCATGGCCTGCTGGGCTGCAGGGGAAGTGAGGGGCCCAGCCCACTGTAGCTGGCCTGTCTGTTCTCTTCCACACAGAAAGCGGTGAGTCGTCCTGCCTGCCCTGCCTGTGTCCCGGCACTGGGGATCTGCTGAGGGCAGAGAAGCCAGGGCTCCAGGACTGATACACGCTCTGCCCCGACCCAGAAGGAGGAGAGAGACCCATCCCCACCCATAGAAGTGGATGAACCCCAGGAGTTTGTACTCCGGCCTGCCCCTCAGGACCGGACGGTGCGCTGCAGGCTGACCCGGGACAAGAAGGGCATGGATCGGGGCTTGTATCCCTCCTACTTCCTGCACCTGGACACAGAGAAGAAGGTGGGTAGGGGGGAGACAGCAGGGGAGAGAGAGTGCAGGTGCCAGGACCCAGGCTGGGGGGCGGCTAGAGCCAAAATGGGGGTGTGGGTGGAGTCCGACGCAAACAGGCCTTCCCTTTCCCCTCACTCACCTCCTTCCTTCACCTGTCTCCCCCTCTCCCCAGGTGTTCCTCCTGGCAGGCAGGAAGCGGAAACGTAGCAAGACGGCCAATTACCTCATCTCCAGCGACCCCACCAATCTGTCCCGAGGAGGGGAGAATTTCATTGGGAAGCTGAGGTGGGGTTGGGAAGCCCAGGGCCACAAGAGACCATGGCGAGTCACTTCCGTCTCCCTCTGCCACCACATTGGGCACTCCAGAAATGTCCCCTGCCCCAGGGCTTCCCACACTTGAGTGTGCACGGATCACTTGGAAGCGTTGTTAAAATGGCCCAGTGGGTCTGGGTGTGGGGCAAGAGTCTTCATTTCTTTTTTTTTTTTTTAAAGATTTTATTTATTTATTTGAGAGAGAGAATGAGAGAGAGCAAGCACATGAGAGGGGGGAGGGTCAGAGGGAGAAGCAGACTCCCTGCTGAGCAGGGAGCCCGATGCGGGACTCGATCCGGGGACTCCAGGATCATGACCTGAGCCGAAGGCAGTCGCTTAACCAACTGAGCCACCCAGGCGCCCCAAGAGTCTTCATTTCTAACAAGCCCCCAGGTGATGCCCGTGCTGCTGGACCAGGGACCTCACTTGACATAGGTCATAAGGGTCCATGAGGACAGGGACCACGCCTGTCACATTCATGGTTGAATTCCCAGCACCTGGTACATAGTAGCGACTCAATAAAACATTTACTAAGTGAATGAATAAACAAATATCCAGCACCTACCCTGTGCTGTGTCTCCCCATATATCTCATCTAATCCTCACTGCGCATCTGAGAGGTAAGGGGAAGGGGGGAGCCCCGAGTCAGGTCTTATTTCTTATATTTTTGTATTTAACAAACACTTATGTAAGGCCTACCTACGTGTCAGGCATTGTTCTAACTTCCAAACATGAATCCATGTAGTCCCCTTATTGACCAAGTGGTAAATACTGTTATTAGGCCCATTTTACAGAGGAGGATGTTGAGGCTCAGAGAGTTCAGCCTGCCTAGGGTCAGTAAGAGATGGAGCTGAGATCTGAAGGTTGCCCAGTGTCCTTCCAGATCCAGCTTCTAAAAAGACCTCATGAGGGGAGCCTGGGGCAGGGGACAAGAGTTGTTCTGTCCTAAGACACCCACACCCTTGACATAGGAAGCTCTCCAAACTGCCTGGCTATGAGGAAGGGTCTTGGAGCAGGGGTGTGGAGTCCCCCCAGCCCTGCCCCCAGCTGCACCCTGCTTGCAGGTCCAATCTCCTGGGCAACCGCTTTACCGTCTTTGACAATGGGCAGAACCCGCACCGTGGAGGAGGCAGCACTAATGTGGGGAGCCTTCGGCAGGAACTGGCAGCTGTGATCTATGTGAGAACACCCCCCAGCACCCCCCTCCCGGCAGGACCCTCCCCTTCGCAGGGACCGGCCTAACAGGCATCTCCCTCCCAGGAAACCAACGTGCTGGGCTTCCGGGGTCCCCGGCGCATGACGGTCATCATTCCTGGCATGAATACGGAGAACGAGAGGGTCCCCATCCGGCCGCGAAATGTGAGCCCAGCACCTCCCTGACGCCTCCCCCTGAGGGTCCTGTTCCCCTGTGATCCATTCATGACCCACTCCTGGGGAGCTGGGGGGCAGGGGCTCAGGTTGCCCATACCCAACTTCCTGGGCACACTCATCACCCTGTGTCACACATTCATTCTGGAAACTCGGATGAATTAGGGGGTTTTGTAATTGAATTCACTGGAACCAATACAATGAGTTGCTTTTTTTTCCCCAGTGTACACCAAATCATCCATTCATATATTCATTCACTGAATGAGTTGTATATTGTGTATATCGTACTATACACATTCAGCGTATAATGAGTGCTGAGTATTATTCTAGGTAACTGGCAGACATCAGTGAGTAAAAAAGATCTGCCCTCCTGAAGCTGACATTCTAGCGGAGGGGACGGACTGTAGACAATAATTGTGACAAATAAGTAAATTGTGTAGAATGTTAGAAAGTGACAAGTGGTATGGAAGAAAGAAAAAGTCGGAGTGGGCCTCATTGAGAAGGTGACGTTTAAGCAAAGACATGAAGGAGGTGAGGGAGCAAGCCTATAGATATCTAGGGAGAGAGCATCCAGGCAGAGGGAAGAGCCAATGCAAACACCCTGAGGCAGGATGATGCCCGGTGGGTTTGTGGTGAGAGGTGAGAGTTGAGTCTCAGATAGGGCCTGTATAACTGGTTTGTACTGGGAGAAACAGGAAGCCACAGCAGGGTTCTCAGGAGTGACTTGATTTGCCTTCTATTTTAAAAAGCAAAGGTTGCGTGTGTGTGTGTGCGCGTGTGTGTGCGTGTGTAGTCTAGGGTAAGACGGAGAGATGGGCCGGGGAGAGGTGGCCATCTTCAGTGTCAGTCGCTCGCTCCGCAGGTCAGTGAGCCCGGGACTGCAGAGACAGGATGACTGGCGTGCTCCATACTCGCAGTGATGTCACTTTACTCATTTACAAGGAAAAATAACACCCGTCAGCTGATCACACATCCTTCCATGCTGGCAAGTCACACCGTAATCAGAGGCCTGGCCAACCCGAGGGGCTCGAGGCACGGAAGGCTGTTAGTCTTGAGGAGCCGCGGGTCCCACAGCTGCTCCTTCCAGGCCCGGACTAAACACGCAAATGCTCCAGAGGCAGGGCCTCCCGAGTGTGTCTGGGCTTGGTGAGAACTCCCCAGGGCCGCTCGGGGTAACTCTTCATCATTTCACCGTCCATTCATTCTACAGTCGTTCATTAAAGCCAGGCACTGAAGATCCAAAATCAGCAAACAGGAACCATCAGAACAATCCGACATTTATTGAGCATGTACTCTGGGCCAGGAACTGATCTGAATAACATGCCATGCACTATTAACTGCTTTAATCCTCACAAGACCCTGTTGTGAGGGAAACTGAGGCACAGAGCCATCAATAAAATATGATAGCTGCCCTTTAAGTATCTCATTCTGCCCATTACAGTGTAGTGGGAGAAATAGTAAGAGCAGGTGTTATGGAGGGAGACTCCGAGCTAAGACGTCTAAATCAGACACGGGGTCAGGGAGCCTTCTCGGAGGACATGATCTTGCGCAGACTCACTCTAAGCCACGAATGTGACCAGTGCCAAGGGAACTCAGGAAAGAAGTATCTCAAGAGCGCTATCACGTAGGCACCACTCCTTCCTCTGAGAAACTCTCTTCTGGGACATCTTATTTTAACCACTGTTTACCTGTCCGTCTCCCCAAACACAACTGCGAGCTCCGTGTCAATCACAGCATGTCTAGTGCATCCTTTTGATCAGGTGCCAGCATGTGGCTGTTCCGAGGACCCCTTGGGTGCCAAGGGTGCAGAGCACCTACTATGTGCCAGATGCTACTTCCCAACCCTCCACTTCGGCATCCCACGGCGAGACCCATTCTCACAGAGGTCCACCCTGCCCACAAGGATACTGCAGAGACCAAGCTTCTTGGTCCTTGGTCAAGGATGCCCCGAACGGATGTCCATGTCCAGTCTGCACACTAGCACACACATGCAAAGGCATGCACAGGTCCCCAGGCCCCTTCCCCTCGGTCCTGAGCTATCTCGGCCACCCCTAAATGTCCTCTCCCTAACACTCGCCTTTGGCACCCCAGGCCAGCGATGGGTTGCTGGTGCGCTGGCAGAACAAAACACTGGAGAGCCTCATCGAGCTGCACAACAAGCCACCTGTCTGGAACGAAGACAGCGGCTCCTACACCCTCAACTTCCAAGGTCGAGTCACACAAGCTTCAGTCAAGAACTTCCAAATTGTCCACGCCGATGACCGTGAGTATCTGAGGGCCCAAGCCGGGCTGTTCCCCACCACCTCCAGGACCCTGACCCTCCCTCGGGCCTTTCCCCACCACCTCTCTTTCTCTCTCTCTCTCTCTCTCTCACACACACACACACACACACACACACGCATGCACGTGCACAAAGCTGTCCTTTCTCGCTGGAGCCAGAACATCCAGGAAAGTCACTCCCTCCTGCAGGGGCATTGACAGCTTGTTCCCAGGAGCCTCAGGTATTCCAAGCAGGTGTCTCGGGGCTTACTGTCGCAGGCCTTCTTTCTAGCATTGACCAGAGCCTGGGGTAGATACTGGGATATTCTGGGTAAGAAAGACTGTGTTGAAGGGAGAGTTAATCTGCTGGAGCTTGAGAACCACTGATAGCCCAACCTCTACGTGGTCAAAGAGGCTGCTGAGGCTCAGAGAGGGCGGCGCCTTCCCCAAAGTCTCTCAGCGACTCCAGGAGGTCCCACTGGCCATCAAAATTTATTTCACAGACACACAGGGCTTTCTATGTGCTAGGCACTGTTCTCTGGACTTTACAGATACTGAATCATTAAATCTTTGCAACAACCCTACCCCTCCAAAACCTGAGGAAGATATTATTATTGTCCCTACTTGGCAGATGAGAAAACTGAGGCATAGAGAGGTTAAGTAAATTGCCCAAGGTAGTACAGCTGTAAGAGGTAGAGTTGGCACAAGAACCCCGGTGGTCTGGCTCCAGGGCCCCAGCTCCCAACCCCTTCAAGATGGCCGCCTTGCAGGGCTAGGGAATATTAATCAAGCATCTCTCAATGCCTGCTCTATTGTCCTCTCTCAAGTAAGGTCAAAGGCCTGCCCTCAAGGAGTTAGGGAAACAAGATATGCCCAGAACACAATTAAGTAAAAATGTCCCTGTTAACAGGCCTGGGGGAGAGGTTCCCACTAGGGTGAGGAAGTTTGGGATGGAAAGATACCTTCCAAGGGACTCCGGGTTCCCAGGATTGGCTGACACTGAGCAACTTCTCCATCCCCCACTCCATCCTAGGGATGTGTCCCCAGTGTCACCTGTCCCAAGGCCTTGGAAAACTGCTCTCCAGATCACATTTCTGGTGGAGCCTGGTCTGCAGAGATCAGGGGTATTTTTAGCAACTTCCTGTCCCTATGGATGCTGGGGGAGGTGTTTGGGACTGGGGCTGGGAACCTGGACCAGATATGGGATGGGGCTGAGTGGAGCCACTCGATAAGGTAGGGACTCGGGGGGGCTAGTGAAGGGAGAGAGCCTGGCGGTCTAAGATGGGACTTGGGGGCTGGGGATGGGAAGAAGGAATGAGGCCAGAGCCATTGTCTGGGGGAAGTGTGACAGGTTCCTATATTTAAGTGCCTGTCCTACCCATAGCCCTGGGTGGCAGAAGATAAGGCAGGATCCCTGCCCTCAGGGGCTTACAGTCAGTCAGAAGGCTGGTCAAGCGGCAGGTGGGGCCGGTTGGGCCAGATAAGAAGGGGTGGATGGGTGGAGGGTGAATAATTGAGTTGGTCGCTGAGGATTAGGGCCCCAATGCAAAGGAGGGAGACTTCTCCCAAAGTTGAGGACACTGTCTGCCAGGACTGGGACCCCAGGAGATCTTGCCCCCCCACCGGTCTGTGTCTACAGCCGACTACATCGTACTGCAGTTCGGGCGCGTGGCCGAGGACGCCTTCACCCTAGACTACCGGTATCCGCTGTGCGCCCTGCAGGCCTTCGCCATCGCCCTCTCCAGTTTCGACGGGAAGCTGGCCTGCGAGTGACCCCAGCAGCCCCCAGCGCCCGCCAAGGGCGGGGGAACGGATTCAGTGGAGGCTTGCAGGGTCCATTCGCCAAAGCCCCCACTGAAGACTCCTCTCTTGTCCGGGGCTGACCCCTCACTGTCTCCGAGTGACCTCCATCCACTCCCCAGCCCGGCACAGGCCGAGGCAGGGAGGAGCTCAGACTGCGGTCCGACAGAGATGAAGAACATCTGGAGTCGGGAGCCGCACATCTGGTCGCGGAGCTAGCCTGAGCCGCTTCACCAACCGCCCCCCTTCCCCGCCCCGCGCCCCAGTCACTTCCTGTCCAGGAGCAGTAGTCAGTGTTGTTTTAACCCCCTCCGGGATCGAGGAGTGGGGCGGGCTCGGAAGAGGGGGTAGGTGATGCGGGCGGAACACCGGGTACACACATCCCCAGTAAAGCCGCGTCCCAGACCCGGCAAGCAGTGGTTCTTCAGCGCGTGCCG
Organism: Mirounga leonina; assembly: GCF_011800145.1. Lineage (NCBI taxonomy): Eukaryota > Metazoa > Chordata > Mammalia > Carnivora > Phocidae > Mirounga > Mirounga leonina. The sequence goes on along the minus strand of NW_023270807.1, from coordinate 2,670,794 downwards.
AGAACGAGGCGGCGGGAGGGGTCCGGAGGGCGGGCCGGAGGCCTGCCTCCCCACCCCCCAACCCCGCTCCCGCCCAGGCCCGGGGCGCTCCCGCGTCCCCTCCCCCGCGCCCAGCGCCGGTCCTACCGAAACTCGGCGGGCTCGTGGTGTCGAGACGCCCCCCGCGGGGGCCCCGGGCCGCGAGGGAGGGCCCGGAGGTCCGGGAAGAGGGGAAAGGGAGAAATTCGAGAAACAAGCCTCTCGGGGAGAACCAGACAAACCGGGTCCGGGCAGGGCGGGCGCAGTCGCCAGGGCGGGGCGGGGTCTGGGGCCCCGGGAGTTGGGGGCGGGCTCTCGGGCGCGAGAGGGCGCTCCGCCTCGGCGGCCCGGGACTGGGGTAGGGGCGGGGGGGTGTGGGTAGGGAGCCCCAAGGCCCGTGCGGTCCGGCTCCGCGGGGCTCCTCGTGACGCGGCACCTCGACGGGAGTCCAGCCGGCTAGGCGGGAGCCCCGCCCTCGGGCCCGCCCAGGCCTGAGCCCCAAATTGCGGCGGGGTCCTGGGGAGGTGGAGTAAGGCCGGCGTGCAGGGCGCAGTTGGGAGCGTGGCACAGGCAGGCGAGGAGGGGAGCGCCTAGGCGCGGGAAGGCCGGGAGCAGCCGCGGGTCGCGAAGCCGCGGGGTGGGCAGCCCGAGCGCCGACTGGGGGCGGCCCCGCGCGGCCCCGCCCCTCCCGGCCGGTGCCCGCCCCCCTGCGCGCCCCGCCCCCTCCTTCCCCTCAGCCCCCACCCCCCGCCCCGGCTCCTCAACACAAACTTTCCGTCCCGCTCGCTCCCTCCTCCGCGCCCGGCGCCTCCCGCTCCAGCCCGGCTCATTCCGCACATTCCGGCCAGCCCCCTCCCCAAGACCCCCCTTCCCCGGCCCCCCTCTCAGCTCCTTCGGGCCCGGCGGAGCGGCCCGGCCGGAGCGCCCCCCCGAGCTCGGACCAGGTAAGCCGGGCGGACGCCGGGAGGAGGCCCTGCTGGGAGAGGTGGTTTGGTTGGCTGGTTCTGGATTGGGGGGGGGCCCTCGAGGGGGGCTGGGTCCCCGAGCTATTGTCCAGCTTGAGCCTGAGCCCCAGATCTGGGTGCCGGGAAGTTTAGAGGGAAGGGGGGGGAAGCTCTCCGGGAAGCCCCGCCCACCCCTCCCACCCCCACCCCCCCGCGACCCGGACGAGTTGGTCGGGGGAGGTCGGGGAGCCGGGATATTGTCCCCGGTGCCATCGCCTGTCCCAACGTACGCGTTTGGGGTGTCGAGGCAGGGGTCTGGGGGCCGCACGGTTTCGGGGCCCTGCCACCGGGGAGATTCTACCCGGGACTCCCACTCCCGGGCCCCGCCGCCCTTTGGACTCCCGGCTCGCGCTCTCTCGAAGCCGGCCCGGCCCCAGCTCCACGCAGGCCTCGGGCCCGGCCTCCCGGCGCCCAGGCCGGCTCCTGCGCGCGGTGCCTGTGGCTGCGCCGGATTGTGGAGTGTGTCTGGGAGCAGAGCTGCGCGCCCCGGGCGTGTGCCCCCTGAGAGGCAGGGGCTTAAGCTCCTTCCAGTTCTGCCGCCCCGTTGGGGTGCAGGTTCGGAGTTCCAGACCAGGGCTCTAGGAGCCTGGCTCCAAAGAGGGCTGGCTCTGGGGCCTTACTTTCGCTACACGTCCTTAGAGCCCTTGTTTAGACTTTAGAGGGTTTGAAGGAGGCTTGTCCGCACCACTACCACCACCACTATTGTCTGTCATGCCCTTTACTCCCGCCTGGGGAGGGAGGGCCAGGAGTGCCTGTCTGCATCTGGTTTTCAGCTAGCCAGGCCCCAGGGCAGTGTCACTGAGACCCCACTCTCACCTTTTTGGGAGAGTGGCCCTGTTCCAGGGCTCAGAGATTCTTTCTGGACAAGAGGGAATGAGGCCTTGGGGGAGGGCTTCTCAGGGGGCACCTCCCTCTGTGCTTTCTCTCTCTCCAGGTAGAGGCAGAACCAGGTCAGGCCTGGACTTGTAGTCCAGGAAAGCAGGGGATGGGGGTAGGGACTGGACACAGCTCTAGGGGCTGGAACCCATGGCGGCTCTGTGTATCCTGTCTCCTGTGGCCTGGTTCTGTGTATACATGTTTCACCCCAGTGCAGGGAGCCGGGACATCTCCTCGGCTAGAATGTCAGGAGCAGTCTGGGGCAAAGAGGAAATCCAAAGTCCCCCCAAAGTTGGACATTTAGGGGGATTATGTGCTCCTCCCTTCTAGATTCTTGTAGCTCCTTTTCCAAGACCCTCGCCCAGGAGGGTGTCATTCCAGGACATGGTTCTGCAGTCTTCTGGATCCCTGCTCACCCCGTGGGCAGGGAATGGACAGATGTATGTTCTAGGAACAGGCTGGCTGGTGAGGGTGACTTCAGGGGCCCTGGATGCCCCCTCCTCAGGGAGAGGCTAAGAGCTGGTGGGATTCTCAACTTCATGATCCTTCCCCCATCCCCCTAGGGAGGGAACAATAATTAATGCTAATTAGTGCACTGGGGCTGGGGACTGGCTCAGTAGGATGGTCAGTGATTGGCAGGACAGAGCTGTGTGTGTGTCCCCATATCTATCTGTCTCTGTGCTCCCACCCTCACACTCAGGATTGTGGACCCTTTGTATTCTGCCAGTTGAGGAAATATTAGAACCAGAAGGGGTCATCTCAAAGAGGAGGTCAAGAAATAAGAGATGTGGTCCCAGCTGGGCCTTTAACCACCTGTGTCATCTTGGGCCTCAGTTTCCCTGCTCAGAATAAATGACTTCTCGGGTCCCTTGTCTCTGAGCTCCTTCCGGAGTCTCAGTCTTCTAGTCAGTAGGCCTTCCTCCTTCCATTATGGACTGTGAACCTAGTGAGGACTAGAGAGGTGAGTGGGTGATCAGTGATCTAGGGAAGAACGTGAGGATGAACCCGGGGGTGACCGAGGAGTAGGTAAGGCAGGAGAGAGTGGCTGAGAAGGTTGCAGGCCACAGGCATCAAGGGACAGGGAAGCCAGGTGGAGCTCGGGGAACTTGCCCTCTGCAGTGGCCCTGGGGTCTGGCAGGGCTGGCCGGGGTGAATTGTGTTGAGAGCTCACGTGGATGGCCTGCCCTTCTGCCTGACTCGCAGACCCCCCGAAGGGCTCAGTGTGGAAGCTGGAAGGGAACCGAAGCTATCAGTCCTGTCCACCTCCTCAGGAAGGGATGAGGAGTGGAGGGGTCCACCCACGGTGAGGAGAGTGGGGAAGGGATCTGGGGTGCCAGACCCCAGGTTGCTGGGGAGCCGTGAGGGCTCTAAATGCTGTAGCTTTCTGTGGTGGTAGCTAGGAGGTCACCGTCTCTTCCCACATGGGGGCTGCAGAAGCTGTGGGGTCCAGGTCTCCGTGGGCGTCTGGGGCAGCCGTGGGGCCATGGCGGGAGCCTCTGTGGTCAGAGGTCAGCAGATCACACTCAGCCCCATCCTCAAGGCCTTGCCCTGGCCTCACCTCTGTCCTGGTGTTGTGCCAGCCTGGGCTTGTCTGCAGGAGAGGTGCTGCCCCTCAGGGGGGGACCCGAGAGGGGAACGGACTTCGCCTGTCCTCACAGGGTCCCGCAGGAGGCTGGAGGCCAGAGAATCCCTGTCCCTGCACAGGTCCCCAAAGCCTCAGCCCTTGAGGTTTCCTAGAGTGCTGATTGTTTCCTGTGCTCCCTGCCAGGCCCGAAAGGACAGGAAGTGATAGAGGGAAATGAGAGTGCAACCGTGTGTGACGCTGGACGTGTGTGAGACAGAAACAGAGTGGGACATTCTGCGTGGGTGACACTGCGTGGGAGGGGGTGCGTGTGTGACAGAACCGGCTAAAACCAGTTTGTGTAACTGCATGTGAGGCTGGACTTGCACAGGAGAGCAACTGTGACACTGCCCGTGACTTTAGAACACCGGTGTGTGTGACCGATGCTCTATGTACGTGGGAGCCACCATGAGTGACGTCCTCTGTGTGTGTGAGTGAGTGAGTGAGTGAAAGAAGCTGTACACGTGGTCTGTGTGTGTGAGTGGCCATCGCAGGGGACATGATTTCTGAAAACCAGGAGCTTGAGGCTGGGTCTGACTCTGAGGGGATCCACATGCTCTGCGTGTGTGAGGGACACTGCGATCGTTGGATGCTGTGTGTGTCGGAAGCAGAACGGGTGCCACTCTGCGTGACGTACGGTGCTGTGGTGTGACCACACGTGATACCGTGTGTGTGTGAACAGCGCACGAGGTGGCCTCGGGTTTGCAGGAACCCTGATGGGCTGCGTGAGCAACTGTACATGACACTGTGTAAAACTAGGACAGTATGTGGCGTGTGTGAGGAGCAAGCCCGGTGACACGCTGCTAAGCAGCTGTGTGAGAAGCCGAGTGGGGAAGCCTGAGCTCCAGGCCCTGCCCAGGCAGCCCCGCACGTCGGGGGACCTGTGGGGTGTGACCCAGATGCCGCTGTGGGTGGGCACTCTCTGTGGTTGCTGAGACCAGGGGACAGTGTGGGTGGCAGCCATCAGGGCTGGGCCAGGCATGCTCGGGAGACCGTGTGTGACGAATTTGGGGGCCCATGAACCCGATGCCGGGGGCGTCCATGCGGAGGATGGTGTAAAAGATAACCGTTAAAAACGAAGAAGGAAAATACTTAACGCCACTGAATGATGCACTTAAAAATGGTTAAAATGGTAAATTGGATGTAATGTGTGTGTTACTACAATAGAAAGTTGAAGAAGGAGCAGGATAGGGACTCAGGTCACCGTGGATGTGTGTGGGACGGTGGCTGGGCAAGGGAGTGTGTGTGTGAGCGAGGAGGGCCACGAGGAAGCCTGGGTGTTTGTAGAGGACACTGTGACTCTTGTGGGGGGGGGGGCGGGGGCGTCGGCCGAATGACTGGTGGCAGCTCAGCGGGTGACGCATAATACCAGGAGCCGGGGCACAGGCCACTGAGGCAAGACCCTCGGCGCGTCCGTGGACAACTGTGAAACCCACCTAACCAAGTTACCCATTGGCTGCCGCCCCCCACCCCCAAGCTGGACACCAGGCCTTCGCTGGAGCGGGACAAGAGGAGACAGGGGATGCCTGGCTGGCTCAGTCGGTGGAGTGTGCGACTCTTGATCTCGGGGTCGTGGGTTCAAGTCCCACGTTGGGCACAGAGATTACCGAGTTAAAAAAAAAAAAAAAGATGAGACAGGACAGAGTCCTAGAGTAGGGGTGAAGGGAAGTCCCTCTCCTTCTGTGGAGGTTTGAGGGCTCCGAGACTCTACCTCCCACTCTCCTTACACTGGTGGCGGGGGCCGGGTGACAGTGCGGATGAGCTATGGACGGCCTGCCCCCGCTGATCCCCGGGAAGCCTGTGCCCTGAGTAGTGGGGGTGGGTGGGTGCAGAGAGTCCTGATTCCCAAATTGGAAGCACATTAATAAGCGGGAGAGAGGAGAAGAGGCCTCCCCACCTCCCTCCTAGTGGGCTCTGCAAATTGCTTCCTCCTGTAACAAATCTCTACCCTGCTCCAGGGAGGAGGGTACTCCCTCCCCAGCCTGGCAGGGTGTGGCCGCTTGGCAGGGTCCCTTGGGGGTCCTTATGCTGGAGGCAGACACCATCCCCCTCCTGCCCCCTCTCCAGTCCCAACCGGAGCAGGGCTACTTCTAGGGTGGGAGCCTCTGGCAGCTGGAGAACAGCTGGCCCCGCTGTGGGGGCGGGTGAGAAGGAAGAAGGGAAAGACAGAGGGGGTGGGGAGGTTCCCTTAGCCCTCATCAGCTGCCCTCCCCATCCTCAGCCCCCTCAGAGGGTCAGCCCAGCCCAGGTTTCGGGGGGGAGATTTGGGATGCAACTGCTGACTTCACTAATCTTCCTGCCTTTTGACTGGTGTTCTGGCTCCACATGACAGCTCTTGGGGGGCTGTGGTCCCTGCAGGGGTGGGCAGCTGCTGGCCACTAGACCCACGAGGGTCACTGGGCTCAGTTTGTCCTCCCAGTGGGACTGGTACGGAAGGGAGGGTAGCAGGGGGACTTGGGGACAACCCCCACCTGCCTTGACTGGCCTTGTATGCATCCCCATCCAGGACAGAGGGCCGGGGGAGCCCAAGCATCAGACCAGTCTCCTCCCATCCCTTGGAAGGGAGGTGTAGGGCCGGGTGGTCTGGAGGCTGCGGGGCCTGGGGGTGGGGGGCGGGGGCCTAGGGCTTGTGCAGCTGCCCAGTGCTGGCCTCCCATCACCGGAGCTGTCCAGCCAGTTATTCCAGCAGTCTGGCCCCAGGGTGGGGAGTGGGCAGTGAGGGGCCCCTTATCTCCCGCCGGGGCCCCAAAGCCTGCTCACCCAGCCTCCTAGCTCCCATCCCTGCCACCACCCAGAGGCACCTTCTGACCTCAGAAGGCTGAGGGTCCTCAAAGAGGGGAAGCAGGAATGGCCGGTCAAATGGAGGATGGAGGCAGAGTGGGCCGCAGCGGGGATGGGTAGCCTGTGGTAATAACTGGCCTCTGTGGAGGGAGATAGGAGGTGGTCTCGAAGAGGCGGAACAGATGGGACAGGAGTGGGGTGTCCTGGACATGGCCCTGTTGTGGCTGACCCCAGCCCCCAGCAGTGGCTTCCCTGACACCCCTTCCTTCTAAGTCTGTCCTGAACTCTGGGCTCTGTTGTTGGCTCATATGCACATACATACTCTCTCTCTGTCTCTGTCCCTCTCTCTCTATCTATCTCTTGCTCTCTCACCGCCCCCGCCTCCGCCTGACTCTGTCTGACTTTATTGATCTTCCCCCTTCCTGCCGCTTTTACCCCCCTCCCTCAGCTGTGTGCCTCCATCTCTCCGGATCTTGGTCTCTGTCTGTCTGGGTCTGTCAGTCATGATTCCTGCCCCAACCGTGTCTGGATCCAACTCTCTCTCTCTCTCTCTTTCTCTCTCTCATTCTCGCACTCTCCTGTTCTGTCGGCCTGCCTCTCTCTGGATCTCTCCTTCTCTGGGTCTCACTCCAAGGCTTTGTGGGGGCTTTGTCTCTTCTTCTCTGGGACTCTCCTGTCTCCCTTGTCTGTTTTCCTATCTGCCTGTCAGGGTCTGTCCCCCTCTCTCCACCCCACCCCAGGCTCCACCCCCTCGCCCCTCACTTGGGTCCTCCTCCCGGCACCCCTCTCGGCGGCAGAGGCTCTGGACAGCGGGGATGACGCCCTCCCCGGGCTGGGGCTGCCCGAGCCCCGCATTCGCTCAGGCCAGCCGGCAGCTGTCTGAAGAGCCCGCGGGCCCCACGCTGGGTCCCCCGTCGTGTGAGGGTCTAAGGAGAAGAGGGTGGGCGCGCACCAGTCTCGGTCATCCCACAGCAGTAACTGGAAGACCAGAGCAGCCAGCGCCGACTCCTGAGCGCCACAGTGGGACAGGGACCCCCGCTCAGCCCCCTGCCTGGTGCCGCTGCCCGCGGGGGCGCCTGGGCCCCGGGGTACGAAAGTTCTCATCCGGGCACCCACAGGGCATACCTGCACACGTGGGCTCCTGTGCATGGCTGTGTGGGGTGGCGGGGTCACCTGTGGGCCCCTGTGCTGGTGCCTCTGCCCGCAGGAGTGTTCCTAGAAAGGGAGTCTTGCATGTGCCTACGGGCCAGGGGAAGGGACGGTGGTCCCACTAGTGTCCTTGACTCGTCCTTGCAGCCGCCCCCTGGGCTCCCCTCCCCCTCCCCAGCTGCCAGCGGTCCCAGCCTGGGGCCGCCGCCCCGCCCCCCCAGTCTGTCCCAGCTCCCAAGCACTGCTGCGTTCGCCATATTTGGCCACAGTGCTCCTGCGGGGGGCGGGGCGGGGCTGACATCACCCCGAGAAGGGGGGGCCACCGCCTGGAAGAGGGGAGGCGGGCAGGGACTTGGGGGAGGCCGGGAAGTTGCTTTGAAAAGTCTGGGGCTGCCAGGGCCCCCCATGCGCCAGGCCCCTGCTGCTCTGAGGGAGGCCTCAGGAAAGGATTGGGGGGGGGACATGGGTTGAGGACTCTGTTGGGAGGGGTCTTAGAGCACCGTAGCCCCTCTTCTGCCTCCCCTCTGACAGCCTGGGGCAGTATCAGATCTCGGGGGAGGCCCTGCATCTCAACTACCTCAATATGGGAGCCACTGGGCCCCCAGAGTCTCTGCCCCCTCACATCTGTATTCCAAGAACTTGGCCTCAGGAGTTGAGGAGGGGATGGGGCTACAGCTTCCTGGGGGGGAGAGTGGGCTGGGAGTAGAGGAGTGTGGCCCCTTTTCCCTGGTCAGGAGCACGGCTTCCCCTCGCCTGGGCTGCCCTCTGGTGTGGAGAGCTATTCTTCGTGGTCTTGGAGGCCTCACGGCGAGGGCGACAGCCCTGTGGGGGTCCTTGAAGCTGCTCCAGCCACTTGGGCTCGAGGGGAGGCCCCTGGGCTGGACCCCCACTGGGCGGGCTCAGGGTAGTTGCCATGACAGCTGGGCCTCCTTTCTTGCTGCAGGTGGTGAGGCTTCTCAGCTTCATCCCCTGGGTTAGGAGACTGAAGCCAGATTGCCAGGCTCTGAACCCGGCTCTAGCCCTTCCGAGCTGTGTGTCTGACAAGTTGCTTAACCTCTCTGTTCTCTAGTTTCCTCATCTATAAAGTGAGACTAATAATAGTCTCTACGGCATAGGTTATTGTGAGGATTAAATGAGTCAACGTGTACAAAATCCCAGAACAGGGCCTGCCATATGGCAGGTGCTCTCTTTAGAGTAATAGCCTTAACTCTGTTTCCATCTGACGTTTGGGCCCCCTCGGCCCTCCCCATCCCATGCCACTAGCGACCCTCTTCAAGCCTCCCCAGACAAACAGGTGGCCCCACACAGAGGGCCCCCCCTACCCATTTGGCAGGGCCTGGAATTCTTGTCTGAGGGCAAAGAATTCCCTTCCCCAGCTTCAGAGGGGTCTCCCACCCCCTCCACCCTACCTACCCCCTACCCCACCCCAGCTTTCCCTGCAGACCGGAGCAAAGTCTCTGGATCTAGCCATCTTGGGCTCCGAGGCTCCCTGGACATTGGGCATGCAGAGTCTGAAGCTGAAGGGGGTTGGGGATGAGCCTTGGAGCTGTGTGTGTTGGGGGGACTGCCGGGTGTGGTCTCAGTTAATAACCCAGCCTGGCGTGTGCAGGGAACTCAGAGTTTACAGAGTCCTGGCCCATCTGCGATGTGGGCCAGGGCAGGGGCAGGCGTGTGGGTGGTTTACGGGCCACTGTGGGGCCAGGAGGTGCAGGAACAGGAAGTGGGATGGAGGAGCCGGTGGGGTTGAGCAAGGCTGTGGGCCAGGCACCTTCTCAGCTGCTCCCTTGCCAACCAGCATCATTCCCTCCTTGCGATTCCTGGGGCGGTCCCTGCCCCATGTTTAGGTTCTTTGGCCGGGCTCCTGGGAGTTATCTTTTAGGGAAGTCAAAACCACACCCTTCCTAGATCCAGGGCCCTTTCCCTCCCACAGCGGGTCTTCAGCAAGGTTGCGCTGAGGCGGGGGGGAGAACGAGGAGGGTGAGGGTCCCCAGTTGGGGGCTGCCGATGGCAGGAGGAAGAGCTGCAGAAACACCCAGCAGGCCCCCTCCTCTTCTCATCGCCACATGACTGCGAGCCTCAGTGTCCCATCTGAATAATGGGTATCACTCCTCGCGCTCCTTGCCTTAGTTTTGAGGATTAAGTGAGTATGAACATGCTTTTCGCCCACAAAAGTGCCTTGTAGATATGAGGTGTTATTGTTGTTACTGATCACCACCAGTCCTATGTCTTGAGTGTTATGAGCCAGGCATTGTGGTTGGTCCTTTGTCGTGATCTCATTTAATTTTAACCCTCACGACCTCAAGGAGCCCTTTTCCCTCATCTTATGGGACGGAAGCTCAGAGAGGTGAGGTAGCTCATTTAAGGCTGCACAGCACTGAGTAAGTATACCCCCTCCTCCCCCCCAGCCCCTGCCCCCTGGTGGGAGACGGCTCCGGTCTGGGAGAGCCCTGGCCCTAACCCGTCTGTGCCTGCCCCGCAGGCCCCGGCTGCCCAGTGGGCTCAGGCCCAGAGCCCAGAGCAACCAGCACGATAGCGTCCAGCAGCTGGAATGCCAGCAGCAGCCCCGGGGAGGCCCGGGAGGACGGGCCCGAGGGCCTGGACAAGGGGCTGGACAACGACGCAGAGGGTGTGTGGAGCCCCGACATCGAGCAGAGCTTCCAGGAGGCCCTGGCCATCTACCCGCCCTGCGGCCGCCGCAAGATCATCCTGTCAGACGAGGGCAAGATGTACGGTGCGTGTGGGGAGACACGGGGACACTGGATGGACTGGGGGAGGCGGCCTGGCCCTTCCGGGCCCCGCCCCCCGCTCTCTGCCCCCTCACCCAACCGGTTTGGCGAAGTCCTGCGAGCCGCCAGCCCGCCACGGGCGAGTCTGGGCGTGTGAGCCTGTGTGTCTGGATCCTCATAAACAAGCCAGGCTTGCCCCCTCCACCAGATTGGGGCCCACACCTCGACACCGCCGTCTGCTCCACCTCTTTCCCCCTGCTGGCCTGCGGGTTTCAGGGTGACTCAGTGGACACAGGAAACTGGGTCAGTGCCGGGTGCTCCAGGCCAGGCCTGGGAGAGGGTCCCCCCTACATGTGGGGAAGCCCGAGGGGTGAGACCCAGGGTGTCCTACTGGCGAGTTCCGTCCAGTGCATGGGTATGGGGGGGGGGAGGCCGCGCTGTGACAAGGGCCTGTGTTAGGAAGGGGGCTGGAGAGACATGGGGACTCCTTCATTCCTCAGACCCTTCAACCACCCCCCCCCACCGCCAAGTCTCTCCTGCTCTCCTGGCCCGCTCTCTGCCACCTTGCCCATCTCCTGCCCCCAGAAGGGAGTGTCCCCCTCTTGTCCAGCCCTGAGAGGGCTCTCCCAGAGCTGCATTTTTGGGATAACTCAACCCTTCTGGGCCTGGCTCCTTTCCAGCTCCCTCCAACCCTCCCTGACAGCCTATGGCTGAGTGAGGCAGGCCCTCTGCCCGTCCCATCCCAGCGGCCAGTACCATGGCGGGGTGCGGGAAGGAGACAGCTGGGCCAAGTGGTAAGGGCTGCCGTGTCCCCTGTCCCCAGCCACTGTGCCACGCCCACCCCTCGACCCGGAGCCCCCTCACGCACGGGGCAGGCAGATGTCCCAGGGTGCTTCCCCCATGGCTACCTCCCAGATGGCCGGGGGCAGCCCCACAGGGTATGTTTAGACAGGGCGGAGGGAGTGGGGTGGAGAGGGGCAGGCAGGAAGGGAGGAGCAGTGGGGCTGGTTCTGTCATGGAAGAGGAATCCGGAGAATGTGGCCCTTCTGGGGAGGTTGTGGGGTTGTGGGGCTGGGGGCCTGGACTGGGGGGATAAAGGTGTTGGCTCAGCATCTGTCAGCATCTCACAGGGCAGGAGAGACACGGGTAACCTGGGACATGGGGGTGACAGGCTCAGGGACACAGTGATGGGCTTGAGGACATCCCAACACAGGCCGTCCGTGTGGGGGGTGTGCTGGAGACCACTGGGTCCTTCCTGCCCATTTCGCCAGAGAAGGGAGGGGACTTGTCCAGGGTCTCCCCTTATGGCAAGGACAGCTAGGATAGGAAGCCACCTTCCAGACTCCCATGGGGACGTGTGCGGGGCCGGGTGCCACCCGCGGCAGGCCTCGCTCACACACGAATACTTAAAGATTTGGAACAGGCGTCACGCATGGGGAGGAAGGAGGTGCTGCCAGGGCTAGGAGTGGGGCTAGGAGTGGGGTAGGGGTGAGCGTTCCAGCTGCCCTGCTGCCCCATGGCCACACCTGCCCCCATCTGTGTGCAGGGAAACCTGTTGGGCCCCCTGACCTTGTCCCCTCCCACCCTGCTGCCCCCTACTCACACCTCCCCCAACCAGCAGGCCCCCGGGTCCTGGGGCTCCCCGCCACCCCTTGCCTGCCTGCGTGTGCCCCTTGGGGTGAAGAGGGGGCAGAAGAGCAGGGTTGGGGGAGAGGCCTGTATGTTTCGCAGCTAGGGGTGGGGGGTCTGCAGCCACCAGCTGCCCCCCCTGGCCAACTCTTCACCCTTCTCTCACCCCACTCCAGGTCGAAATGAGTTGATTGCACGCTACATTAAATTGAGGACCGGGAAGACTCGGACAAGAAAACAGGTGGGGAGAGGATGCGTGCTCCATGCCATCTGCCCACGCGCGCGTACTCCCTCAGCTGCCCCCTTCAGCCCCTCCCTGTCCCCCTTCCTCTCCCGAGGGACCGCACGCTCCCCGGGCTGCTCTTCCCGCGGTCGTAGAGAAAGGGGCACTGCCCTTGGCGACCAGCCACCACCCCGCCCGGGGCCTTGGGTTCAGTGACCAGAGATGAGCCCCGTGGGGCAGCTGCAGCCTGGTGTGGTCACGGCCCGAAGTGGCGCCCCGACTCGCCGGTGGCAATGACCCACGAGGGCAGAGCAGGGCGGCGTGGCCCAGCCGAGGGTGAGTGTGTGCTGTCGGCCAGGGGTTGAAGCTGGACCCGGCAGGGCAAGGGGGGAAGGGGCTGCCAAGCCTTTCTGGAGGAGGTAACACCCAAGATGCATTTTTAAGGAGGAATTCGGGGTTTAGCCTGGCAGGGAAAAGGAGAGAAGTTCTTGAGGAAGTCGGATATACATAGAATCCCTGGGAGCCCACACGGGGCTTACGTTCTATGAATCCGTGTATTCCTCACAGCAACTTCGGGAGGTAGGTCTAATAATTATCTCCATCTTCCAGATGAAAACATGGAGGCAGGGGGAAGTTAAGTAACTTCCTCAAGGTCACTCGGCTGCTAGGTGGTGGATCCAGGATTGAACCCACTGGGCAGGAAAGAGCCATCTGTCAGCAGTGTGGGGGCTGGAGAGAGGGGTGGGAAGAGCTGAGGACAGGGAGAGAGGTTGGCCGGAGGCCTGAGGGACAGGTTTCCCCTTGGGGCAGCTGGGTGCCATGGAAGGGACTAGAACAGGGAGTGGCGGGTGGCATCTGTCGAGGAATGTTGGCCCTGGAGCAGCTGGGCCGTGGATGAGGGAGGGCTGGGCAGAGGCAGGGACGGAGGTCCCCAGCGGCAGTGGGGGCATGGAGAGATGACTGGGTGGCTTCCGGTCCCGGGAGGGAACCCAGAAAGGGGGCTGGTTGGGGTGGCTGACGTGCGGGGTGCCCCAGAGAGAGGCAGGCTGGGCGCAGAGACCGGAGGACTGGAAGCCGCCTCTGACCCTCGGCTCTCCCAGCCTCCCTGTCTGCTGGGGTTTGGACCTTGCACCCACCTCCCCAGATCCCCATGTGTGCGGATGACAGAGGCGCCATGCCCCATTCCGCCGTCTCAAAGGCAGGTTCCGAGTCCACCCCCTCTGTGGGAGCAGGAGCCTCCCCCATTTGCTCAGGCATTTATGAACCTCTCTTCCGGGGCCAGTTTATGTGGGACAGGTTTATTCAGTGAGCGAATTCTATTTATTCACTTGTTTGTTGGACAGAGAGAGAGATAGCGAGAGAGGGAACGCAAGCAGGGGGAGTGGGAGAGGGAGAAGCAGGCTTCCCCGTGGAGCAGGGAGCCCGAAGCGGGGCTCGATCCCAGGACCCTGGGACCATGACCTGAGCCGAAGGCCGACGCTTAACGACTGAGCCGCCCAGGCGCCCCGCAGTGAGCGAATTCTTGAGCTACGACTATGTGCTAGGCACTGGGGCTACCCAGGGGAACCCCACAGACAGGGGCCCTGTTCCCTGGCGCCTGGGACTGTAGGAGGAGGGCTGATGAATCAAACCCCCAGGTACAAATACCCTCACCCCTACTTGTGGGCAAGGGGTGCTTTGCCCCTCAGCTTCTGGTCCTCGGCCATTAAATTAGCTAAGCGCTATAGAAGAATGTACCACTGCTATTGTGATTATTACTACGCCTTAATAAACAGAAAGCCAGGGCGCCCAGCCGGCTCAGTTGGTAAAGTGGACGACTCTTGATCTAAGGGTCGTGAGTTTGAGCCCCACACTGGGTGTAGAGCTTACTTAAAAAAATAAAGCCTTAAGAAAAATTAGATAGGTAGGTAGGTAGTAAGACAAGATAGACCCATCCTATGTTTGTGAGGGCAAAGCATGTCTTTACGTGTTGCAAAGAGCAACCAGATGACAGGCAAGGGGTTCTATTTTACTTTTGGTTAAAAAAAATGCAGTTAGGGGTTTTACAGATACGTACAGCAATAATAGCAAGTGTGATGCCTCCGTACTGGAAAAACAGCTCAATATTACATTAGGATTAAGTCCCATGTGACTTTCAGCTGTCACAGACTTGACCATTTGGCAGTGGTCCTCTGTGCTAAGGGTCAGAAGAATCCTGGGAGCGTAGCTTGGTGGTGGAGCAAGTAGGCTCGGGAGTCAGGCCACCTAGGTTCAAATCCCAGCTCCAGCCCCCAGCTGTGTGACCTTGGATAAACTGCTTAACTTCTCTGTGTGCTGGTTTCATCATCTGTAACTTGGGGGATAATGTTAGTACTGACTTCTTAGTAAGGGTTAGAGGAAGTACATGTAAAATCATAGCTACTCAATAAATGTCACTGCTTGTCATGATATGAAGTGATGGGTAATCTTGCTGGACAGACGTCTGATTCTGGTGCCCGATGAGACGGTATGGGGCACATCCACCTGGGTCCTAACCAACTAGCAGGGGGCCCCGGGGCATCACATACACAGTAACTTTCGGTCTATGATTAAAAAGAAAAAGAAACTGTGTGGGGATAAAAACAACTTGCAAAGAAAGCCCACAGCCATTGTGGATCATGAGTGTGAAGCAGCCTCGGGGAACCATGTGTCCCCTCCTGTTTCGTGGGGAAAATAGGGACATTTAGGTTCTCTGAGGCTTAAGGGTCAGACCTTTGACAATGTGCTGGAGAACTGCTATTAAGAGCACCTACCTTGTGTGTGTGTGTGTGTGTGTGTGTGTGTGTCTCCTGCCATATATTAGTCCAGGGAGAAGGAAGGCATGTTGGGTGAAGAAGCTGAATGAGCAGAACAGGAACAGGGCCAGGCCTGGTCTGATAGGCTGGCAAGCTATTGGGGTGACATGAGGACTCAGGCAGTGGTGCGGGGAGCGCTTTCGTAGAGGACATGGCCCCGATGTATGCTCTGATGGCCAGCACGAGCATTATGGCCATTGGTGATGCCAATCAGAGAAAAGTGTCTCTGGCGCCTGGCTGGCTCAGTCACTAGAGCATGCGACTCTCTTTTTTTTTTTTTTAAGATTTTATTTATTTATTTATTTGACACAGAGAGAGAGAGAGAGAGAGAGAGAGAGGTAGTGAGAGCGAGAGCACAAGCAAGGGGAGCGGCAGACAGAGGAAGAAGGAGAAGCAGGCTCTCTGCTAAGCAAGGAGCCCAATCCCAGGGGCCTGAGATCATGACCTGTGCCGAAGGCAGACGCTTAAGCCACCCAGGCACCCGAGCATGCGACTCTTAATCTCGGGGTTGTGAGTTCGAGCCCCACATTAGGTGTAGAGATTACTTGAATTAATAAAGAAATCTTTAAAAAAAAAAAAAAGGCAAGAAAACGGTGTCTCTTCCGAGGATATCAGTGAGGGAAAAGTCACCCATTTTGGAAAAATAAAAAGATACCCTTCCTCTGGGTTAGAAGCAGCCCAGTACCAGGGCACATAACTTGAGCAGCAGAGCTTGGGCTGGATTTTAGCCCTTACCAGGTTAGATCCTCTTGTGCACTGAACAACCTATACAACTGTACATGGTGGTACCAAAGGCTACTGTAGGCTCTTGATCAAAATAGGACCAAGAAGAGAGCAGAGAATTGGCAGGGCTCAGGGGCGTCTGTTCACAAGGGCCCCATAGTTCCCCCTTGCTTCCATTTGTTCCCAGAGACGAGGGCTGGGATGCTCCTTGCCCATGGCCACCCCATGCTGTGCCTCCTCACTGTCTGTGTTTTCCTCTCTGGCGGGGCGCGGGGCGGCCCCTAGGTGTCCAGCCACATACAGGTTCTAGCTCGGAAGAAGGTGCGGGAGTACCAGGTTGGCATCAAGGTACGTTGGGCGCCTGACTAGGGCCTCCAGTCCCTCCTCGGCGCCTCCACCGCTCTCTGCACGGCTCAGGCCTCTGCCGCGGCCACCTCTTTGGCCCCACTGTGCCTCTTTTCTGGCTAAAGCTCTGTTCTTGCCTCTTCTGCCCTTTCTGCTCTTTTTCTCTCTTTCTCTCTCTTTCTACAGGTCTCTAGCCACTTGCAGGTTCTAGCCAGGCGGAAATCTCGAGAGATTCAGTCCAAGCTGAAGGTAGGGGGTCCCCTGCCACTTGGCCTGGCCCTGCTGTTTTCTGAGCGCAGGGCAGAGAGGTGGCTGAAGGGCTGTGGTGGGGTGGAGGGTGTCTCAAACACAAAGAGCAGCATGAAGCCCAAAGGCCACTTCGGGCTACAGAGGGCCACAGCCCCTGTAGACTAAGCAGAAGCCCAGGGGGACAGCCAGCCCTACAGTGAGGGAGAGGAAGACCATCTGGGGGCCACTAGGGCCCACCTCTCTTCTTCTTCCTTTTCCTTTTTCTCCTTCCTCCTGATTGCTGCTTGTTAATTGCACGGGGCCTTCAGATGGGCAGGGAGGAGACATGGGCGCATCGGCTGGCAGACTTATGGTGGTGGGCCTGGCTGTCCCTTGTACTGGACGCCCAATCCTGGCTGCTCCGCAGCTGAGGCTCTCAGAGCATGGGGCTCAGGGCCCCTGTAGGCCGTGTTTTCTACCTGCTTCCCGGCTGCGCAGCAGACTGGGCCTCCCGCTCCGGGCCCTTGTGCCTATATCACAGCTCCAGAGGACGCGGACAGACCCCAGGGGTGACAGCACGGTCCACCCTCTAGGTCTCCAGCCTGCCCTCCCTCATCCTGCCCTTTGCAGGGCACCCCCAGCTAGCAAGCCCTCCTCCCCCTGGGTAGCAATGGGGTTGGGGGAGCGTCCACAGCTGCCTCTGAGCTCCCCTGGGTTCCTCAGACCTGAGAGCCAGGTGGCCGTTGAGTGGAGGGGGGTGAGAGGGCGTGTCCCCACCCTGCATGGACCTCACGTGTGCCTCTTCTAATCTACCTTCCCTCTCCTTCACAGGCCATGAACCTGGTAAGTAGCCTGCCCCTCCCTCCCCTGGGGGACGATGTGGGAGGGGGAGAACATCTAACACAGGATTTCCAAATTATGAATTGTGAAATTAATTTAATAGGTTGGCAACCGACATTGTTTTAAAATGAGATATAGTGGTTCTCAAACTTGAGCATGCATCAGAATCGCCGGGAGGGCTGGTGAAGACAGATTTCTGGGCTTCACCCCCAGAGTTTCTGAATCAGTAGGTCTGGGCTGGGGCCCGAGACTTTGCATTTCTAACAAGCTTCCAGTGATGGTGGTGCCATTGGTCCACGGACCATACTTTGAGAACCACTGATGAAACAGACTAGGAAATAGGAGAGTGCATGCCACACAACATGAGGGGAAGTGCTCAGGTATATACTGGGTTATGGAATAAAATAAAATAATTTCTTACCGTGGACTGGACTCAGAGGAGTGAGGTCCTCTTAGGAGACAGGCCCAGGCAGGGGCTGAGACTCTCCCAAGCCCACACAACAGAGCCCCGAGGGCCTGGAGGGGCCCCGAGGCGAGGCAAGCCCCCGCCCGGTCTCTGACCTGGCCCGTCCCCACGCGGCCTCTCCCCTCCCCAGGACCAGGTCTCCAAGGACAAAGCCCTCCAGAGCATGGCATCCATGTCGTCCGCCCAGATCGTCTCCGCCAGCGTCCTACAGAACAAGTTCAGCCCGCCCTCCCCTCTGCCCCAAGGCGTTTTCTCCACTTCCTCACGGGTATGGGGGCGCTGAGGTGAGGGAGTGCCTTCGGGGCTGGGCGGTGGTGGGATGGTGGATGCTGAGGGGCCGCCGGGCTTTGTCCCCTCCCTGCAGTTCTGGAGCAGCCCCCCTCTCCTGGGACAGCAGCCTGGACCCTCTCAGGAGTGAGTATCGAGGTCCAGCCCTCTCCCACCCTGGGCCCTGGCGGCCGCTGGGACCCCCCCTATGAGCCGGGTGCCAGCAACAGCTGAGCCAAGTTTTAATTCAGAACTAGAGGATGGAGAGCACCAGTAAGAGAGCCGTGCGTCTGTCTTTCCATTCACTTGTTTGTTCATTCATCAGCCTCCTCATCCACTTGTCCCTCCGGCCGCCCTTCGGTTACTTCTCCCTCCGTCGCTGTCGGTGGGTCTCCGAGTCAGCACGTGGGGGAGTCGAGGCTGCTCGGTTCCCTGGGTCCTGAGAGGACTTGCATCCGCAGACACACCCTCAGTTTAATGAGCAGCTCTCAGGGTGGGGTTGAAAGGCCACATTAAGCGTGCACCTCAGTTGTGAGATGCAGCAGGGTTTCATAAAAGCCCAAATGTGGAGAAAACCCAAAGCGGGTGAGTTAGCTTGCAGGCGTGCATTTCTGGGCCTTTGCAGAAAGGCGGGGTGGCTCCGAGACCAGATGACGCTCCCAGGTGACGGGACCAGGGGGAAGGTGGGGCTGGGGGGTGACCCTCTAACCAGGCTGTGCTCCTGTCCGCAGCATCAAGCCCTTTGCACAGCCAGCCTACCCCATCCAGCCGCCCCTGCCGCCCACGCTCAGCAGTAAGTTCCCCACACGAGACCGCCGCCGCCGCCCCTCCGCCCCTCCACACCTGCATCACTGCTCAGAAGAGCGGGCGCCCAAGGCTGTGCCTGTGTTTGGGAGGGAGAAGTGTGTGGCATCTGTAGGGGATTGGGAAGGCCACGAACAGGCCCCTTACCTTTCACAGTGTTGTACACACCAGTGAAGATACTACATTGATATATATTTGTAAAATTCGTCTATGGAAATACACCAAAGGGCGCCTGGGTGGCTCAGTTGGTTAAGCGACTGCCTTCGGCTCAGGTCCTGATTCTGGAGTCCCGGGATCGAGTCCCGCATCGGGCTCCCTGCTCAGCAGGGAGTCTGCTTCTCCCTCTGACCTTCCCTCCTCTCATGCTCTTTCTCTCTATCTCATTCTCTCTCTCAAATAAATAAATAAAATCTTAAAAAAAAAAAAAAAGAAATACACCAAAATCTTAACAGAGTATCACTCTGTCTAGGTATTGGGATTCGGGATAATTACTATTTTTCCCTTTTTACTCAACTGCATTTTCTGTTTGGACACACATTAATAGTGACATATAAACCACCACCCCCCATGTATGCTACTGGGCCCACCGTTCACAGTTGTGCAGGTTGCACACTGTGCAAGGAGGTGTGGCAGAGGGCTCAAAATCCAGCCTGTGTTCCTCCCCGAAAGGGGCGCCATTTTCTAGTTTGCCCAGTGGCTCAGTGCAGCTGGGGGGGCAGCTCCGAACGTAAGCATGCGCACACGCCCATGCAGATGAGGGTCCATCTCGCCCTCCCAGGTTACGAGCCCCTGACCCCGCTCCCCCCAGCTGCTGCCTCTGTGCCCGTGTGGCAGGACCGCACCATCGCCTCCTCCCGGCTGCGGCTCCTCGAGTATTCAGCCTTCATGGAGGTGCAGCGAGACCCTGACACGGTAACGTGCCTGGCGGTGGGGGGTGAGGGTTTGTGCGAGCCTGTGGTTCAGGGCCGCGGCTCAGGGGCCTGGGCGTGGGAAGCCCCGGGGCAGTCGTGTCCTGAGTGCTCCCCTGACCCCGTACTGGGCCCTCCCCACAGTACAGCAAACACCTATTTGTGCACATCGGCCAGACGAACCCCGCCTTCTCAGACCCGCCGCTGGAGGCCGTCGACGTGCGTCAGATCTACGACAAGTTCCCTGAGAAGAAGGGTGGACTGAAGGAACTCTATGAGAAGGGGCCCCCGAACGCCTTCTTCCTTGTCAAGTTCTGGGTGAGCTGCCCTCTGTGCTTCCAACAACCCCATCCCCAGCATGCGCAGCGCACCTGGGCCCCCCCGCCCACCGGGGACCCTATGGCCCGTGGGCAGGGTGCTGGGGATGGGTCCTGGGGCTAAACACGGACATGGCGCGGCGGGAAGCCTCCCCCTGGCCTCTGCCCGCACCTGAGGCCACCCCGGCTCACCCCCGCTCCAGGCCGACCTCAACAGCACCATCCAGGAGGGCCCTGGAGCCTTCTATGGGGTCAGCTCTCAGTACAGCTCAGCAGATAGCATGACCATCAGCGTCTCCACCAAGGTGTGCTCCTTTGGCAAACAGGTGGTGGAGAAGGTAGAGGTGAGTGGGGGCCCAGGGTGGCAGGAGGGGCCGGGAGCAGGCATGTGGGGGTGACACCTTCCCCGCGGCTGTGCGCAGACGGAGTATGCCAGGCTGGAGAACGGGCGCTTCGTGTACCGCATCCACCGCTCCCCCATGTGCGAGTACATGATCAACTTCATCCACAAGCTGAAGCACCTGCCGGAGAAGTATATGATGAACAGCGTCCTGGAGAACTTCACCATCCTGCAGGTGGGGGGGGCAGCAGGGCACGTGGGGGGCACGGGGCCTCAAAGTGGGGGTGGCTAGCCCCATGGCCCCCTTCTCAGCCCCTGCCCCCCCGCCCCCCGTGGCCCTGTGCCGCCTAACCCCTTGCATCCTCCTACCTGGTCCCCAGGTGGTCACGAGCCGGGACTCCCAGGAGACCCTGCTTGTCATTGCTTTCGTCTTTGAAGTCTCCACCAGCGAGCACGGGGCCCAGCACCATGTCTACAAGCTCGTCAAAGACTAGGCCACTGTCGGCCCCCAGCACCAGGATCCAGGACAAGCATCTTTTCCACACACCTGCCTGGCCCCTCCCCCCCCGCCCCCCGGAGGTCTGGATTGAGGACTCACCCGCCTGCCAGGCCTCAGGCCCAGGACCCAGGAGGCCTCTCCACCTACCCCCAGCACACACACTCCCTGCCACTGTTCTGCGCTTTAATTGTGGGAGAAGAGGGCTCCGTGGTGGGGCAGCCTGCCCCAGACGCTGAACCATCACCCAGCTCTGCCCAGCCTCCAGTGAGCGGATCCGACCCCTTCGGGCTCAGGCATGTGTGGCCAGCAGGGGAGGGTAGAATGGAGATCGAGGAGGTGAGAGTGCAGAGGCCCCAGGAAGGAGAGTGTCGAGTTGGGGTTAGGGTGAGGAGAGAGAGGGGCCCCCACTTTCTTGCACCTGTGGTGTGCCAGGCCTGGTGCTAGGCCCTCTGTGTGCCTGGCGCCATTCTCAGACCGGGCAAGGCAAGCGTGGGTCTTGGTGTCTCATGATGGGCTGAAACTCCGAGAAGTCGAGGGACCCAGCAAGGGGGGCGGAGTTGGAATTCTCATCCGGGGCTGCCTGTCCCCAGAGCCCAGGTATACACTGCCTCCCTGGAGTGGGGGGCCAGCCGCAGGGGGTGGGAGAGACGGTCTGTACTGGGGGCTGGGGCCAGCCAGGTTGGGGGCCTCCTCCCAGGGGAGCAGCTGCTTCTGACCAGGCAGGAAAAGAGGAGCAGCAGGTGCTTGGCACCTATTAGGTGCCCTCTGTCAGCCCACAGTGCAGCCAGGGCCTTGGGAGCCCCTGTGCCGACCTCCTCCAAGCTGCTCCGGCCCACATCCGGGGCCTGAGCCCCTCAGCACCTTCCTGACAGGAGAAGGCCCCCGGGGTCAGGCTCCAAAATAACTTGGGGGGTCAAGTAGGAAGATGGGAGTCCCAGCCTCTGGGCAGACCAGTGTCCCAGGGACAAGGGGTAGCAGAAGGATTTGATGTTTTCAAATGCCCAACACTTGGGTTTGGTGAGCCCTCGGTGGGCACCAGTCCCTTACGTTTCTCTCCACCTCCAGTCTCCCAGGCCTGGAGTAGCAGCTCCCCAGAGCCAGTTCTGGGACTGAAGGTTCACCCTTCCCCTGCTGCTCCTCCCCAACAGCCAGAGCCCTCAGCCAGCTTGGCCTGTCTACCAGCCACCTCTGGGCATTGACGAGTTTCATATGAAGTACTGTGCCCCTTCCCTTCCGTACACCGCCCGCCCCTGAGCTTCCTGAAGGTCCTCACAGTTTGCATATTGCTCAGGCCACTTCCAAACCCAACCTAGGTTTTATAATGTATATTATATTTTTTTGTGTATTTTTTAAATCCAGCTGTGATGGGTTATATCATAAACGTGGCGCGGGGCTGGGGCAGGGGTCCTCAAGGCCCGGCTCCTGCTCCAAAAAAAAAAGAAAAAAAGAAAAAAATTAAAGTTATTTGTTTGTGGGTTAGTTGTGTGACTAGCGTGTGGCAGACCTCTCTGGGCTGGATTAGCTTTGTGTGGGTCCTCCCGCTAGGTTAGGTCCTGGTGTGTCACCCCACCCTCCCCCATCTCTGCTGGGGGGGCCCACACCATACCCACACTCAAAATAGGTATGATTCAAAGATCCTATAAAAGCTTTGCACACTCCCTTTCTCTGACCCCTTCCTGCCGTGAGTTGAGTGCTGAAATGTGCCCAGTGCTGGCCTAGGTTCAGTTGTTAAATTGTCTCTTTGAAGTGACTTGCCCAAGGTCACACAACTACTGACACGGAGCCCCTCCTAGCTCCCCAGTCTTCATGATGGCTGCTACTGGTTCTCACTGTCCTATCCTCACTTGAGAGCAGAGAAGAGAGCCTCAAGGAGGACGAGTGTTCTCCCAAGGGGATGGCTGCTAGGAGGGGAAGCCAGATTCCAACCTGTTCCTGTCTGCCTGGGAGAGCCCTGCTCTCCTCTCTGAGCTGGCTTGTGCACATACCACAGGGACCACAGGAGGGGGAGGAGACCTGCGTTGTTTGTCTGAAGTTCAGATTTAAATGAGCGTCCTGTATTTTCATTTGCTACATCTGGCAACCCTACTCTAGAATCTACTGTCTTCTAGATCATTGATCCAAGTTTGCAGATGGGGAGACAGACTGAAGTTAAATGTTCTCTTTACCGAGCCAGTCACTGGCTACACCAAGATTTGAATCTGGTCAGCCCGACTCCCAAGTCCATGCACATGGTTGACAATTTAAATCATCAGGTAGCCTTTTGTCTTAGTCCACAACACTGGATGGACCCCAGGCTGTCACTTGCAGGATGGGGACGGTGCCTGGAGCCCCAGGCAGGTAGGTGGGGGTCCTGGGTCAGAAAGTGGTTTATGAAGGACCCACTGTGTGCCAGGCCTAAGGCTGGATGCAAAATCCAATCTCTGGGCTAACAGGTAATTCATTCTGTTGGGTGCTTGAGGCATCATCACGTGCGTTGTTGCCTTCACTCTCCCGGAGTAAACAGCCTTCAGGTAATTTCTTTTAGAATCACGTAGGTCTCATGTAGAACTCAAGTGAAATATGGCTGGCCTCCTAGCTTGTCTCCTGACCCCACTCCGCCCTGCCCCGCTACTGCCCCCCCTCCCCAATGTAACAGAGCTAGAGGTCGGCGATGAGTAGTTTCAAGGTCCCAAAGTAAAGAAGGAACCAGAATAAGAAGGTAAATCTTGAGAGCCCAAAGCCTAGGGCCCTCTCCTGGAAGTGGCTCTCCCCTGCTCCGGGTTCTGTGGGAAGCTCTAAGGAAGGGCCAAGATGGCTGGACCTCAAAGACCAGGACTGTAGTTCTGTCTTTCCTGCCCTGTGCCCGTTCTGATGTTCCCAGGGAAGAGGGAGGAATGCCATTTTGGTGGTCAATGCCACACTCAAGGCCTAGGCACCATTCTGAGGTTTCACGGGGGCTCTTTATTTCCCTGTAGCACAAATGCCTGAGAACTGGGGCTCTCCAGATAGCTGAACTCTGAATCCTAACCAGGTGCACACTAAGCCTTAGACTAATCATCCCAGAGGCTGGAACTTGGTTAAACAGCCAACTTCATTCACAGTGGAATCAGCCGGCCTCCACACGTTTTCCCTTTGCCTTCCCTTCTCCTGCCTACTCCTCTTTCTTGTGGTGCTGTGGGCCTTGGGAGAGCGGGCACTGGGCTCTGCGGATTCCCCACAGCCCAGCAGAAAGCAGGGAGTCAGCATTTGCTTAACATAGTGGGTTTTTAAGGACTCCCACCCCAGGGCGTAAGGCTTGATAGAATGGGTCTGATTTAAATCCACGGGACTCAAATCAAGAATCCGGGAAGACTCAAGTTCCCAAGTATTTCTGAAACGCCACCTTGCCCTGCCCTCGCGTTTCCACAACTACTAAAAAAAGCTTACTCCTTGGCTCAGTTCCAACAGGAAGGCGGGACTAATTTTGAAGCCCCCTTGTTCTCCCCAATCCTCAGCACCTGAACCCAACTGGGCCAGACAAGCAGGTGTGTGTGCGCTGGGGCCGGAGCCCGTCTGTCTATAGCCACGCGTGATTGCCACCTCACAGCTGCTGTTCGAGCGCTTAGAGCCTGGCACCGCACAAAACACGTTAACGCTCTGAATGTGGTCCTACGGTCTTAGGTGCCGTCATCTGCGCTTTCAGGTGAGGAAACCGTTTTGAGCAACTCAACAGGCTCACAGGCCTCCTGAATGGAGAACTGGGATTCAAACTCAGGGAGCGGGAAGGGTTCTGCCCGCAGGCAATCACAGGGTGGCCTTCTTGCACCCACTAAACAGTTGAGCAGACATGGGAAGTGAGAAACTGCCTTTAAAACCCTTCACTCCACAGCTGCTGTCGGGACAGCGCGGCCGCTGGTGGAACAGAAACGTGTCTCCGGTCTCAGGCTCAGACCCCCTGCCCACCGAGGCCCTCAGGATTGGCTGCTAGCCATGCGGCTGGGGCCCAGCTTAGCGAACTTTGAGGACTTGAGGCTTCTGCCTCGTGGCTCTCAGCCTGAGAGCACACACTGTGAGGCTGGACAGATGCCATTTCTGATTACACTTAGTCCTCAAAATACCCTTTTGCCTTAGTTTTTCTTCTGATTACAAAGCTCATAGAACTTCAGAAAATCCCAATCATTTTTCTCCCTGAGTTAAGCATGGCCAACATTCTGATATGGAAACTTCCGATCACTTTTACTCTGCATAAACTCTCTCCTTTCAATAAAATTGGGTCCCAACTAGTTTTATATGCCAGCTTTTTTCCCTCCCTGTCTGGAACATTGTCTGACAAGCATAGGTATTTTATCACTCCTTTCTAACGCTTTAATAGAACAGAGGAAGGAGCAAACTACACCTATTAACCCTGGAACCCAAACTCAAGACTCATTCCAAGATTAGGTTGTAACCATTTTACCTTTAAGCAAAATTACGAAGTTACTAACTTAAAATCAAATCACAGGTTTCCCATACCAAAACCCAACTTCCCAGTAATAGGTGCTGGAGGCAAGAACTCCCAACAGGGAAGAGGCACCTGGGTGGCTCAGTCTGCCTTTGGCTCGGGTCACGATCCCAGGGATCCCTGCATCAGCCTCCCTGCTCAGTGGGGAGTCTTCTTCTCCCTCTCCCCCTGCTCCTTCTCAAATAAAATCTAAAGAAAACACCCCCCCCACACCCGCAACAGGGAAGTGCCTCAGGTCAGGAAGAAGGCAGAGCCTACATACCTGGAGAGCAGACGGCCTAAGCTTCCACAGCCTGATTCTACCCATTTGTTAAACTCCCCTAGAAAACTGGGGCAATTACATTATTTTACAGGTCTCCTACTTGTGTTTTCCTAAGCATCTCATAGAGTAAATTACTAGCCTGAATACAGAGTATTTAATTTAGGGTCAGACAAGCAAATCAGGGTTGTGCACCCCTCCCATCTTTTAGAATCTAGGAACCCAACGTTCTTTGTGAGCCCTACCAAAAGCCCAAATGCACAATTCAGAGGGCTAAAACAAGAAGCCCATGAAAGAAATCATGCTTAGAGAGAGGCAACTTCAGGCCATAGATTAAGCATGCTGCTGAGAAAAGAGTCAATGTCCTCAAAATGTGAAGGTCCTACCCCTCCCCTTCCACTAGCAAGCAATGGGAGCACTACAGGCTGGAGTCTTAGCCCAGATCTGCCCTTCTCAGGGTTCAGAAAAGCTTCAGTCCTGGTTAGCAGCCCGTTACATGTTATAAAGTATCCCAGAGATCTGAAGACCACATGGCTTCGAAGGTAGACAGAATGTACTTCCGGGTGTGCAGCACGGAGAACATGACCGCCCACCCGTGGGTGCCAGGAACTGCGTCACCAGCACAGTGCTATGGCATGCAGTGTCAGCTCACAAAGCACCTCCCTCTCCCAGTCACAGGCAGGCAGGTGAGGGCAGCACCAGGATTTATTGAACTGTGCGCCTTAGTACAGGCGCTGGGGCTTGCCCATGGTGCTCTTGATGTATAAAGCCCGGACGTTCTGCCAATTCTTCTTGAGCAAGGACACCAGGAAATTGACCGCTAAGTGGATGTTGTACACAAGCTCGTCATCCGTCATCTTCACATGGCCAACAGCCACTGCCAGACACAGCACCTGCGGGAAGAGTGAGGTCAAATCAGGCTGACGGCTAGATGGAGAAGAACCCGAGTAGGCACATCTACAGGCCCATCCCTCCCCACCCCTCCAGTGACCCTACGAACGGGTACTCTGACCCCAGGCCAGGAAGACCAGGGCTATGTGAAAAACTTCAATTCTGCCCAGTGACTGTCACATGTCCGAAGTATCCACAGAAAGGCAAACCAGGGCTCCCATCTGGAGAATGGGGGTAAACTTCAGGACTGGTGGTGCCTACCACCACCACCACGGCTTAACCAAGCTATGCAACCCAGTCAGACCTCCTTACCTTCTTCATCTGGAATTTGATGGTGGACTTTACTTCATCCACTTTGGCCACCATGTTCTCATTGTGGGTCAGCAAGGAAGGGAACTTTCCAGCCTTATTCAGGCCTGGGCCCAGGATTCGTGGAATCTGCTTGATCAGAGATTCTGAAGCCAAAAAGGCGTCATACTTCTTGGCTGGTAAAAAGAAGCCATTGGATGCTTAGGATCTGGCCTCTCGAAGGCAAGCTCCAAACAGAGCTCCGGCAACCAACCACAAGAGTGGCCTCTAACCACCACGCTCTACTCCTCTTCTCCACGTACCAAGTCTTTTTAATCCTCTCCTCATTCCAGCTTATCTCTATCCCCTGAACTTTTACTGGCCCAACATTCACATGAAACCTGGTGTCAGAAGCCCAGGCTGACCCACTCTCCTCATGTTCCAACAATAAATGCACACGTTGGTTAAGACTGCTTGAGTTCAAATCCTGCCTGCCTACTTCCTAGTTACAGGACAACCAGGGTACCAGTTTCCTATCTGTGAAATGCCTCCACCACATAGGATAAAGATGGAAAAAAAAATAAGAAACAGAGCTTTAAGTAGACATCCTATTTCAGAACATACCAGCACCTGACTGGTCAACTTAGGGGAGCTCCCCTGTTTAGAAGAATCCTCAAAGCAAATCTAAAAAGCAATCTTTAAAAGGTTAAAAACCATCACTCGAGTTAACCCACCACAGCAATCTCTTCCATCATGATTCTCTGCACCCTCTTCCATCATTTTAAAATCCAGATGGCAGCACTGCCACTTTTCCACCACTCCCATGACAACTGTCTGCCCAAACACAAAACCACCCTAAGGCACACTCACCCAGCTTCTTGACTAATTTCTTATTCTTGTTGAGTTTCTTCAGCGCCTCAATGTCCATGTGGGGAATATCCACTGCCTTGGCCTCATCACAGTGCTGCTGATCCCCCAAAACACATACGGAGAACTTGGGGCGGGGAGTGGACTTAAGCCTGCGTTTTGGGGGACAGAACAGGTCAAGCCCAGCCTGGGGTTCCGAAAGCAGGTGAAGGGGTCTGGGGCCGCTGCAGCCACGGAGCCTTACCCAGAACGTCCACATTCACCAACAGCTAGTCTGGCTTCTCAAACTAGCCGGCGGGCTCGGCCAAGGCCTCCCCACGCCTCCCCTCTTATTTTAAGACCCAGGGTGGGGGTCCGTCCAGCCACGCCTGCGCGGGGCAGGGGTCTGAACGACCCAGGCGCGTCCGTGCCCCCGCGCCCGCCCGTCTCAAGCTCAACAGGAGCCTGGAGGGGGGCGACGGGCACGGGGGCGCACGGAGGGCTGGGTGGGGTCAGAGCGGTGCCAACCTGACGGTGCCCGAGAAGCGTTTGTCCTTCTGAGGGTCATAGTTCTTCAGGCTGATCTGCAGCTCCACCGTCTCCAAAAACCTGAGAGAAGGCGACCGAGTCAGGCGGCCGCCCGCGGCCTGCACGCCGCCGCCCTCCCCCGAGCCCGGCTTACTTCCGGCGCTTGCGCTGGTTCCCGTGCAGAACTTCCCGCACCGCCTCGTACAGGGTGTCGCGGGAGACTTTGCTGCTGCGGGAGAGACGCAAGACGAGCGCTCGGCACCTGGAGGCTTCGGCGTGGTCGGAAGCCTCGGGCCTCCAGACGCACCCCACCCGAGGGGATTCCGGACACCACGTCGGGCGACTGGGCGCGACAACGACAAGCCCCGAGGAAGAGAGACCCTACCGGGGGCCTGGGACTGCAGGACGAGCGAAACAGGGCCAAAGACCACCTCCGACTCAGCCCGCAAGGTTCCCATCCTACCAGGGTGCCAGGAATCGCGGATGGGGGCGGATGGCTCCCTGAGCGCCACTCACCTCATGGCTCTTCGCGCCGCAGTCACCGAAAAAGAAAGCAATGGGGTTCGCGCATGCGCTCAAATAAGGCTCTTGTTCTCGCGAGATGCCTTTTCCTGTAGCTTCCTCCCGAGAGCGGCCGGGTCGGCTCAATCCCGGGGAGCGCCGCCGTCTGCTGCCGCTAGAGGGCGCTGCCGCGCGTCGCACAACTTAGACTGGCTCGAAGGCGAGGCGGTGCGGCGGTCCGGGCGCCCCGTGGCACGCGGAGAATATCCCCGTTCGCGCCAGCTACTGCCGGCCACTTAAGAGGCCGGTCCTGGGCACCGCAGCGTGATGGCCGCTGAGAGCGTGCAGTTCCCGCATGCTTGTCCCTCCACCCTTTTCTTCCCACCGCCCCTGCTTCGGGTCGCAAAAGCAGGCTTTACTCCTGATCTCTCCCTCATCATCTTGCTCTGGGGCTCATGGTTTCAGAGAAGTCATGAGAAGGGAAATGTCATGAAAGTTCTGTTCCCGGCCCCTCGAAGCCTGCAGTGGGGGAAGAGCTGGGAAGGTAGTTGATAGTTGATTGAATCACACCTACCCAGTTAAGTGTTTACTATGAACAAACCTTCTCCAACTCCAGACAGCTGCACCCACCTTCAAGGCCCCATTCCCCAGGGGTCAGTGCACACTTCACCTACTCAACAGACAGCTCTGATAGGGCTGAGCGGAGTGGCATCACACATCATCGCCAAGAACATGAATGAATGAACTTGAGAACTTTGTCACCTTCACCAGGAAAAAGATGCCCCTTGTCACTGAGTAGGGTGGGTGGTGGTGGTGTCTGTTGGTTTTCAACAAATACCCAGAGTTCATAGGAAGGCAGACGCTGCTTTGAAGAAAATATTAAAACTTCCTGCTTTTTATTAAATACCTGCTCTTTAATAAATTATTATCCAAGTCAGAACACAGAGGGTCATAACATACACTTGGGTGCAAGATATTTGTGCTGAGGACACAGGTCAACTCAGGGATCCTGAAGCATCATTCATCTACCTAGGTCTGCTTTGACCCTACTGAGGCCTTTCTGAAAGTTTCTGTCCCCACAGTCTGAAGTAAAAGTGACAAGGAGTGAGCCCAAGGTCAGCATCCCTTGGAAATAAAGCTCATCAAGGCTGCTTAGCCCAGGACCTTCCCTGCTGGCTGGGAGGCCAAGATGTCCTCTCTGCGTCCTGGAGCAGGGAGGCAGCGGACCTCAGCCTTTACCCCCAGGCAAGGGGTCAGGGTGAGGTGCTGAGGGCAGAAGTATCCTTCAGGCAGCTGGTGAGGGAGCTCCCGGAGTGTGGTCCCTTAGTGCATGGTCAGGGGGCCAGATGTCTCAGGGCGGCCTTCAGGGACTTCCTCAGGAAAGTGGTGTTGAGCTCTAGGGCTGTGGCCAGGCCCTGCCTCTGGATCTCAGTGATCTGGGGAGAAGGAAGAATCATATCAGGACTCCAGCAACCCTTTCCCCTCTGCCCCATGGCACTGTTTAGGAGGAAAGAGAGAGGAATCAGGACACAAGGATAATGGAGGAGATATCTAAACGCATTACTTTTACTTCACCATGATTATACAAGGTCTTTGTGTTCAAGTGGACCTGGGGTCAAATATTAACTGTACAACTTACTAAGTCAGCCACACTAATAACAGATGACAATTATTGGGTGCTTACTACGTAGCAACACTTTATTAAACATAATTTCATGTAATCTGCACAACCCTCCCATTATACAGATGAGAAAACTGAGGGTCAGAGATACTCTGTTGTAGCTGCCACATTCCTTCTGGGGCCTGCTATTTCTTCCCTGACCTGCCACTACAACCTCCTGACAGGTCTCTGCCATGTATCTTCTCTCCAGTCTCCACTCCTTATAGATGCCAGAGACTCCTTTATAAAATGCAAATCTGACCAAGTCACTCAAGCTTCAGCAGTTCCCTGGGATAACTACCGATGTCTCATATTGCAGTCCCTTCTTCCAGGATCTACAGGGTCTCCAGAGGATCCAGGAGCCTCCTGAAATTGCGCATAAGATGTGTGTTCAGATTTTCATTTTTCTGGGAGGATCTATAGCTTTCATCAAGTCATCAAATGGGACTGTGACTCCCCCAAAAAGGTAAAGAGCCAACAGCCAAGGATACCTGACCTTCAAGATAAAAGTCCATGCTCCTCATCATAAGCTACAGGGTCTTCCATAGGATGCTAGCATGGCCTGGCCATGGGACCTTGGGCAGGTCACTTAATCTTTCTGGGTTTCAACTTATCATCTATAAAATGGAGTTAATAATAGTATTTTATCATTGGGCCAACACACGGAATAAACTAGCAAGTTAACATAAGCAAAGGGCTTCGAACTGTGCCCAAGCCGTAGCAGGGGCTCTGTGGTATTAGCTCTCAGTGTTTTAACTCTGACCTCTAACCTCACCCCTCCCACCATCCACTCTCATGTTTTTAGGCCTCAGCTACTACCTGTAGATCCCCTTGGATGCTCATCGCTTATACAGTTTCCTTGGCCTGAAATGCCCTTTCCTCAGTCTTGGCCCTTGGCCACCACTCACCCTTTCAGAGCTATGCAGCCTGTCCGAACTCCCAACCACAAGCAAGGTTTAGTTGCCTCCTCCCCCTCTGCAACCAAATGCCCCGCGCACACCTCTTGCCTGGCTCCTTCCAGATACTATGCTGATCTGGTTATCATCTCTCTCCCACCTCACTAGCCTGGCACCAGTGGAGAGTGTCAAGTCAAGGACAGGGACTGTGTTATGGACACCGTTGATTCCTCAGGGCCCCACACAGCATCTGGCTCACAGCAGTGTGGGCTGGATGAACGAACTCCTAAGCAGTCTCGTGCCCCAGTCCGAGGCTTGAACTTGTAGCTTCCCTGGTTAACACTCAGGGTGTCTTCCCTGGCAAACATCTAGAAGTACCCGCTCATGGCATACTCAAGAGCAGCAGCGCCAGCCCTCATGGCCCTACCAATACTCACATTGGCCTGGTACTTGGTCATCACTGTCAGCATGAGCTTGGCATAGGCCACAGACGTGGTGGCTGCTGGCCCCTCTTTACAGAGCTTCTCCATCAACACACTGAACTTCTCAGGGGTCATCTCCACCTGCACACATTGGGAGATGAGACAAGAAAAGAAGAAAGGGCCCTGGATTCAATTCCGACCTCTACCACTTTCTAACTAAGTAACCCTGGACAGGTCACATAACCAGACAAAGCCTCAGTTTCTGCATCTGTAAAAATGGCGCTCATGATATCTAACGCTAAAGACGGTAAAGAATTAAATGAGATAATGCACATAAAGCCTGGCACACAGGTCTCGGCCTCACTTGGTGATTGAAGATATAAAGGGCTGAGGAGTCCCCAGGGTACAGCCAGCATAACAACAATAGCTCTCCTTAATAATAATTTAATAAATACTTGTTATGCATCAGGCACTGTTCTGAGCATTTTACACCAATGACCATTTCGACCTCACCCTGGCCTTGTGTGGTACATACTATCATCACTCCCCTTTTGTAGATGGGAAAACTGAGGCATAAAGAGGTAAGGTCAGCTACCTAAGTTATAAACAAATGAGGCGGAACTTTAGGTAGTCATATGGCAAAATTGCCAAAATATACTGTAAGTTAAAAAAGCGAAGTAGAGCCCTGAGCTCGGTGTGTTGTCATTTGTGCAAAAAAGTAGGCAAAAAGTCACTTTAAACACGTGTCCTTGTATATAAAAGCATCTCTGGGAGAGTTTCCCTGAAACTACTAATGCTGACTAGCCCTGGAGAGGGGAGTCTGGATGGGCGGGGGGGAGGGGGGGGCATTTTTCTCTATATCCTTTGAGCTTTAAAATTTGTGAACATAGAGGCGCTTGGGTGCCTCAGTCAGTTAATCATCTGACTCTTGGTTTCGGCTCAGGTCATGATCTCAGGGTCATGGGACTGAGCCCTGAGTAGGGCTCTGCACTGAGTGGGGAGTCCGCTTGGGATTCTCACCCTCCTTCTTCCTCCGCCCCTGCCCCCACTCACACATATGCACTCTCTCTCTCTCTCTCTCAAATAAATAAGTAAAATCTTAAAAAAAAAAATTCGTGAGGGGCACCTGGGTGGCTCAGTTGGTTAAGTGTCTGTCTTCAGCTCAGATCATGATCCCAAGGTCCTGGGATCGAGCCCCGCGTCACGCTCCCTGCTCCGCGGGGAGTTTGCTTCTCCCTCTCTTCCTGACTCGTGCTATCTCTGTCTCTCTCTCTCAAATAAATAAAATCTTTTTTAAAAATTGTGAACATGTTTATTATTTATTTACTCAAAAATAAAATTAAATTCAGGGCGCCTGGGTGGCTCAGTCAGTTAAGCATCTGACTCTTAATTTTTTTTTTTTTTTTAAGATTTTATTTATTTATTTGAGAGAGAGAATGAGATAGAGAGAGAGCATGAGGGGGGGAGGGTCAGAAGGAGAAGCAGACTCCCTGCTGAGCAGGGAGCCCGATGCGGGACTCCATCCCGGGACTCCAGGATCATGACCTGAGCCGAAGGCAGTCGCTTAACCAACTGAGCCACCCAGGCACCCCCTGACTCTTAATTCTGTTCAGGTCATGATCCCAGGATTATGGGATCGAGCCCCCTGTCAGGCTTCGTGCTCAGCATGGAGTCGGCTTCAGATTCTCTCTCCCTCTCCCTCCTGCATTCACTTGCTCTCTCTCTCTCAAATAAACCAAAATAAACCAAAATAAAATAAAATAAAATAAAATAAAATAAAAATAAATGAAATAAAATTTCACACACACACACAAGTCCCTCCCCAAGGCCACGCAGCTAGGAAGCGGCAGAGCTGAGCTCTACCATGCAGTCTGCTCTCGGCTACCAGCCTTTCAAGCCCCAGGACTCACCCGCTGTCACGGCCCAGCTTGCTGCAGGGCAGCTGTTTTGCTTCCCTCCATCCCCGGAGGGACCAGAAACCCAGGAGACCCATGCCCGTCCACAGCACCGCGGTGCTTCCTCACCCACCCTTCCCCAAGGCAGCCTGCTCACCCGCCGCTCCAGCAGTGACTGCAACACCAAGAAAGTGTCCTCTTTCCAGGGCAGCTCCAAGATCTGTCT
Source organism: Mirounga leonina (assembly GCF_011800145.1). NCBI lineage: Eukaryota > Metazoa > Chordata > Mammalia > Carnivora > Phocidae > Mirounga > Mirounga leonina. The sequence continues at coordinate 2,637,346 of NW_023270807.1, read as the reverse complement.
ACAAAAACCACAGGTCCCGCTGAGGACAGCCCACATCTGGGTATCTACTGCTCCTACCCCCAAGGCAAGGCAAGGCAAGGCCCCGGAGACAGCCAAGATTCCCCAGCCAACAGAGCAAGTAGTCAGAGCCCCCCACCCCCCGACCCATGTTGGCGGCTGCCCAGTAGCCAGCCCACACTCGGTGCTGGGAAGGCTACAACCCAAGACTCCTGGGGCAGACCACGAAGGATTTGGTGTAAGGTGCACCAAGGTTTCCTGAAAAGCAAGCAGGAATGGAGAGTGCATCGTGAGTACAGAAGGTGAGGGTGACCCAGAGAAGAGGACGATGGTGCAGTGAGAGGTCCATAAGGCTTTCTAGAGGGCAGAGCCCAGCCCATGGGGATGTCCACTCCAGCTGTGCTTCCTGGGCTAGGGCAGTCCTCGCTCATGTGGAAAGGGAGCGTGTCACCCCCGGGAGCAGTGTGGCCTCCTGGCTGCACGGCCTTAAGTCTGATCCCAGGCTTTCTCACTTGCTGGCTCTGTGACCTTTGGCCCACGTCCCTTAACAGCCCTGGGCTTCAGGTTTTCCATCTCTAGGGCAGCCACGGCACCCACCTCACAGCACTGGGTGAAGACTAACTGAAAGAATGACTCTAACGCACAGAGAAAGGACTCGATCAGTGGTGGCTGACGTTACTGTTCAGACTGTCCCCTTCTCACGTGAGAGTCAGCATTTTATAGTCCACTTTAGTGTCAGTGGGCTCTTAGCTACTCATTTGTTTCTACGTGTCTGGATCTTGACTCCCCAGTTTTAATACCCAAATTGAACACCAATTTAATAACAATTTTTGAGCACCAACTCGGGGCCAAGTACTGTGCTAAGGTCTATATACATTATCACATTTAATATCTAGAAAAGTCCTACTGAGTATATATCATCCCCATTTTTCTTTCTTTCTTTTTTTTAATATTTTATTTATTTGACAGAGACACAGCGAGAGCAGGAACACAAGCAGGGGGAGTGGGAGAGGGAGAAGCAGGCTTCCCGCCGAGCAGGGAGCCCGATGCGGGGCTCGATCCCAGGACCCTGGGATCATGACCTGAGCCGAAGGCAGACGCTTAACGACTGAGCCACCCAGGCGCCCCCATCCCCATTTTTCATATGAGGAAACAGAGGCTCAGAGACATGGAGAAAGCTGTTTGAATTGACCCAGGGCAAGGCTGAGATTCGAAATCCTGTCCGCCTGGCTCCAGAGCTGGAACTCTTAACCATGCTCCAGCTACGCTGTGAACTGCTCCAGAGGGGCGACCACCAGCCTCTCCCCTGTGCTCCCCAAGGCACCTGGCCCGGAAGCCTGGAACCTGGCGCCACCTGGGCAGGGTCCTGGGATGGCAACTTGCACAGGGCCACGGGGGGAAGGCACAAGCCAGGCTCGGGCCACAGCGAGAGGGGCATCCGCTGGGCCACTGCCCGGCTTTCAGGCACAGGACCTGCTACCCAGGCGGCTCCAGCTCCAGAATGCCAGGAGCAGGCTGGGCCAGTGCGAGGGGCTGGGAGTAGGGGCCTGTACACTCACCCCAGCATTAGAAGCTGCATGTCTGGCTCCAGGGCCTCATCCCTCAGAAGGCAACACAGTAACTCTGTTTGAGCCGGACCTGGGGAGGGGACAGCAGAGGGGGGAGGTCTGGGGGCAAATGGCTGGAAAGGATGGAACAGAACGCCTGGCTCATTATAGGGGGGCATCGGCAGGGAAGCAAGGTATCTTTACTGACTGAATACACAACTGCCAGGGTCCCCTGGAGTGAAGGGTGCTGGGAACCGAGAGGGCAGAGCTACCAGGCCTGGGGCTGGTTCCAGAATTACCTGTTCCTGGGGCCTGGAGCACAGGGCCAAGAAGGGCTTTCCAGACAGGATAGGCATACTTGGCACAGAAGGAGGTCAGGGCAGTCATGAGCAGGCGGGAGGCTGAGGAAGTCAGGGAGAGAATCTACAGCCAACGGGAAGGAAAATATTAATCCATTCGTTTCTTCTTCCCTTTAATAAATGTTTACCAGACATGTATTTAAGATGGTGATACATGTTACAAAGAAAAAAACATAAGTTCTTTTATCTAGAACTCACATGGATTCCCCCATTGGAAAAGATACAAAGCTTCCTTCCCCAGCTCCGAAATCCCTTCAGTTCTGGGAAGGTCTGGGGCCCGACAAGGAGGAATTTGATGCCGTGTGGATAGCTGGCCTGGAGGTTCATGCCCTTCCCTTGCCCCAGGCTGCCTCGACTGGCCAGACGCCTTACAAGGTTGGGAACCTGCTCTCCCAAGCGCCACCCTTCTGAGGGCTCAGATTCTCTCCCCCATAGTCCCTAGCATGCCAAGTGTATCGCAACGCACCTACCCGTCTAAGGAAGAGGCTCTTGGTCAGAACGGTCGCATTGCTAAGGCTAAGATCTGGTGAAACGGACAGGAGCCAGGTGCAGAACTGCAGGAGAGCTGGGTCCGAGAGCTGCGGGAGCTGCAGCTGGGCACACAGCAGGTCCATCTGCCATGTAGGAGGGACGACACAGACGCACTCAGTCTGCCCCTGCTAGGCTGTCTCAAGCCGACCGGGCAGCAGAATGGGCAGGGCAAGGACACGCCAAGGTAAGGTGAGGCAGGGAGAGCTACCCCCGGGGTGAGGATCCAAGGGCTAAAAGAGGGCACACAGGGTGACCCCGACCCAAGGGGCCAAAAACCCCAACAAAATCCCCTCCCCCCATTCCCACGTGAGGCAAGGAAACACAGACTTAAATGGAAAAAGGCTGGGGAGAGGGGATGTACCCTCAGGGCCAGGCAGTCTTTCTGGACTCACCTGGCTGGGATTGCATTCATGGAGAAGCTGCAGCTCGGGCGGGGGGGCGCCCTCCAACCCCTGGAAAGGCAAATCCCATGTTTGCGCCGGCAGAGCCCTTGGTGACGAGTCAGAGACCACCCCTTTGTCTGGCAGCGTGGGTGGATGAGGAGCCTGGATGCTACCAGAGGAGAGGGACTTGTCTGGGGTTAGATGACATATCTGTCCTTTGGGCCAAGACAAGCCCCTGCAGTGACTGTCCTCAGACCCCCACTCCGACCCCCCACTGTCCAAACAGCCTGTGCTTCCCTGGGCAGGGCTGAGGTCTAGGCGGCAGGTGGATGAGGGGCAATGGTGAGTGGGGGCCAGGTACCTCCCCGAAGGTCTTGAGCAGCTGCTGAAGCCTGGGAAGCTGGTCCTGCAGAGGAGAGCCCAGTCACTGCCAAGTCCCTACCAACACGGTGTGGCCCCAGGCCCAGTCCTAGCCCCCTCTCCCAAGAAGGCCCCACATCAGCGGGAGCTAGCAGGCAAGGATGATTCAAGAGTCAAGAACACGAAGCCTAAACCTTGAGAGGTGCTTAAGAACTCAAAGTCAACAAGGTCCGTGGAAATGCAGCCGCCTAGACTTGTCCTCTCTGCACCCACCTTAATGGGTTGGGAGGACTGGCTGGAGGCTGGCACGATTCCACACCCTCCACAGGACAGTTCTGGACCTTCTCTTCTTGCCTGGCAATCCTTTAACCTCATGTTGTAGAACATTAAGGCCAAAGGATCCTCCCTTTCCAAAACTTCCTCACCACCCCCTCCTCAAGAGTCTGTGGAGCAGAGACTATTCCCTTAACCCCACCCCTGCTCCGTGGACTCCAGTTATCCCAGTTGGGAAATAGTCTCCCAACCAGCTTTTGCCCTGGATAAACCCCCCACTCCTGGAGGATCACTCTAAACCCAGCCTCCCCACTCTAGTACCTGGACAGCTTTGGGCAACTCCAAATTCTCGGCCAGGCCCTGAGCCTCCTCCAGACTCTGACCAGCCTCCCTGGGCTCGGCTCTGACAGGCTGGTTCTTAATGGGTGAGGCACCTCCTCCAGCTGCCTGGGTCTCCAAAGATTCAGATTCACGTCTCTCCTCCTCCTGACCTTCTTCCCCTTCCCTTTCCAAACGTCGGAACCTTTTGGGGGCCCTCTGGCCCTCAGGACTGGCAGGCTCTTCCTCTGGCCCCTTTCTGCGTTTCCGAGGCCACAGGGAGTCCTCGTCCTCCTTCTCCTCCTCTTCTTCCTCTTCGGGAACGGGAGCCTGGGCTAACTTCAGCCCCCTGCCTCCCTGGCGCAGCCGCCCACACAGGCCCTGGAGCTGTCTCCGGCAGTGTGTAGACAGCGGGGACGCTCCCTCAATCGCTACCCCTGCGCTCAGGTCCCTCTGCAGCAACTGCCCCAGGGCCCGGAGCCAGGCGTCGGCGCCTCGGCTCTGGGCTTGTTGTGCAACCTGCAGCACCGGGAGTAGGCCGCTCTCGGGCAGCGACGGCCGGACAGCCATCAGCAGGGACATCAGGTTCCTCCGGCATAACGGGGGCAATCGCAGCAGCAGCGGCCTCCTGGTAGCAGGAGGAGGACAAGCAGTTAAGAACATCTTGCTGGAAGGAGCAGAGGACAGCCGAGGCAGAGCTAGAGGTGGGAGGGCAATGGACAGACGGGGTGGCTAGCAGGCGGTGCCTGCGGGGACGGTGGGGGTCAGCGTGAGTGCCATTCAACAGGCCTTCACTGAGCGTGTATTTTTTGCTGTGGTGGTGAAGCCAGCTTGAGTTCCTTTTACTATTGCTAAACAGCCAAAAGTTCTCTGAGCAATTCCATTTTTTTTTTTAACAATTCCATTTTGTTAAAATTGAGCATTTATTCATGTATTCTGTGCTAGGCTCTGCTCTTCAACACCTAGTTCAGCTCAAAAAATTCACACTGAAACCTACTCTAGGGACACCTGGGTGGCTCAGCCGGTTAAGCATCTGCCTTCGGCTCGGGTCACGATCCCAGCGTCCTGGGATCGAGTTCCGCATCCGGCTCCTTGCTTGGCAGTGAGCCTGCTTCTCCCTCTGCCTCTGCCCCTCCCCCTGCTGTGCTCTCTGTCTCTCTCCCAACAAATAAATAAATGAAATCTTAAAAAAAAAGAAAAGAAACCTACTCTATAAAGATCCTTGCTTGTTTTATACAAAAAAAAAGTCCCTTCCCCAACTTTATATAAAAATAATACTCCAGGGGCCCCTGGCTGGCTTGGTCAGTAGAGCATCTGACTTTTTTTTTTTTTAAGACTATTTATTTATTTATTTAGGGGCGCCTGGGTGGCTCAGTTGTTAAGCGTCTGCCTTCGGCTCAGGTCATGATCCCGGGGTCCTGGGATCGAGCCCCGCATCAGTCTCCCTGCTCCGCAGGGGGTCTGCTTCTCCCTCTCCCTCAGCCTGCCACTCCCCTTGCTTGTGCTCTATCAAATAAATAAAATCTTTAAAAAAAAAAGATTTTATTTATTTATTTAAAGTAAACTCTACACGCAGCATGGGGCTCAAACTCACAACCCCAAGATCACAAGTCACACGCTTCACTGACTGAGCCACCCAGGCACCCCTTAGAGCATGTGTCTCGTGATCTCAGGGTCCTGAGTTCAAGCCCCACATTGAGCTTACTTAAAAAGATAAATAAATTAAAAAAAATTTTTTGTAAAGATTTATTTTTTGACAGGGGGAGAGAGAGACAGTGAGAGAGGGAACACAAGCAGGGAGAGTGGGAGAGGGAGAAGCAGGCTTCCCGCGCAGCAGGGACCCTGATGCGGGGCTCGATCCCAGGACCCTGAGATCATGACCTGAGCTGAAAGGCAGGCGCTTAACGACTGAGCCACCCAGGCGCCCCCATAAATTTTTTTAAAAAAAGAATGTGCTATGGGATGGGCCAAGACCCAAAATAAAAACAATAATAGTAGTAGTAGTACTCCAGGATGCTGTGCAGTGCTTACTCTGCAGCCCTGTGCTCACCTTGGCTATCCCCTGGAACTTATAAGGTCACAGCTGTCTAGCTTTGACATTCCTTTCACCCTGCTGGGTTCCTGAGAGGCAGAGGCAGACTCTCCTTTTTCCACGTCCCGGTACCCAGCACAGCATCAGCCCATCACAGGGACTGGGTGCACATCTACTGAATGAATAAACTCTCAGAGAATAAGTGTCCAGAGATTAGCCAGGCTACTGTGGGCAGAGCAATGTAGCTGTCTGCCATGTTGGCAATGCAAGAATCCAGATGCTGTGTGACCCAAGGCTTATTGGTGTGGCAAGCAAGTCGTGGGTACATCGAGCCATGCCATCACGCCTCTGCTGCTCTCTATGAATTTGCAGGGCTGCTTGTCATCACATACAAGGGGCACCTGGGATGTGTGAAAGAGAAAAAAAATCTGACTTTTATTTCTTTGTGAACAACAAACACTAAGTGAGAGAGAAAACTAAAGCAAAAGTTAAAAAGATAGCCAATTTGTTGTAGAGGATATTGAGAAGTGCAGAGGTGGGGAAGACCCTACTTCAAGGGCTTTTAACTTTTTTGTGTTCATGGACCCCTTATCAGAATAAGTGTTAAATGTATAAGATAAAATACATGGGATTATGAAAGAAACCAATTATACTGAAATAAAGTTCTACCCAGGGACCCTAGATTAAGTCCTCCTCCTATTCTGTCCAGAAAAAAGCAGACAGCTGGATAAACATTTCTATGGCCTCCAATTTGGGGATGCAGAAAGCTCTCTCTCTCTCTCTCTTTAAGTAGGTTCCACACCCAGCCTGGAGCCCAGTATGTGGCTTGAACTCAGGACCCTGAGATCAAGACCTGAGCAGAGATCGAGAGTGCCATGCTCAACTGACTGAGCTACCCACGTGCCCTTCTCCTGATCCATTTCTTGAAAGAAATTCAGAGTGGGGTGTGGGAAGACAATATGAGAATTTCCATTTCTCCTTATCTAAAACATAAGAAATTAAGTATTACAACTTAACATATGGGGGGTGTGAATGGCCCTTCATAGTCCAGTCTCCAGCCTAATTCTGAGGGAGGAGTATCCAAGAATGCAAAGCCGGCTCTTCAGCCCCCTAGAGGCTGAAGGGGGCACCTCACTTTTTTTTTAAACTTTCTGTGTATTTTCATTAATTATGATAATTAAACGCATTTAATGGATACTGCATTATGTCCTTTAACAAAACCAACCTCACTAAATGGACATACATGGCTGATAAGGATGACTGAAAAGAAACAGAATACCATGGGACGCCTGGGTGGCTCAGTCGGTTAAGCGTCTGCCTTCGGCTCAGGTCATGATCCCAGGGTCCTGGGATCCGGCTCCCTGCTCTGTGGGGAGCCTGCTTCTCCCTCTGCCTCTCTCTCCCTGTCTGTCTCTCACGAATAAATAAATAAAATCTTAAACAAAAAAAAAAAAAAGAAAGAAAGAAACTGAATACCAGTACCAGAAGCCCACCAAATAAGAAAATGGCAGAGTTGGGGCGCCTGGGTGGCTCAGTTGGTTAAGCGACTGCCTTCGGCTCAGGTCATGATCCTGGAGTCCCGGGATCGAGTCCCGCATCGGGCTCCCTGCTCGGCAGGGAGCTTGCTTCTGCCTCTCACCCTCCCCCCTCTCATGTGCTCTCTCTCTCATTCTGTCTCAAATAAATAAAATCTTAAAAAAAAAAAAAAGAAAAGAAAATGGCAGAGCTGACCCTTCTGCTCCGAGCAGAAATTGTCAGTTACATAGAGGCCAAAAAAAAAAAAGCTCAGAGTCACCCCAAAGACTATAAATGAGCAAGAACACCATCCATAAGGAAAGTGATTTTGCCCTGAAATGTATACTGTGCTTTGAAAATTTGACATTATAAAGCCACTCCATCAGATGTCTGTTCGGCCACCATGTTTTAAATTTCTACTTTTGTATACTTTATAATGTACGTATTTTTACTCTTGTGTACACTCGGTTATACTAAGTATCCCTACACTGGAGGTATGAGTTCGGTTTCCTTAGAGAAGAAAGTTATATGATCAGAAGTGATTTGAGTCCACTGGCTTCTAGTTACTGATATACACGAGGCCGGAGACGTGTGTCTACCCGCTCCGGCAGCACCCAGTAGGTCCTCAATGAAGGTCTGTTGGATGCCCCCCTCCCAGGGTGCGCGGCAGGGACGCCTGGCTGTGGGGAACTAATGAACCTCTCCGGGCCGCGGTCTCCTCATCCAGAAAAGTGGGGTGGCGCCCCGCGACCAGACGACTTACAGCTCCAGGCGACAGTCCGGGCCCTCCACGACGGGCTCCTCCCGGCACAGAGCCTCCAGGACGCGGCCCCAGCAGAAGGGTTCCTCGCCGCGACTGCCCAGCGCCCGCAGCAGCCCCAGGCCGCGCCTCGCCCCCTCCGGCCCCGACTGCAGCACCTGCAGCAGGAACCGGGCGGGGGCGTCCAGCTGCGCCCAGGGCGCCGACCCAGCGCCCTCAGCCAGAGCGGGCGCCGCCTCCGAGGCCGCCATGCCCGGGGCTCCGGGGCTCCGGGACTCCAGGGCCCCGGGGCCGCGCCGGCCGCCGCTCTGGTTCCTGACCTCAGCCTCGAGAACTGGCGAAAGGGAGCAGAACGCCAGCGCCTGCCCCGACGTGGCGACCAGCCTCCTCCCGCGCCTACCACCTGCCGGGCTCACCTGTCCACTCGGAGCTCAGCGGCCGAGACCCTGCCAAGCTTCGCGCGCGACTTTAGAAACCTATGAAGTGGGCGGGGCCGGACGTGAAGCGAGGGGCGAGGGCAGGCCGGAAGGGGCGGGGCCAGTGGTGGTCCTGGCCATAGAGAAACGGAGGAACGGAGTAAGGGGGCGGGACGAAGGCCGAGGGAAGTCCACGGATGGGGCGGGGCCACAACAAGGGTGTTCGCCCGTGGGCGGGGTCATGCCACAGAGAGAGGGGTGGGGCGGGACTTGGTGGAGGGACGGATCCTGGCCTGCTGACCCTGATCTTCCTTCCTCCACTGCTCCCTGAAGTAGGGGGATGAGAGGTGGATGCAGAATGGTTGTCAGGGATCCTGTTGTTCTTCAGGATCCAAGCATCATTTAACTTTAGCTGATGTCCGTATTATGTGCAGATCATGGATTTTGCGATAGGATTTGATCACAGTTTACCACCCCACCTTGACATCACCTCCTCCATAGGCCATCAACTGTCATCACTAGGGTTTCAGTCCTCTCCAGAAATATTTGATACACAACTACCCCTGAGAATGGGGTGGTAGTAAAACCTAACACTATCTATATGGCCAAAGGCCTTGCTGTGAACTTCCTCTGAAGTCCGGGAAGCCGGCTTGCTCTGGTTGTTTCCAAGGGGCCAGGAGCGGCTCCACCTCCCAAGGTTTCAGTTTAAGGAAATCTGCTGGAGAAGGCAGGCTTCCAGTGAAGTGGAGGGAAAGGAGGAATCACTGCAGAGGATAAAAATAAAGAGAGAGGGGATGGGGTGCCTGGGTGGCTCAGATGGTTAAGCATTGGCCTTCAGCTCAGGTCATGAGAGTCGGGCTCCCAGCTCAGCAGGGAGTCTGCTTCTCCCTCTCCCTCTGCCTCTCCCCTTGCTTGTGCTCTCTCTGTCTCTCTCTCAAATGAATAAAGTCTTTAAAAAAAAAATAAAGAGGGGAGAAGAGCCCCCACAGCACCCATAAACCCTACTTTGGGTTCCAGTTTCTATTTACCATTCTCCCAGCTTCTGCAGCAACACACATCCATTCATTCAATAAACCTTTACTGAGCACCTAGGGCTGGGGATTTAGGGAACAAAACAAAGACCCTTCTCACTGTTGTTGACACTCTAGAGAGGAGAGACAACTAATAAGTAAACAATAGAATGTTTGATTGTGATTAGTGCTTTCAAGAAGAAGAATATAGCAGGGAAGGGAGATAGGGTGAGGTAATTTTAAGTAGGTAGTCAGGCAAGATGAACCTGAAGAAGATAAGGAAGCAAGTCAGATAGAGATCTGTGGGGAGGCCATTTCAGGCAGAGGGGACAGCACATGCAAAGTCCCCGAGACATAGTGCGACTGGAGCAGAATGTACTTGCTGGAGAGTAATCAGAGAAGAGATCAGAGAGGTAACTGGGCTAGATCTTGTGAGGCCTTGAGGTCATAAAGAGGACTTTGGTTTTTCACTTTGTATGGTAAGCCATAGGAATATCTTGTTTGTTTTTAAGTAATCTCTACACCCAATGTGGGGCTTGAGCTCATGACCCTGAGATCAAGAGTTGCATGCTCTGCCGACTGAGCTAGCCAGGTGCCCCTGAACAGTATGGTAAGCCGTAGGAATATTTTGAGCTGGATCTGATTTCCACTGGAGCCATGTTTTTTCCCAAAATAATTTTAAGTGAGGTGTTGGTAAAGACTAAGGAGTATTTCTTAGCTAGTGACTGCTTTGCAAAGGCTTAAATAGCAGGAAAGAAGTTTTTTGCCAACACCTCTATCTCAGGTTAACTGTTCTAACTTCATAGAAGATGTCTTTGGTCTTCAAATGACCAGCTGTTGGGGGAGAGGGGAGAGACAGGCCCTGGCAAGTAGTGGGTAGGGTCAGGAATGCTAAATAAACTTCAGTGCCTTGCCAGTCCTCAACTCTCAGCTTTACTCTGAGATGGTGGCTCTGGCTCATGCCCACTAAGGTGGGCATTCTAGCCAATGGGAAGGAGAGCAGGGAGGAAAGTTCTAAGGGTGGTTCAAGAACCCTGGGGGATCCTGGAGAGCCTTTCATGGGATCCATGATGTCATTACTATTTTCCTAATACTAAGATGTTATTTGCCCTTTCTACTCTCAAACTCTTAGGAGCATAAAGTGAAGTTTCACAGAGGTCAAGTGACGGGTGACATTGCAACAGAATGATTGCAGAAACAACCCGTGGTTCAGGGGGAGGGCATCTGGGCTACGAGCAGACATTCTTTAGATACCAGCAATGATGGCTTAGATGCATTTTATTGGTTTTATTTCAGAATCCTACAAAAGAACAAAGTTAAAATCCAAGTCCCTGGCAAGAGAGTGAACCCTTTCCCTTCCTCTTCCCTTGATCCCCAGTTGTGTCAGTGCTGCGCTCCTTGGGCGTGGAGGGCTTGCTACTTCAGCCCCTACCAAGCCCCAAAAGGGAAAAGACTTATCACCTAGCAACCCTTACCCCTCAGCCCCATCCCCCACATGTTGATCCTGGTTACAGAAGGCCGAGGTAAGAATTATCGGGATCCAGCAAGAGTTCCGAACCCCAGAAGGCCATGGCCAAGGCACAGTCCATGAAGAACACTTCGTCTTCCTGCTCGGTGCCCCCTAGGAACCCTGCTGGGCCCAGCACCTGGGAGTAGAGAAAGAAATCAGTGAAAACCCATCAACTTCAACCCTATTGCCCCAGGAACAAGAGAATCAAGGCTGACACATAAGGTTGGGCAGGTTGTACATAACACAAAGATGCCCCATCTGAGCAGGCACCATTATCATTATGAACATCGTGTATGGCTTTTACATTTATCGAAGACATTTATTGTAAACATGGCCAGCAGCCTCCCTGTCCCATATTCCTGCTGTTACCACCTCACTCCCAGAGGTCAGCTGCATACTCTCAGTCCAGGGAGGATCAGAGGTCAGGGCTTTATCCGGTTGCTGGTGCAGATAAATACAATCAGACTTGAAGGGGCAGCGGCCATTCCCTTGCATGAAGAATCGGCATCGGATCTGGCTATGAGAGGACAGAAGGAGAAAAGACTGTTGCTTTCAAGCCCTGTTGCCCCAGAAAAAAGGAGCACTCAAGGCTGACATGTAAGGTTGGGTAGGTTGTACATACCACAAAGCACCACTCCTGTGCAGCCACTGAGGGTATCACAGTGTAGATTTTACTACATTTATTACAACTATTTTCCAGCAGATGGCAGTAAAGTGTCTTAAGGGATGCCTTTCTCTAAGTCCCACAAGGTCGATTTGGGCCAGCAGTGATCCCCGGAATCTCTTTTCCGTCTTTGAACTAAGTTTCAATAAAAGCACCAATACAGGAGAGGTTTGTGGGCAACCTGTGATCGGCTTACGTAGGACCAGCTTCCTTCTTGCGGAGAAGGATGGATGAGAGGCAGAAAGGAAAGGACAGATGCCTGTTAATAGGTTCTTCTCTGCATTATCACTCTCTGCTCCACACCTTTGAGTCCTGCCCACTTCCTGCAGCCCCAGTGTGAATGCAGGACCCCACTGACTCCCCAGGCTGGAGGCCTGGGAATCCCTCTAAACAAACGGCCCTTTCTCTTCTTCCTCCTCCTATTTACCCAAACCTAGCATCAGACAGGAACCCCTCCATCTGGACAGCCTACAAAAACCCCACACTCAACCTGTCCAAATCCCCCATCAGCTTCTCTCTCTCTGGGCTCATGTAATAGTGCCATAATGTGGCCACATATGCTCAGTAAGATATTCATCTTTTTTTTTTTTTAAAGATTTTATTTGAGAGAGAGCACAAGAGCAAGAGAGAGCATGAACGGGGGGAGGGGTAGAGGGAGAGAGAGAAGCAGACTCCCCACTAAGCAGGGAGCCCGATGTGGGGCCTCGATCCCAGGACCCTGAGATCAAGACCTGAGCCGAAGGCAGATGGTTTACCGACTGAGCCACCCAGGCGTCCCATATTCATCATCTTAAATCTTCCTTCTCCACCTCACTGTCAGTTGGCCACCCAGGTCTGGCCCTTTTTCCTCTCAAGTCCATATCCACCCCCCCGACCCCCTTCCTCCCAGGATGCACTAGGAGTCAGAATGCCTGGGTTCAAACCCCACTTTTTCACTGAAGTCATAAAGACCATGCCTCAGTTTCTTCTTCTGCAGCATGAGGGTCGTAGGGTGCCCTAGTTCATGGAGTTGATAATGGGCAAAGTCTGTCATACAGATTAAGCCCTTCTGCTACCTTGTCTCCTAGCACCCCCAGGCTGGGTGCTCCCTTCTGGTGGTTCTCGACTGGTACCCCAGATGCCAGTAGTTCCCCACTTTGGCCTACCTCTGCCTTGAGTGCTCTCATTTCTCCCCTCCTGAGGGGCCCCTACTTCTTTTCCAACACCCAGCTCAAATACTTCCTCCTCTGTGAGATTCACCCAAGAGTTTTGTCTCAGTCACTTTGTTGATCCAGCTATTATAGTTCACAGACAAAATCCAGGTGCCTTCTCAACAAGGTCAAATGTCTCACAGGTGGAGACAAGACCTTTTTTATCCCACCCTTTATCCAAATATACTTTGCATATGTTGAGTATAATTAACCCTTTGGGAAGGTGGAATTAAGAAGCTGGAATGTACCTAATTCCAGATCTGGATATAGGCCCACCCTCCCCAATAGATGAAAAACCTACCCACCTTTTCCCTTGCTCCGAGGGCTGACCTTCTGATCTCCTTCTCAGAGACCCCATGTTTTCAAAGATCATCTATGCAACAACATGTATTCCTATCAATCTACTTTCGGGAAAGGGAAAGGGGAAAGGGGAAAGGGAAAGGGAAAAGGAAAAGGGAAAGGAAAAGGAAAAGGAAAAGAAATAGAAATCAGAAGTAAAAGCCAAGCAGGGCTTTTCATTTTGCTGAGAAAACCAGAGTTGCCCTGCATTGACCCTGAGCCAGGCTGGCAGAGAAACTTGGGCTTGATCTGCTGCTGCTGTCTCTGTCACTTTCCAAAACAGTGGAAAGAGCTCACATCCTCATCTGCCATCTCCATGGCTCTGAACTTCTAGGATTTGGGGGATCCCAGGCTGGGAACCAAGGCTGAGCCGGAGTAGCGCAGGGGCCGCCTTCCCCTCTCCCCTAAGCTGCCAGGCTCACCAGGTCCGAGCCTTGAAGTTCCTGATGAGTTGCTCCTTCGCAGCCCCCTTGCTCACCCAGAATTTGTGGGGGATGATGTAGCTGGAATGGACCCGGCACTGGGGACAGGCCCTGCGGGGGTGATGGGGCGGGAGAGTGGTCACGAGCCCAGACCTCTCGGAGGGGTTTCCCTCCCTCCCGCCCTGCTCCTCCTGACACTGACTTGATGACGTCCAGCGGGAAGGTCCGCTGGCTCTTCCTCCACGTGCGCAGGCAGCCCAGGCAGTGGGCGTGGCTACAGTTGGGCAGGATGCCGAAGATCCGCTCAGCCTCTGGCTTGTCCCACACCTTGTCCATGCAGATGCCACACACAACGTCCCGACTGTCCTGCTCCCTCTGCAGCCACACGCAGGGTCAGGGCACATCCCCATCCCCCCCCCCCGCCCCCCAGACACACTGCCGCCGCACATACAGCCCCGGGGACCACGGAGCCCTCCTCCGGCTGGCCTGGGCGGCTCGGAGGTCCAGCCTGGCATCCTCTGCCACTGCCCCTCCCCCACAACCTGCTGCACCTCCTGGTCCAGGCTCTGAAGTGGGGCCACCAGCTCCTGGACGGGGTCTGACGTAGGCTGATGCTCGCGGGACTCGCTGTGTTCCACGTCAGCAGCTGTTGGGGGAAACTGGATCCATTCATTCATTCATTTACTCATTCACGCAAGCTCTACCTCCACACACACAAAGTCCGGCCCCCAAGTAGCTCAGAATCCAGGCAGAATTGTAAGTCTCTGGTACAACCACTGAGAACCATGCGGTCCGGTAACAGCAGCTACTGGCCACGTGTGGCTAGTGAGCACCTGAACTGCAGCTAGTCTGAACTGAGAGGTGCCGGAAGTGTAAAATGCACGTATTTCCAAACTGAGTACCAAAAAGACTCTAAAATGTTCCATTAATAACTTTTTTATATTGATTACAGATTGGGATAATATTGGATAAAGAATCTTTGATAAATTGGGTTAAATAAAATATAATATGAAAATTAAACTTCACCTGTTGCTTTTTACGTTTTTTTTTTAAGATTTTATTTATTTATTTGAGAGAGAATGAGATAGAGAGAGAGCATGAGAGGGGGGAGGGTCAGAGGGAGAAGCAGACTCCCTGCTGAGCAAGGAGCCCGATGCGGGACTCGATCCTGGAACTCCAGCATCATGACCTGAGCCAAAGGCAGTCGCTTAACCAACTGAGCCACCCAGGCGCCCCCCCCCCTTTTTTTTAATAGTAGGCTCCACACCCACACCCAGCGTGGAGCCCAACGCAGGGCTTGAATTCAAGACCCTGAGATCAAGACCTGAGCTGATATCAAGAGTCAGACCCTTAATGGACTGAGCCACCCGCTTGCCCCTGCTTTTTACCTTTTTAACATGGCTACTAGAAACATTTAAATTTCATATGTGAATTGGGACCACTTTGGAAAAGAGTTTGGCAGTTCCTCAAAATATTAAACACAGAGTTACCATATGATCCAGCAATTCTACGTCTAGGTATATACCAAAGAGAAATGAAAACATATGTCCACACAAAAACTTGTACATGCATGCTTATATCAACATTATTCATAATAGCCAAAAAGCAAAACAACTCAAATGTCTATCACCTGATGAATTAATAAAACAAAAGGTGGTATTTTCATATAGCAGAAGAGTATTTGGCCATGAAAAGGAATGAAATCCTAGGGCTCCTGGGTGGCTCAGTCATTTGAGCATCTGCCTTGGGCTCAGGTCACGATCCCAGGGTCCTGGGATCGAGTCCCGCATCAGGCTCCCTGCTCAGCACGGAGCCTGCTTCTCCCTCTGCCTCTGCTTCTCTCTCTCTCTCTGTCTCTCATGAATAAATAAAGAAAATCTTTAAAAAAAAAGGAATGAGGGCGCCTGGGTGGCTCAGTTGGTTAAGCGACTGCCTTTGGCTCAGGTCATGATCCTGGAGTCCCGGGATCGAGTCCCGCATCGGGCTCCCTGCTCGGCAGGGAGTCTGCTTCTCCCTCTGACCCTCCCCCTTCTCATGTGCTCTCTCTCTCATTCTCTCTGTCTCAAATAAATAAATAAAATCTTTAAAAATAAAAATAAAAATAAAAATAAAAATAAAAATAAAAATAAAAAAAAGGAATGAAATCCTGATCCATGCTACAACATGGATGAACCTAGAAAACGTTATGCCAAATAAAAGAAGCCAGCCACAAAGGGCCATATGGTGTGTGATTCCATTTATATGAAATGTCCAGAACAGGCAAATCCACAGAGAGAGAAAGTAGTTTAGTGTGTGCCAGTGGGGGGGGGGGGGACGGAGAGGATGTGACTGCTACTGGGTTTCTTTTTGGGGTGATGAAGATCTTCTAAAATTAGATAGTGGTGATGTTCATAGTACTCTAAATATACTATGTTACACTGGATTGTATACTTTGGTGAATTTGTGAATTATATCTCAACAAAGCTGTTAAAAAATTATATGTGTGACTTGTATTTCAGTTGGACAGCACTGAATTAGAGCAGTAATTAAAAAAAAGAACCACATTTAGTGTTTACTCTATGCCCGGTACTGTGACCTAAGCACATCACATTTATGAACTCATTGCACTTCACAAGACCCTGGGAGACAGGTTCTGTTATCATTGTCCTTTTGTAGATGAGGACACGGACATCCAGAGAGGTTAAGGGACTTATCCAAGATCACACAGCTGCTGAGTGGTGGAGCCGGCTTTTGAAACTAGGTGGTTTGACTCCACAGACACCATGATACTCTGCTTCTAAAACATAGACAATGACAGAGCTGGAGGCAAGTGTCCCTCTAGCTGGAAATCTTGAGGTAGGAAAGGGATAAAAGAAATATAAACCTTGCTCAGAGATAGCACAGGAACCCTGGTCTCAGATCCCACCTGTGTCCCCCCTAAGGGCCACTGATGACTTACATGATGGTGAGAGGGAATTCCAGGGACTGCCACCAACCTCCTCGGCCTTGCTGGCCAACCCCGCCAAGCCAGGCTCCATGCTCCAGCAGGCCCCGGGCCAGTCCCAACCCACAGCCACGGAGGGCAGGTAGGTGGGCTCGGAGCCCCTGCGGGTCAGCCCCAGCCGGGGTCTTGGCAGGGTGACATGTGGCTCCGAATGGCGCCGGCCCCATTCCAGGTGGCCAGGGGGCTGAGGGTGCTGATAGCTGCATTGGGAAAGAGAAGTGTGAGGAGATCAGATAGACCCTCCAGGGCTCGGAGCTAGCTCAGCCTAGAATTTGGAGCTGAGAGGGGAGAAGAGGCTTTGGGAAGATGCATGGTGCATGGAGGGAGGATTCCTCCTGTGTCCCCCACCCTCTTCCCCGTTTTAGGAGAGGAGTGCTTACCTGCATTGGTCTCCGTGGAAGCAGAAGCCTCGCTGGAAGTATCTGCAGACTTGGGACACCTTCCTGTCTTGAGCAAAGTAGTAGCTCAACCTCCAGCGATGGGCCCCTCGGGCAGAAGTCCTAAGAGATTGAGTCATGCTCAGCCCCTTTGTGATCCTTAGACAGAGAGGCTGTAGGATTGCAGAGCACGGGCTCTGGAGTTGGTCCTGCCTTCAAATCCTGATCTTCTGGGGTGCCCGGGGTGGGTAACTCAACCTCCCTAAAGCTTGGTTTCCTCACCCTTAAAATTAGGTTAGCAATGCTTCATTGTTACCTCAGGATTGTTGCGGGGGGTTGTTTAAAGATTTTGCACGATGCACGTAGTGGGTGCTCAGGAAATCACAGTGATTACTCTTCCGTCCTCCAAGCACAGTCTTTCTGGAGTCAGAACTCAGGGTTCAAATTCTGGTACCAGGGCCAGCCTCAGGGGCATAGATCTGTGTTGTCACACAGGGGCCCTGCCCTTGCTTTAATGACCTGCTGTTGCCCTCTTAAAAGGATTACATTTAAAAAAAATATATATATATATATTTTTTTTTTTTTAAGATTTTATTTATTTGACAGAGAGAGAAACAGCGAGAGAGGGAACACAAGCAGGGGGAGTGGCTCCGGGAGAAGCAGGCTTCCCGCCGAGCAGGGAGCCCGATGCGGGGCTCGATCCCAGGACCCTGGGACCACGATCCTGAGCCAAAGGCAAGACGCTCAACGACTGAGCCACCCAGGCGCCCCTAAAAAATATTTTATTTGAGAGAGAGCATGAGCGGGTGGCAGGAAGCGGAGGGAGAGGGAGAAGCAGGTTCCCCGCTGAGCAGGGAGCCCGATGCAGGGCTCGATCCCAGGACTCTGGGATCATGACCTGAGCTGAAGGCAGACGCTTAACCGACTGAGTCACCCAGGGGTCCCTGAAATGATTACATTTTTGAACAAGGGCCCTGATGTTTTTTGGAACTGGGTCCCACAGATTACATAGCCAGTTCTACCTGATACCACTCCTTCTTGGTTGTGTGAGCTTGGACCACTTTTCCATGCCTCAGTTTCTTTATTTGTAAAATGGGGATAATATTAGTACCTATTTCATGGGGTGAGGTCAAATTTAAATGACATAATATATTTAAAAACAATATATGGGGGCATCTGGGTGGCTCAGTAGGTTAAGCGTCTGCCTTTGGCTCAGGTCATGATCCCAGGGTCCTGGGATCGAGCCCTGCATCGGGCTCCCTGCTCAGCGGGGAGCCTGCTTCTCTCTCTGCCACTCCCCCTGCTCTCATGCTCTCTCTCACTCAAAAAAATAATATCTTCTAAAAAATAAAATAATAAAGACAATATATATAGCAAGCCCTCAATAACTATTAACAGTTTTCATCTTCATCATCACAACTACAGGGGCTTTTGAGGGAGAAGGTGGGAGGCGGAAAAGGGAAGGAGGAAGATGGTTGGGCAGGTGTTTATTGAGAATCTACTACATGTTCAGGCCTGGGCCAGGGCGCTAGGACAGTTGTCCACTCTTGTCATGTGTTTCCTTGCCTGGAGGGCAAATGAGACCACACATGAGGCGGCCAGGGCATCAGGGATGGGGACAGAGGCCCTATTCTAGTTGCAAGAGAACACAGACTGCTAGCCCAAGCTGAGGGTCTGCCGCAGAGTGGCCAGCACCATTCCCCAGAGAAGGTCCAGTGGTGAGGCCCGGGCCGAGACGCAGGCAGAGGGAGAGAACGATGGACGACAGGCCCCCAGGGCTTGTCAGTGAAGGTGCCAGATTGTGGGTCACATGCTCCTTCATTTACAACAACAGCGTGGGACCCCGGGATGAAGAACCTGCCTGTGGAGCTCCTGCCGAGGTGACAGAGCAGAGAACCAAGAAATCAGGGCCACAACTAGTGGAAGGGGAGCGAGGCATTCAACTCAGACACAAAATTTCGAGGGATGCCCCCCAAAAACCTCACTAATACAAGAAATAATATCTTAAAGATCAAAATTCATGCCAAAGAAACCTACGATGACCAAAATATCAAACTTTGAAACAAAGAGGATTCAATCCCACACAATTTATCTGTTTTGCCTCCCCCAGTCCAGGCCCCGCAAGAAGGGCACAACCGACCCAGACAAGCACAGGCCGTGAGAAGGGTTCAGCCAGGGACAGACAGCTGGTAAGGTGGGGACCGACTTTTGACAGGGTGGCCAGGGAAGGCCTTTGAGGAGGTGCGAGAGGTAATAATCATTATTCCAGTGAGGGTTGTTCTGTTATTACATAATAAAATAATAGTAATAGTAGTATGGTTGCTCCTTTTATGGAAGCTATTGTGAGGGCCAGGAGTGTAATGTAAGATCATTACACAGTAATTATTGATGAGAGACCACTATGTAAATTTTGGCATAATTCAGAGGAAATTCAAAGAATGTGCTTGTGTGCTCTCTCGCTCTCCCTCAAATAAATAAATCTTTCTTAAAAATTGAAAATAGAAATTGATGCTGAACCCTGGCTTCTTCTAACAATAAGCAATATTTATCCCATGGACACATGAGCTTTTGCGGGGGGAGAGAAAAAGCAACTGTCCCGTCTATCTCAGGAGAAAATTTTCTTTCTTTTTGTTTTTTTTCTTCAGGAGAAAATTTTCTAAAGAAATTTTTTTGTTATTTAATTATTAACTGTTAAAGTATGTAATATATTTAAGTTGTTTTGATCAATTGATTACTACTAATAACAACATCCAGAAAAACATAAGTTTCACAAATATTTTTGTTGCAGGAACATAGAATATTGTCATCAGTAAAAGATGGAATCTGAGAATAAAAATATGTTAAGATAAAACTCTGGGGAAGTGAAATAGAAAAGGCACTCAAGGAAAAAAAAGGAATTATGTAAAACTGTAAGAGCCTGTATTTGGGGCACCTGGGTGGCTCAGTCGGTTAAGCATCTGCCTTTGGCCTAGGTCATGATCCCCCGGGGACCGGTGATCAAGCTCCCTGCTCAGCGGGGAGTCTGCCCCTCACCCCACACTCTTGTGCTCTCTCTCATTCTCTCTCTCACTCTCTCATAAATAAATAAAATCTTAAAAAAAAAACCTGTAAGAGCCTGTGTGTATATATATATATATACATATACACACACAAACACATATAAAATACATATATATTTTTAGATGGATGACATTATATGTAAAATCTCTCTGGTAGTTAGATGCCACTGGATACATGAAAAGAATCATGTACTTATTCACAGCCACCCCGCTCACCTGCCATTTCTGGTCAGCTGCCCACACAGCGAGTTCACTGGCAAGACCCACAGCCAACAGCCCAGAATACCTTGGATTGAGATTTCTACTCAGAATTAGAGCCTGCCCCAGCCCAGTGCTCCCTGGAACCTTGTCACCATTCTCACTACCTGGCTTGGAAAAAGTGAGAAGCTGATACAGGACTGAGGGCAAGTTCTTGTGGGCTCAGGGCTTTGAACATATCCCTCAAAATCTTGCCTCAAGTGCCAGCCTTGGAGAGGAAAGATTCAGAAATGACAAAAAGCATTTGATTTAGTGATATAACTTCTCTTTAAACACATCTTTTAAAAAGCTCTTTTGGATTTTTTTTTCCTAAAAAGTTATTGTTTTATTTTATTTTTTTTAAATAAACTTTTTTTTTTTTTTTTAAGATTTTGTTTATTTATTTGACAGAGAGAGACACAGCGAGAGAGGGAATGCAAGCAGGGGGAGTGGGAGAGGGAGAAGCAGGCTCCCCGCAGAGCAGGGAGCCCGATGCGGGGCTGGATCCCAGGACCCTGGGATCCTGACCTGAGCCGAAGGCAGACGCTTAACGACTGAGCCACAGAGGCGCCCCTATTGTTTTATTTTAAAGTGGGACTATTTGGGGCCACCAACTACCTCCTTCACAAGCTGAGTGGCTCAGCGACAAGAGCTCTCCAAGCGTGTCCACGGGGGTTCAGCCCCTTCGATGAGCCACAAGAAAAGGGGCTAGGGGCTTTGTGATCAAATCCATTTGAGTATCTCTTCCTTCTATATTTTCTTAGAGTCATGCTGTATATCGTTTATTGTACGTGAACATATAAAAGGTTCTGGTAGGGGCAGCTGGGTGGCTCAGTGGGTTAAGTGTCCAACTCTTGGTTTCAGCTCAGTCATGAACTCAGGGTTGTGGGATCGAGCCCCATGTGGGGCTCCGTGCTCAGTGGGGCATCTGCTTGAGGATTCTCTCCCTCTGCCCCTCCCCCAACGCTCTCACACACTCTAAAATAAATAAATAAATCTTAAACAAACAAACGGCTCTGATAAGCCCTGCAAAGGAGACTGCCCCATCTAACCCAGCATTGCTTAAACCTGTTTTTATTGTTATTTGTTTTGGGCCCTGCACCCACCCACCCTTAACGTGCCAATGAAACACACGTTGCTTGTGGAAACACCAAATTAGTTCACTTAATTCTGAAAACAAGTCTTAAAAGTCAGGAGTCTTTTTTTGTTTTCCAAATCTGAGGCTCAGAGAAGTAAAGTAACTGGCCTGGGACTCAGAACAAGAGCTAGGACCCAGGTGTCCTCATTCAGCCCAATCGTTCTCTAGCTGCCTGACTGGGGGAATTTCTCAAGCCAAGCTCTGAGGCCAAGGGGGAGGGACAGAGCAGCCGAAAGGCCCAGGTAATCCAGGCCTGGGAGGCGGCAGAAGGGGCTTAGTGCCTGGGTTGCTGGAGCCGTGAGCATACCCAAAGGAATGACTCTCTCATGGCATAATGTTCAACCTGACCTGTTTCCATTCAAACGTTACGAACATCCGGCTCCATGCTAAGTCCTGGGGCTACAGAGGTGACCAGGACATCAGATCCCACCCACTGTTTGGGGTTTCTGGGCAGAGAAATCTTCGCTGAGTGGAAGAGAAAGAAGGCAACTGGGGAACGGTCAGACCTGAGCTAGCCCTGACGGAGCTGTGCAGCCTGGGTGTGTCTTTTCTCCTCTCTTGTCTCAGTCTCCTCCTCTGGACTATGAGGGCATGGGAAGTGATCTCCAGACCCCTCCAACATTGGGGTGGGGGCAAGGAAGCCCCTCCTTGGCCTGATGCACCCCACATTCTTAGACACTGGGCTTTCAAAAGCCAGGCCGAACCTCAAAGCCTTTTCTCCCACCTTCCCTGGGTTCCCCTGAGACCCAGACCCCCTACCTGCATGGCCGCTGGGAGCCGGGGCTGCTCTCTCTACCATGGCCGCTACCATCTGCCCGCGTGGAGCCCATTCCAGCTGCAGCCCCCAGTGAGAATCAAGCAGGCTGCTCCGGTGCACCTTTATCCTCCCTCTCCAGGCAGGGCCAAAAGGGGGAGGGGCTCCCCAGCCAGGCCTGCCCCTTCCCTTGGCCCCAGGTCTGCAGAGGGGAGGAAGAGAGGGCGGAGGCAGGACGGTTGGGAGGCTGTGGGGTTGAGCAGCCCAGTTCAGGCTCCAGGAAGTGCGTGGGGTGGAGCATGAGGGCCTTCAGGGATCCCTAGGTGATTACTGGAGGAAACTGGGGAATGGTTTAAAACTTCAAGGGTGCAGAGGGGCAGGGTGAGGAGGGGATACAAGGACCTGAGACCTAGGACCAAAGGCCTCGGAAGCTGCGAGTCTCAGGGCTGAGGAAGTAATTTGTGGTGTCCGAGAGGGGTTTACAACTGAGGAGGCCAGAGTGGGGCCTCCCTCAACTCCAGGGCTACGTAAACCCCACATGTGGAGCTGAGGTTGGTGGAGAAATCAGAGGGTGGGCTGGGAGGCTTTGGAGCGTTCAGGAGATGGTGTAAGCCAGGCATGGGGTCCAGGGAGGCCTGTCCAGGGGGGCCACATACTGGACAGATCCAAGAGGCTCTGGGGACCTGCCTCTGGGACCAAGATGTTCTTTCTACAGAAAGTCGCTGTGGCCTGGTCTATGTTTGCCATTGAAGCCAGTTTGCTCCCCTGGGCACAGAAATTAGAAGAGTCTATGCCTCAGCTCAGCAAGGGCTACCGTGAGAGGTGGCCAGGAGGGGGTTTGCCCAAGGCTTTATCCAATGAGGACACCTCAGATTGGATGACAGTCCGTCCACCAAGTAGAGCCTCTCTCTTGGGCAGGATAAAGATCTGGTGGATTCATAGCTTGCCGTGGGGCGAACCATGGGTTGGGCCCAAGGAGGATGTGGAGATAGGGGAAGGAGGACTGTGAGGTTTAAGAGTCCTGTTCTATTTATTTATTTATTTATTTTTAAGTAATCTCTATGCCCAACGTGGGGCTCGAATCTCAGGACCCCGAGACCAAGAGTCGCACACTCTTCTGGCTGAGCCAGCTGGGTGCCCCTCCATGGTTCTATTTCTAAGACCCCCTCAAGTCCCATCTTATGCGTCCGAAGCTCATGCTCTCTCCACTAGACTGCACTGTCCCCTATGGAAGAGAAGTTTAAGAACACCAAATAAGAGGAATTCACTTAAAAATTAAAGGAGCGGGGCACCTGGGCACCTAGTCGTTAAGCGTCTGCCTTCGGCTCGGGTCATGATCCCAGGGTCCTGGGATCGAGCCCTGCATCGGGCTCCCTGCTTGGCGGAGCCTGCTTCTCCCTCTCCCACTCCCCCTGCTTTTCCTCTCTCGCTGTTTCTCTCTCTGTCAAATAAATAAATAATATCTTTAAAAAAATAAATAAATAAAAATTAAAGGAGCAATTTTAAAATTGAATTTAAACAACTTATGTCTATGAGTACATTGAGATCATAGATTGGGACCAATAGTCTTGGACATTTTTGTTATTTCCTTTACTTTTGTTGGATCAACATTATTATAAGACCACTGCTCTGAACACTGAGCTATGGAGCCCACTTTGGATCAAAATTATTACGTTTTATGTCCAGTTTTTATTTTAATTCCAGGTAGTTAACACACAGTGTTATATTAGTTTCGGGTGCACAATATAGTGATTCAGCACTTCCATCCATCACTCTGTGCTCATCACAAGGGCCCTCCTTAATCCCCATCACCTATTTCCCCCCATCCTCTTGACCCCCTCCCCTCTGGTCACCATCAGTTTAT
The DNA here is from genome assembly GCF_011800145.1 of Mirounga leonina. Classification (NCBI taxonomy): domain Eukaryota; kingdom Metazoa; phylum Chordata; class Mammalia; order Carnivora; family Phocidae; genus Mirounga; species Mirounga leonina. The sequence continues at coordinate 2,613,308 of NW_023270807.1, read as the reverse complement.
TCTCTAAGAGTCCGTTTCTTGGTTTGTCTGATTTTTTTCCCTTTGCTTGTTGGTTTTGTTTCTTAAATTCCACACACGAATGAGATCATATGGTATTTGTCTTTCTCTGGTGGACTTATTTCGCTTAGCATTATCCTCTGTAGCTCCATCCATACTGCTATAAATGGATCAAAATTATTTTTAAAAAATTTTCATTGGTGCTGCCAATCTTCCCTCTGTGGAGCCTGTGACCACTTACACTCCCACCAGCAGTATGGGAGTGCCTGGTGTTGCACACCCTTGTTGCCAATACAATGTCATCACACTTGTTAGTACTTGTTAATTTGGTGATTTAAAAAACAGTATCTCGGGGCGCCTGGGTGGCTCAGGCGTTAAGCGTCTGCCTTCAGCTCAGGTCATGATCCCAGGGTCCTGGGATCGAGCCCCACATCGGGCTCCCTGCTCAGCGGGAAGCCTGCTTCTCCCTCCCACTCCCCCTGCTTGTGTTCCCTCTCTCACTTTGTCTCTCTCTGTCAAATAAATAAAATCTTAAAAACAAAACAGTATCTCATTGTAGTTTTAATTTTTATTTCTCTTACTATGGGTAAAATTGAGCATCTTTCCATGTTTGTTTTTTAGGTAAATGCTATGCCCAACTTGGGGCTTGTAATCAAGACCCCGAGTTCAAGAGTCCTATCTCTATTGACTGAGCCAGTCAGGTGTTCCAAGCATCTTTTCATATATTTAAGAGGCATTTTTTTTTCTGTTCATATACTTTGACCATTTTTCTATCAGTTGTTGACCTTTTATTTATTGATTCATAGGTGTTCTTTATATATTAAGGAAATTAGCTCTTTGTCTGATTATGTCACTTTTTTTTTTTTACATGGTTGATTTAAAATGTCTTATGGTTTTAGCTCTGGGAATTAATTTTTAAGATGTACATATAGTAAGGTGTTTCATTTTTTATTTTATAGACTCTTTTAAGTTTTGTGTATGATGCATGAAACTTAGAAACTTTTGTGTATATAATAGACTTGAAAGGTCTATCCACCTCATGATTATACAAAAATATGGGGCCCCAGGGTGGCTCAGGCATTAAGCGTCTGCCTTTGGCTTAGATCATGATCCCGGGGTCCTGGAATGGAGCCCCGCATCGGGCTCCCTGCTCAGCGGGAAGCCTGCTTCTCCCTCTCCCACTCCCCCTGCTGTGTTCCCTCTCTCCCTGTCTCTCTCTGTCAAATAAATAAATAAAAAATCTTTAAAAGATTATATAAAAATCTTTTCCCATGGGTTTCTTCTAGTTTTTTTACACTGTAAATATATCAAGTGTATCCATTTTCCTGTTGATGAATGCTATTTTGTTTCCAAGTTTTTGTTATTGCTGCAGTGAAAACCTATAGGAGTCTTTATGTAGTTTTGTGGGTTTCACACCAGGGTATGGTGTCAGGTTGGTTTCTCCAGGAAATACATTTGGAGGGTTACTTGCAGGACACTCTGTGGGGAGTGCTCTTTGGAACAACAGCTGTAGGGAATTGGAAGGAGGCGGGATGGCATAGAGAGAGAAGCTAAATTACAATGTAGTTGCAGCAGAAGCCTTGACTCTGGAGCTGGGGTGATCCTTCAAGCTGTCCCAAACAGGCAGGGTGGCTTGGCCTCATACCCCAGTGTGGGCTATAGGCTGCCCCTGGGAGGTGAGCTTATCCTGGGCAAGGCAGCTGCCTTCAGCAAGAGCACTTTCCGGAGAGGAAGTCCGCTGGGCACCCTGCAGCCATGGAAACTAAGGGCTACGTTCCCAGGGGGTGGAACCTCCCTGACACCCCCACAGCCCACAGGCACATTTAAGCTTTACTAGGTTTTGCTAAGCTGTTTTTCAAGTGGATTATACCAACTTCTACTCGCTTCTCAGTGTGTAAGAATTTGTACTGCTGTTCTTCCTGTCGACATCTTCCATTTTCATTTGCTTGTACTATTTTCTGGATAATTTCAATAGGTCTTTCTTGAGCTGCAAAAATGACCTCTTTGGTGGTATCTAACCTGCTTCTTCTTTTTTAAGATTTTATTTATTTGAGAGAGAGAGAGGAGGAAGCATGAGAGAACACAAGCAGGGGGAGTGGGAGAGGGAGAAGCAGGCTTCCCGCCGAGCAGGGAGCAGGGAGCTCAATGCCGGCTCGATCCCAGGACCCCGGGACCATGACCTGAGCCGAAGGCAGATGCTTAACGACTGAGCCACCCAGGAGCCCCTCTAACCTGCTTTTTAGATCGTTGGGTTTTTTTCTTTTTTCTGGAAGTTCTAGGTATTATTTTTTTAAGATTTTATTTATTTGAGAGAGAATGAGCGGTGGGGAGGAGCGGAGGGAGAGGGAGAAGCAGGCTCCCTGCTCAGCCTGGGGCTCAATCCCAGGACCCTGAGATCATGACCTGAGCTGAAGGCAGACACTTAACCAACTGAGCCACCCAGGTGCCCCTGGAAGTTCCAGGTATTTCTTTTAAAAATTTTTTTCCCTTAAAAAACAAATTTCTCCTTATGGTTTTGATTTTTTTCTTTGTATTTTTTAATAATATAAACGTTATTTCTTTTTTTTTTAAGATTTAAAAAAAATTTTTAAGGTAATCTCTACCCCCAGTGTAGGGCTCGAACTCATGACCCAGAGATCAAGAGTCACATGTTCTATGGACTGAGCCAGCCAGGAGCCCATATTTATTTCTTATAATATATTCAAGTTATATTTTTGGATGTCCCCAGGGGCTCTAATTTCACTGGTTGTTATGGCTATTTGTTTTCATGCAGGATTTTCTTCATTTTTTTTTTAATTTTGTGGGAATTCTGTACTTCCTGCCTGTACATGTCATCCAGAGAGGTTTTGCATCTGCTTCTTCCAGGCTCCCCAGGGATATTACCAGCCTGAGACCCTGTTTCTTTCTTTCTTTCTTTTTTAAAGTAAGCTCCACTCTCAATGTGGAGTTTGAACTCACAACCCTGAAATCAAGAGTCGCATGCTCCACCCATTGAGTCAGCCAGGCACGCCCCATCTTTCTTTCTTATTGAAATAAACGTATTGCATTAGTTTTTTTTTTTTTTTAAGGATTTTATTTATTTGACAGGGAGAGAGCAAGAGAGCACAAGCCGGGGGAACGGCAGGCAGAGGGAGAGGGAGAAGCAGACTCCCCGCTGAGCAGGGAGCCTAACGCGGGGCTCGATCCCAGGACGCTGGGATCACGAACTGAGCCGAAGTCAGACACTTAACCAACTGAGCCACCCACACGCCCCTTATTGCTGAAGTTTTAAAGAACTATTACAAAGATAGTAGCTTCTAATTCTCTTAAGGTTGCTTTCTTCTCTTTTAGTCTGATTCATTTGTCCTGAGTATCATTAGAAAGAGATCTACTTGCTCCCCAAGTTTTGCTCATGGGTAAAAAGCAGAGGTCCTAAGGCCCTGGATCAATATGCCTCTTCCCAGCTGAGTGGCCCCAGGCACACTTGCTAATCTCTCTCATTGTGCGTCCTCACCTGTAAAGGTAAGAATGAGAATTCTTACTACCTGTAAAGGTAATGGTGAGAATTAAGAGGTGACGTATGTAGAATGCCTGACACGAACTAGGAGCTTAATAAAGAGTATCACTTAGTGATACTAACAAGTTGCCAGAATGAAGTGGATGCTGTCTCTTTGCAGCCAGGTAACAACAGAAAACTCGTACCGAGACATACCTTCTCCCTCAACTGAGTCCTATCTAGTTCTTTGGTATCCTTTACTCTTACCTCTTTAGTGCTGGGAAGAGGACTGGCCGTTAACAACTGAGCCAGTCTTCAACTTGACGTGAGCAAAATCAATCAAGCAAACCAGAAGATTCCATCGTAAGCGAGGCTATCAATTTCAGAGACGCCCCTGTTCCAAGCATTCCTCTTCCTCCTCCTCAGGTCCTCCTGTTCCCCTGGGACTGTCCCTCTCCTGGCTGAGATGAACCCTATGGGACTTGACAGAGGTCAGATCGCTCCAGCCAGCAACAGAGAAAACAGGGAGGCAAGTGTCAGACTTGAAAGGGACTCATGGCGCTTCTGGCGGGAGTGGCTGAGTTGCATGGAGCTCCAGGCTTCCTGCTCAGGGCATGAGGTCCCGGGGGCAGAGCAGCGGCCGTGACGGCCGGCACCCTGGCAGCCCTTGGTGTCGTGAGTGTGGACTCTGGTCCTGCAGTCACCTTGGTGGGCGGCTCCAGGCTTTGACAGGGAGAGAGCACTAGTTTCTGCAGTGTCCGTGGGGATTCTGGTGATGCTGGCCACTAGATGATCCCATTTCCCACACAGCCCTGGGGCTGACGGTGTCTGCCCAGTTACTAACGGATGGCCTCAATTTCCCCCCTTTTGATCTTTCACTCCTTTTGATAGTTTGGTCACAATTTCCTAGAGTACATTCCCCACTCTGGAATGTTTCGGGGTGTCTGTTTTCCTGGCTAGACAAGTACTGAAGTCTGCCCTGAACTTGCCTCACTGCAGTCGAGCCCACGGGCTGCAGAGGGCCCGGCTCTCTGTGAAGGTGGCACCCCGGGAAGTAAAGGAGAAAACTAGGGTGCTGGCTGAGGAAAGCCCTGGTCTCTTGTGCGGGTGATGCCTCCTCCAGGGCCCTTCGGAGCCCTTCCCAGGCCCTCCTCACGCCAACGGAGTTGCTACCACGGCACCAAAGGTGTGTGTACCCGTTCTCCCACTCGTCCCCCAAATGCCCCGTGCAGGGCAGGAACCTCAGTCCTCCACCTTTGCTGACCGATGAGTGGGGGAGCAAAGCAGGTGATGGGGAAAGGTGAATCAGCTCTCCTGGCCTGCACCCCAAAGTCTCATTTGCCCAGCCCGGTTTCCCCCTTTGCACACTGGATAGGGAGGAGGGGGAGGAGTCCGATCAGCCCCCAGGAAAAACCTGTAAAAAACGGAGTCAGCCTACATCAATTCTTAAATATTTAATTCCCATTTATTTAAAGTTCTGTCAGTCTGTGTACACTATTTATATTAAAAACACAGGAAGCTGGGGATCCTAGCAAAAATATACATTTCGATTTTGGAGATTGTGTTCAGACACTGAGAAGAGCTATATCCTCAGCACCAGGCCTGGGTGGGGGCGGGGGGTGCGTGGTGGCGGAGGGGGCGTGGGGGTCAGGCACAGCATCTCTCCCTTCACAGTGCTGGCTCAAAGGGAGCACCCTAACCCCAATCCTTGGTCAGCTGGGGGTGGCGGTGGGAGTTGTCAGTAGAGACTGATCCTAGGGCATGGAAGGCAGGGGCAGATGGACGGGACTCTAACCTCAGGTCTTCCCCAACCTTTCTCAGAGACCCTCACCAGTCCCTCACCCTTCCAGGCCAGTTTCCTTCCTGGTGAAGCAGGCTGGGTGGGCTGACTTCCTGCTCAGACACAGCATCCAAGCTGGGCTTCAGTCCCTCCTCTGAGGCCGAATACTTCACCTGGGAGGAGGGGAAGGGTAGATGCAAGGGCCAGAGGAGGGGGACTGGGCCTGGCAAGGTCCTTGGTCACCAGAAGCTGTGTAGGGGGAGTTCCCAGTGACCGGCTGGGCTGAATACAGGGGAAAGGGAGAGCAGCAGAACTGTTGGGACAAATGGATGTCACACTGAGCGGGATCAGTTTATCCCTGGCACCTCCCCCATAAGCAGGTGCTGGGCTGGTTCAGCAGGGCACCCCTGCCCACCAAGGGATCTGGGAATGAGGGCGCAGCTCTGCCCACTCACCTGGAGGCCCCTCTGACCCATCTGCCTTGGGGAAGGGAGGGTGAGGGGTGTGGAACCAGGTAAAGTGATTCAGTGCTTGTGTGTGCTGGAGTGTTGGGGGGTGGGGGCGTGCGTGAGCTTCCTCTGGGCTCCTGGTTGAGGCTGAGGCCAGGAACTCCTGAGAAACAGGAGTCGTGGGTGGTGGCTGCTACAGAGTGGTGGGAGAGGAGCTGACGATGACCCCAAGGCCTGGGCTCAGAATTAAGTACACCACTTGCTGCCTTTTCTGCCAACCTCCGCCTCCCTCGAGGCTTGCTCCTCTTCAGTGGGGGCCCCCACCTGAAGGGAAGCCCATCTCCTTCCAGGCTAGGGGTGTCCCCTGGCGGCCAGCGCAGGGGACCATCAGTGACACTGGCCTGGAAGACTGGTGAAAAGAACAGAGAGGGCGTTAGTAATAGGGGGGCTGGGGTGTGCTGCTAGAGAGGGGTTGGGTGGGTAGGGAAGGGTGGTGACAGTCTGGGGGAGGCGTCCTGGCCCTCAGGGCAGGGCCCCCGTGACTGGGGGCCATTGCTGCAGTCAGCCCGGGCCCTGCGTGGCTTCCCCAGGAAGCCAGGCCCAGAGAGCTTAGTGTTTCTTTGGCTGGCCCATGTCCTTTGCTGTGAAGACAGGAGAAGTGAGGCGCCTACCCTTACAGGTGACTGTTGGTGCGGAGGGCAGGCCCATTCCTCCCTGCTCCTGGGGGATAGGGGACGGGGCGGACAAAAGCAGAGGACCTGTTCCATGCTGCTGGTGAAGTAACACAAACTGTCTCACAGAAAGAGAAAGGGGGACAGACATAGGGATGGGGAGAGAGAAAAAGGGAAGGCCAGGGAGGAAGGAAGAGGGGAAACCTACAGAGAGGAAGAGAGAGAGAGCGAGCAAAGAGATTAGAGAAGAGGATCTGAGAAAGAGGCACATGAAGAAGGGGAGGGAGGGAACGCAGGGAGCAAGAGGCTGTGTGTCTGAGCGCAGGAGTGTGATTCCACTGCTCCGGGCCCATGTGCACCCAGGGCTCAGGGCCTGCTCTCCGGAAAAGTCCTGTGAGTGGCGTCTGTCCCAGCTCTGTCCGCCTGCCCCCAGAGGCCCCGGGCGCACGCCCTCAGTACATGTCCTTGTAGATCTCCTGGAGCAGGGGGTGCAGCGAGGTCTCCGTCTCGGTCTTCTTGATGCGCTGCATCATCTGCGCGTGCTCGGTGACCAGCTGCCGCAGGTCAGCCATTTTCTGCAGCAGCTTGGGGAAGAGGTACTGGGCGTACGGATGGTTGGCCTGCAGGTGGAACTCGAGGGCACGCAGGATGGTGTCCTGGATGGCCTCCACCTGGGGCACGTTTATGAGGCCTGGCCGGTCTGTGGGGACACAGGGCAGAGGTGTGGGAGGGAGCAGGCATGCATGGAAGTCTCCAGGGGCGGCAGAGGAGCTCCCCTACCTCTACCCGGGTGGGTGACTTGGCCCAGGGGACAGCAGACCTACTGCTGTGACAGACCCAAGCCCTGTTCTGTCAGTGACTGTTCTACTGAGTATTCTAGCCCCTCCACCCCAGGTCCTGGCCCATCTCCTTCACTTTTTTGTTTTTTCTTCTGAAAAACGCAGTATGACCTCATGGTTAAGAGACTCACTGTCTGGATTCAACTCCCGTCCCTACCACAGGCTAGCGAGGAGGCTGTGGGCGGGCCACTCGGCAGCCTCTCTGACTTCCGTTTTGTCATCTGTAAAACGGGGTGACAGAAGTACCTTCTACACAGGCTGCTGCGAGGATCAAGTGAGTTATAATTTGGGAAAAGGAACCAGAACAGTGCCTGGCACGAAGTAAGCTCTATGGCACTGTGAGCAGGATGATTATTCTAGTTATTGCAGCGGAATCTGAAAAATGCAGGCAAAATATGGAGAATTTCTCCACCGTCAGAAATCATCCCCGTTAACATATTGGCATTATTTCTTTGCAGTCTTTTTTCTGTCTCCTCTCCATCGAGAAGAGGGAGCCGGTCCTCCACGCAGTCGGGGCGTCACGTGTCGCACGGCTGTCATCACAGGGCACCTCCCCACGCTATGCGCGCTCGGGCCTGGCGCCCCGCGGTGGGGCCCGAGCCCCAGCAGGGTGGCCCCACCCTCACTTACCTCCACAGAGAATGATGGCCGCGATGAAGAGAGCCAAGTCACTGTCATCAAGTTCCAGGGCATTGAACTTGACCGCAAACTCAAACTTGGGCTCGATGATGTCACTGAAAGGCTTCCGGAGGCTCCGCAGGAACTCCCGGGTGACGAACCCGGTGCCGTTGGCCACCAGTAAGCCGTCCTTGTTGACGATGGAGGCCAGCATAGCGAAGATGGCCTCGTGCACACCGTACTTGAGGAGGGTCACCTGGTCGTTCAGGAAGAGGCTGCTGAAGCTGGGGATGCTCTTGGCGAACTCGGTGAGCTCCCGCACGGTCTCGACCGTGGTGCACTGGCAGCGGTAGAAGACGTGCACGCTGATCTCCTTGTAGGGGGGCAGGCCGGTCACCAGCTGCTTCCACACCAGGCCCTTCTCTGCTTGCCACAGTGTCTCGATGTCATGGATCACAAAGGGCTGAAAACCAGGCCCCGTGAGAGGCCAGGCCTCGGGGGGACCCCCGCCCATGTGCTCCCCATGCCCCCAGCCTGTACCACGAAGTGAGGGGAGGGAGGAGGCCCGGTTCTCCCAGCAGTCAGGCAGGTGGCGGCAGGGCCCAGAGCCCGGGGCTGCCAGGCCAAGCAGTGACACTCACCGCCGTGTGGCTGGCCTTGCCAGTGAGGATGCCGCGGGCCTTCTTTTTGGTCATGTTGAAGTTTTTCAGGTAGGCGTTGTAGATGTGCTTGGCGAAGGCCTTCAGGTCTGCCACCTGTGGGTTGTGCGGATTCCCCTCGCTTGCCGTCAGCCCTGCCACCAGCTTCCTCTTCTCGGCCTCTGGCATCCGGCCAAAGCGGATGGCTGTATTGGGGGGTGGGGGGGAGGGGGGGTCATCGAGGAGCCCAGGCAGGAGCTAGCACCTCTAACCTCCTTGTCTCACAACAGGTACGTGAGCCAAAAATGGAGACACGTTTTTTGAGCCCAGGACCCTCAGAAGCTCTATGGCCAGCACACTGGAATGTTGGGGGACCCCTCCAGAATGCAAGCGCTGGGGGACAGGGATTCTGTCTTGTTCACAGTGCCTGGCACGTACACAAAGGCCCTAACTCCTCGGGGAGTCAACTGAGCCACTGTGCCTGGAAGGCAGTGCACTGTGATGCGTAGGAAGACAGTTTCTGGTGTCAAAGGCCTGTGCCTGAGTTCCAGCTTGGCAGAAATAGGCAGGCTATTTCACCTTTATTCATAAGAAAAATGGGCTAATACTGAAATCTCACTGGACTGTCAAAAAATAAGACTATTCACACAGTAAGCACTAAAAAGTTAGTCATTAGTAATGGAACAGGATAGAAATCTGGCTTCTCTAAGAGAAAAAGTGAGAAGAACTGCGTTGGCCCTGAGATCTCCTAGGAAATCCGCTCAGCCCACCCAAGGAACAGAGCCCGGGCGGATACAGACTGAAGGGTGGGACCAAACCCCAGATCTGCCAGGCCCCACCATCTAGGAAAAGCTTCAGGTGGAGGGCTCGGTCCCGCTACCATCTAAAAGGCAAGACAGGGTAGCTGTGAGTGGAGACATTTAAACAAGAGGCTCTCCCCAGTCCTCCGGGAGGGCAGGGCAGGGTCTGACCCAGACAGGCAAAAGGGGCAGGTGGGCTCTGCAAAATCCTACTGTATGGGATCTGAAGACAAGACTCTGTAGGAGGCCCAAGTGCAGAGCGGGATCTGTCTCCCGGGAGAGGCCAGCCTCCAGGAAGCTCCTGCCTGGCTCCTGGCAGCGGACCCGTGTGGTCCCTCACTGGCTCCTGCCTGCCTTCACTAACCAAGGAGAGCTGAGGCGATCCCCGGCTTGGCCAGTGGCTTTTTACGCTGTCTCGGGTCACCTGAGCCAGGCTGAGGTGCTGGGTCAATTCCCAGCCCCCCTCTGGGCCAGCGAGGGTGAGCGCCCCAGGCCGGGGCCCCACAGCGGACGTGGAGCCGGAGCCGTCTGGGGAAGGCCGGTCTTCGCCAGCTGCCGCGTCAAGCCGCACCTGCTGCGCGCCGGGCACCGCTCCAAGGGCCCCCCCACCAGGCCGCGCCAGGCCCGGGCGGCTCTCACCGTTGTGCGACATGCCGAGCGCCACGCATTTCTGGAAGCGGCAGTACTGGCACTTGTTGCGGTTCTTCTTCTGGATCTTGCAGATGCGCTCGCACTTCTCGTACTCCAGCTTCATGCGGATCGTCCGGCGGAAGAAGCCCTGAGGGGCGGGCGAGAGGTGAGGCAGAGCCACAGGAAGCTCAGGGTCCTGCTCTGCCCCGTGGGTTCTGTGACGTCAGGGGCCCCAGTTCTGGGTGTAAATGTCAACCTTCCTGAAATCTGGAAGTAATTGGGAGAAATTTCTTTTGGAGGGGAGGGAGGAGGAGAGTAAACAACTCTAAAGCCTTTGAGATCTATCTATATTTAATTCTTTATTTTAGATGCTTCCTTGTGAGTTTGGTAACCTAAAACTGTATTGTGGGTAATCTGGTTTATTCATAAAAGTATCTGGTTCTGGGCATTTTCTAGGCGGCGGTGTGGCAAAATAGTATGTACAATTTTGATGGGCGTGCAGGTAGGAGGATGAACCCGAAAGCACCCCTGGAGAAAGAAATGTAAAGTTTCCTTTTTTCCCTCAAAGAGGCCCTTCCGGGCCTTGAGGTGCAGGAAACACTGCCGTCAGGGTGATGGTTGAGCCCAAGACCCTCATTCTGCCCAGCCGGTGTTCTAGAGCTACGTCCCCAGGGGGCGCCAGCAGCCAGCCAGCCCACATGAGAGGCTGGGGCAGTGCGGAACAGGGCAGGCCTCACCAGGGACCAGCAGGACCCAGGGCGGTGGCCTGGAATGGGCCCAAGGGCCTGGCGGCCGCCCAACTGACAATTCCGCAGTGGGGCTGTGAGGGCCCGGCCTCTCTGGCAGGTCAGCTCTCCGTGTAAACACAGCCCCAGCCGCCAGCCACCACTCGCCGCGGGCCCTACCTTGCACCCCTCACACGCGTGAACGCCATAGTGGAAGCCCGATGCCTTGTCCCCGCACACACGGCACTCCATGTTGAGGCTGCCACACGAGGCCCCGTCACAGCCCATCTGCAACTGGTCCAGCAGTGAGGGTGGCGAGGAGCTCCGGGAGAGGTCTGCAGACACACGACACAGGGGTGCCTTCATATTCAGCCGGGACGGGGGTAGGGGAGGTGACCAGAGCCCATGGGGCAGAGCAGGTGATGGGAAGAGCCCATGTTTCTTAAGCAGCCCTCACTCAGCTCAGACACTTAAGAGCTATGTGCCTCAAGGAGTCAACCTTTCTGAGGATCGGTTTCTTCATCTAGACCATGGGGCTTTTCCTCAGACCTGACATACAGCAGGTGTTTGGGGAATGGCAGCTATCACTATTGGGGGGAAGTCAGAGCCTTCCTGGGCTGTACTCACCGAGGAGGAAGGGGTGTGTGTGTGTGTGTTTTGGGGGGGATGATTGTGTTTTGGGGGGAAGGGAGCAAGAGGAGGAAGACAGAATCTCTTCAGACTGAACTTGGGAAGTAGCCCTCCTAGCTTAAGAGGCTCCACTGTGTGGGCCCATGTAGGGTTGTATGAAATGAGTGTTAGGGAGACTGCAGCCCTCCACCCACCTCACCTGGGAAATTCGATTCTTGTGTGGACTCCACAGAGATGCTGTAAAGGGTATCTCAAGAAGCTCAAACCCATTCTTACAAAACTTCTTGCTCAAGTAGAAAGAAGGCAGGTACCATTCATGCTGACTGGGCAACATACTGAATTTCCCCAGGTTTTTTTCTATTAAGTGTACAAGATGTTTGAACCAGGTGTTGTAAGTATAAGCAAGGAAAGCACTAGACTAAGGCAATGACTTCAGGGTGTATGTGCTGTCAGCTGACTCGGTAAGAATTTCTGGGGTCTCTTTGGAATCTCTCCCCTGGACACTCAGCCATGAGCCCGGCCCTGAGCCCCAGTGTCCCGGCCCAGGGCCAGCTGCATGACCCCACATGCCGCCTGTCCTGCCAATCTGCTGTTCTCTGCTCTCTTTCCTGATGACTGAGCAACCTCCTCAGGGGCAGGGGCCAAATCCCCAGACCAGAGAGTCAGTGGCTCAGAGCAGGATGGCACCTTAGAGAGACCCAAGCCATGAAGCTGAGCCCAGACTTAACATTTCCCAGGCTGGTGTTGCTCCTGGTCTGTCACCCAAATATAGGTCACTCCACAAAATATCTTGATTTCCCTCCCACGGAGTAACCCACCCTCCCTAGACCAAAGTGTACTCCACTCTTCTCACACCTTCCTCAGCTCCCCTTTGGGCCCTAGGAGTGACAGCAGGAAAGCCTTCAGCCAGACCCTACCTGGGCCACAGGGAGGGGAGCATGAGCACCAGACCACAGAATAGAGGACCAGACAGCCCGCTGCCCTCCTGGGCTGGTAAGGGCAGGGGTGTGAGGTAAAATAGCCTGTCCCGTCCCAGGGCCTTCGCTCCTGACCATCGGTCATTCCAGGGGGTGTAACGACCCGCCTCAGCCCACAGATGGGGGAGAGTGGGCTCCCTCCGTCTCCTGGGCACAGTGCTGCAGGGGGGCCTGTAGTTTGGGAGGGCAGAGCCACTCTGGTTTTCTCCATAGCCTTTGCCACCACATTGACAGTCCGTGTGTGTTCACTCAGTGTTGGGTGCCCTCTACCAGAAAGTAAGGGCCACAGGGCAGGAACTCTGCCCCCAGGGTGCTGCTATGGGATGGGGAGCAAGCACGGGACAGTGACTATGGAGCAAGTAAGTGGACCTCAAGCTCCCTGGGTTGGTCCTGCACTCGGCGCCAACGGGCTGCAGGGGCTGGGCAGTCTCCGCCTCGCCTGGAGGTCTCCGAATAGGGGCAAGAGAACTCATGTTATGAGCTGTCCGGAGAAAATGAGATCACGTGTGAAAACCCTTTGTAGAGACCTGTGTGGCGGCTGAGCAGGAGGGTTTCTGGCCCTCCCCCCTCTGATCTGTGTGGTCTGTGTGCATGTTCGCTGTGTCACTTCGTGTAAGCAGCTGTGTTGTGTGGCTTACACATCTGCCTCCTCTGCTAGACGTGGGACATCTCTAATCACACCGCCTTTGGATCTCTAAGCTCACCTCCACCACCGAGTCTTGTCCGCAGCCACCAACCTTTTGGTGGTGCCCTCTGTGTTCTCCCTCCTGGCCTCGGAGGCCGGGCAGGGGTCTGGGCACTTGCCCTGCACGTGGCAATGCCACCCTCTCTTTTCATTCAGCGGACATTTGGTGAGCACCTGCTGTGTGCACAGCAGGATCCACACCCTGCCCTCGACTAGCTGAGGTGAGAATGAGGTAAGAAAGCTGGAATACGAGGGGCGCCTGGGTGGCTCAGTCGTTAAGTGTCTGCCTTTGGCTCAGGTCATGATCTCAGGGTCCTGGGATCGAGCCCCACATCGGGCTCCCTGCTCGGCGGGAAGCCTGCTTCTCCCTCTCCCGCTCCCCCTGCTTGTGTTCCCTCTCTCGCTGTGTCTCTGTCAAATAAATAAATAAAATCTTTAAAAAAAAAAAAAAGCTGGAATACGACACGGCGAGTGGCAACACTGGCTGAGGGGCGGGCAGAGGGTGCAGGACTTGGAAGGCGCCACCACCAAGCCTGAGGCTCTCGGGGAAGGTGACTGCTCCCCTCTTGGGGCTCAAAGATGAGATCTTTGGGAGACTCCAAGTCAGCTTCCAGATGCTTGGGAAGAGCAGGCATGAGGGTGAAGAATGTGACTGAGTTCAAATTGGTGTCTTAGGCTCAACACCCAGCTCTGCCCTCTGGGCTTCAGTTTCCTCCTCTGTAAGATGGAGAGGACAGGAGTATCTATCTGAGTCATGGTGAAAAGTAAGAGTTACTACAGAGAAGAGCCCTCGGACCTGGAAGTTCACATCAACATCAGTGTGAGTTAGGATGGTGCTTATCAGAAAGCTGCAATTCTGCACTCCCCAAGCTCTGTACCCTACACAGGCAGGGACCGTGACCTGTCCTCCTTCTGGCTGGCTGTACCTCTTCCCCCGCAGCTTCACGGAAATCCAAGGTGGGGGTGTCTCTGCTTATTGAGGCCCGGAGAGCCCCCAGGACCAGACCAAGCCTCCTTTCACTTCCCCTGGCCTGCCACTGGCCCGTGGCTCAGGAGCATTAGGACCACTGGGAACCCTGGGAGAAGCCAAGATGCTCCGGCCCCACCAGCCCCTGAGGCAGCCTGAGCTCCGGATCCTGAGGAGACACCCCGGGCGAGTGTCTCAGAGGTTAGTGCTGCAAACGAGACTGTGGAGAAACAGGCCCAGGGCACTATCAGGGCGCTGGGCCATGGCAGTCCCGCCCCTGGGTCGTGAGCAGACACAGGCTGCAGAACCTGAAAGCAGTTGGCAATGCTTGGTGGTGGCTGGCTAATGGAACAAGGGCACCCCCTGCCCGTTTGGAATAAAAGAACAAAAATAACTGCCAGGCGGAGAGAGGCAGGGGAGATGAGGCGCTAGGATGGGCAGAAGTGTATGCATCCTCCAGGGGTAGGTTTTGTGCCAGAGTGCATGTGCAGTGGGGATACTGAAGTGGTGGGGGCTTGGGAGTGGGTTTGCTTTCCTTTAAAAAAATTTTTTTTTAAGATTTCACCTATTTGACAGAGAGAGAGAGAGCACATGTGCAGCAGAGGCAGGAGGAGAAGCAGGCTTCCCACTGAGCAGGGAGCCCGACACGGGACTCGATCCCAGGACCCTGGCATCATGAGCTGAGCCGAAGGCAGATGCTTAACTGACTGAGCCACCCACGTGCCCTGGGAGTGGGTTTTCTAAAGATAAAAGTTCTGTTTCTTCCTGGCTGATCACCTGGCTTAGGGTTTTATCTTTGAATTTTACCCAAAAGTAATGATGGCAGAATGCTCCCCATTCTAGGGACCAGGTTCTGAAGGTCCCACTGCCTTGCCCATGACCTCCCGGTGGGAGACTGGGATTCTGAGAGGCTGTCCCCCTTACCAGGAGTCCCTGCCCCTCAGGTATGCTGGGTGGGGACATGGGCCACGCCAGTCTGAGGGCCGTCTGCCTGCACAGCGGCTCTCCCCAGCCAGCCCAGCGGCTCTCCCCAGCCAGCCCAGCATCGTCCTCCCCTGGCTCCTCCTGAGCTCTCAGGAAATATACTTGCTCACCCAATGGCCATCATCCGGGCTCTGCCCTGCCTCTGAACTTCCACTCCAGACACACCCTGTCTGACCCCCCAAGCATCTCATGAAGGCCCACCTCTCCTTCTACCCCAGGAAGGGAGGGGGAAAGAACCAGCATTTATCGCCCACCCCCCAAAAGCTTGTTAGTATCATTCAATATCACCTTGGAAGATAGTAACAGACACCATTTAAAGTTGAGGAAACTGAAACTTGGTGAGGTTAAGGGACCTGCTCAAGGTCACCTGTCTAATACCTGGTGGGGCTGGGCCTTGAACCTAAACCTGACTTCCCTGTGAAGAGTGCGTGTCGATACTAATAATCTCTTTTTTGTGCACGCCTCCCATGTACCAGGCGCTCTGCTGGACCCTTTATACCATTAATCCCATGGGAACCTTAAAATAACCCTTCAAACAGGTCTTCTGACCCTTTTATAGGTGAGGTTAAGTAACATGCTGACAGTGGCATTAACCAGATCATTAATTTTATGTGTCACCTTGGCCAGGCCATGGTACTCATGGTGACCAGTTTTTGGTCAAACACCAGTCTAGATGTTGCTGTGAAGATATTTTTTAGATGGGATTAACACTGAAATCATTGCTCTCCATAATGTGAGCAGGCCTCAGCCAGTCAGTTGAAGGCCTTCTGGAAAAAGACCGAGGCCTCCCTAAGGAAGAAGGAATTCTGTCTCTGGACCGCCTTCAAACTTAAGATACAGCATCAAGCACCCTGGGTCTCCGGTCTGCTAGCCTGTCCTGCAGAATCCAACTTGCTAGCCCTCACAGTTGTGTGAGCCAATTCCTTACCTGTGCGCACGCACGCACGCGCACACACACACACTCTATGTATGCACACATCCTATGGATTCGGTTTCTCTAGAGAACCCTGACTAATACAGTAACAGAGTTAAGAATTATAACCTAGAACCACCTAACCCCCGGGGCTGAGCTCTTACTATTCATTAGTACTAATCAATAATTCATGCTCATGATAACCGATCAGACATGTCACTGCTGAGGATGACACCATGCCATTATTCAAATGTTTAGGCTCAGCGTAAACACTAACCCCAACACCCAGGCAGTGAACTATCAGTTGCACCATCTTGGATTACAAGTTCAGCAAATAGACACTATTGACCTTACTCACATCATTTACGTATGGATGAGAGTTCTCTTGCATATCTAGTCTCTACTGCTGGAGGTATACTGTTGTCATAGCTGTGAGAGTGGCCAGGAGGGGTCAACACTATTTACTTTGCTGGCAGAGTCCCACAGGCAAACAGCTTCTGAAGTCAGGGCCAATTCTGTGGGACTCTGGAGCTGGGTTACTAAGCAGCCTCCTTACTTCTGTCGTCCTGTTCACCTGCACAGTGGGCTTCTCAGGGCTGGCGTGCAGCCTTGTCCTCAACTGAAAGGTCAGCCCCTGCCTGGACACCCACTGAGTGCTTGCGGAGAGAGGAGGTGCCAAGGCCAGGAGGAAGGACACTTGATCTTCCTCAGCCCCAGCCCGCACTAAGACCCCTGACCTCTTCCTAGGGTGTGGATGTGATGCCCATCACTGAAGTAGGAGGGGACAGCTGCCCCCACCCCTACCCAGCTCGGGGACCCTGGGCGTGTGTTTCCTTGTTGCTGAGTGCTAATGGGGAGATCTGTCTTGCCTGCCGCTTTGTCAGGTGTTGAGCTCGGGATAGAGATGCAGAACCTCTGAGGGGTCAGAAGGGAAGCAAACTAGGGATCTTCTTGCTGTTTCAAGGCTCGAGGCTGTGTCCCATCCTCCTGAATTCCTGAGGGGACTCGAGGCCAAAGTCACAGACTCATGGGGCAGGGTAGAGAACCTTACCCGGCCAGCCCTTGAGGTGGGCAGACTTTAAAGGCAGAGCCTGAGAATGGAGAAGTGAAGGCACCAGCCAAAGCCACAGCTGACAGTCACCGACTTGAGATTCCTGCCCTGGTTTGTGTGATTCCCAGCACAGGACAAAGCTCTGTCTCCAGGGCCCCTCACCTGCTGGCCTTTTTTGGGAAACAAAACTGCTTTACCTTTTTAAAGAAAAGCCATGCGTTTGCTTCTTAAACGGTGAGAGTACTGTAGACTTGAGAATAATACGTAATGGTGTGCACCACTGTATGATGCATCCTCTCCGCCATGATCCTACTCCCCTGAGTTAATGGCACAGTCCTTTGCGTGTACACTCTTCTAGTGCCTTCCATGATACTTAAAGATTTTTAAGCAGTGGGATCCCCCATTTGGCAGGAGCTCTTTTTCCCGTCAGTAGATTCAGACCCACCCTATCCTTGTTAATGGCTACACAGCATTCCACAGTGTGGCTCTACCACAGTTTACATAACCAATTCCCCACAGATGGGCGCCTGCCAATTTTTTGCTTCTCTGAGCAGTGCTGCAGTAAATAAGTGTGGAAATCTCTGTGCACTCTGAGCGAGTATTTACATGGGATACATTCCTAGGAGGGGAACTGCAGGGTCAAAGGAATGAAAGAATGAAAGGCTATGCAGTTCTCCTGCATAGCCAAGCTGCCCTTCCACCCTTGGTGGCTGGAGGGCCCTTAATCTGACAGGCTAAATGACATCTCATTTTGAAGATGTCTTCTTTGATTGGTGAGTAGACTGAAAAACATTTTGTTTTCCGGCCATTTGTATTTGTCCAACCATGAACTGCCTGTTTCTATTTTTCTGTTGTTTGTCTTATAGAATTTGCGGGAACTTTTTCTATACAATGGCTTTAACACATAATGATTATATTAAAAAACCTCCTCCTGTTTCAATTATTGAACAGGGAAGTCTTTCTACCTCCACTCTATTGTTGTATTGGTAAATGCAATCCATTAAAAATCACATCACACATGCACTGCAAGGGTGGTTGGGCAAATTTTTCTCAGACGTCTCCGTGTATGCCCTAAATCCCACTGATAAAGCTCCCCGAGATGCCATCCCCACGTCCACCTCGCCTTGCCTGTACACCCAGGCCCTGTGCTCTGGTCTGCACGTGAACAGGAGTATCATGTGGGGATACGGTCCCCACAAGGGTGTGTAGGAAACTCTGGTTAGCCATTCCTCTTCTGAGAAAGGCTGGTCTCTAAACTCATTCCAGTCACCAGCCAACTCCCAACCAGGGGTTGGGAGATACTTTTTCTTGAGTCCTGAAATCACACCAAGCCCACTTTGGTCATTCCTGGGTATGTGGGTGGGATCAGAGGGATGGGAGAATGGCCCTTCCCTTACCCTACCCACCACGTGCCCTGAAGAGGAAGAAGCTCTGCAGAATCCAGGAACTTGTTCTGCAGGTTCCAAGTAGTATGGCTCCAGGATTTGGGCCTTCTCTAACTATAGGCCAGGCAGGAACCTGCTCTCCTCAGCAGCCCTGCCCCACCTTAACTCTGACACAGGGCTCCAGAGACCATCCTGTGGGGTGGGCCTACTCCTCTGCCCTCAATCACCACCCATGGCCGGGATCTCCTTCAGTGAGATCAGGATGTCCCTTGCTGGAAGCGCATCCTCTCGTGACCCTGAGTTCCCTCTGAGGGTAAGGGAGCAAAACTCAGCTGAATGTGCTGGCACTTAGGTGGAGGGAGAAGGCGAGAAGCGGTGGGGGAGAAGGGGCCAGGGACAGGGAAGGGGCAGCATCAGCAGCAGGGAAAACCAGGGGCCAAGGAGTGGATTCTGGGTGCCCCTGAAGGTGGACATAGCATGATGATGAAGAAGATGGGGCGAGAATAACACAGGGTCCCAGAGATGAATGTCTACACTGCTGCTAGCAATGGATTAACAAAAGGGGAACCGACAAGTGAGATAAGAGCAGCTAAAAACTGGCTGGCTGCACAAAAGTAACCTTAATTATAGTCATTCAGACTAGCTGCTTAGCATTTATGCCTAATTACGGGGCCGCTCAATGATGAGTGTCAGCAGCAGGTCACTGCAGCTGTCGTGACTGATCGTTACAGCCGCAGGTACAGCTGATCTTTCCAGCGTGCTGTTAAGGCAGATTGGCTCCGGATCCCTTGGGCAGCAGCAGTGGGAACCAAGCGGATGACGACACGCATTATAAATGCGAACTCATTTAATTCTCACAAAAGCCCCTGTCCACATCCCCTACAGGCCCCGTGGTTTTCACAGAAAGAAGAAGTGCAACTGGCCCGAGGTCCTGCAGCTGAAGGGCAACAGAACAGTGGTGTGAACCCCGGCTGTCTGGCTCTGCCCCTCTGTGCCCCATGATGCTGTCTGCAGAGGGCACGGTTCCTGCTCGGCCCACTCGGCATCCTCTGCCCTGTGTCCCCTGCCACCCCCTCCTCACCTGTATAGCTGCTGGAAGGAAGTGAGTGCTCTGGTCCTCCATTGAGTTCTGGGGCTCCTTCTGCCTCTGCCACTTCCTTTTTCTCCTCCTCTTCCCGGACCTCAGGGGCTTCCCCCGGTGGCTGCTCCATGGCTGATTTCCCCTCGGCGCCACGCCTGCAGGCCCGGTCATAGCTCTGGCATCATCTGGGTCTGAACGCAGACGGACCTCTACAGGGCAGCTGCCATCAGCCTGGGCCAAGGAGACAGGGAGAGGATGAGAAGGTGTGAGAAGGGCATGTGAGAGGGCTACCACCGGGCGGGGGGGAACAGCAGGGAGGGGTCTCCCCTGCTCCTGCTCCTTCACGACAGGCACGCCTCCTCCCTGTAGTGCTAGCCCATGGGCTCTGCTCCTTGCACCCCGAGTCACTTCCCCTCCTGCCCTTTGTCTGCTTGGTTCCTGAGGCAGGTCTGTGGGGTTCTGAGCAGTCTCCACAAACCAGACAGGGTGACACACCCCTGCACCACCTTTCCCTGGCTCCTCGGCCCCATCCTGCTCTTGGCGCCACATCAGAATGATTTCAGGGGCTTCTTCCAACTCTGGTCCTCCTGGAGGTCCTGATATGCATTAGACTTCCTAACCCCCGCCCTGTCCCCTCCAGCACTCAGGCTCTCCTACGCCGCAATTCCTGAAGGGAGTAGGTCTTATCCTTCCTGTGTTTAGGTGTGGGGGGACAAAAAGACCGGAGCCCCTGCGGTGCTAGGCTCACAGCTGGCAGCAGATCTGCAACTGGACGCTCAGCAGCACAGCCATCAGGTAAGGGGAGATGTGCTCGGTCCAGGAATCTTTCCGAGGCAGGGTTACAGGGTGGTGACTCCTGTGTGGAGGAGGCAGTTCCAACCCTCGGCAAGTGACATATTGCCCACAGATGCCACCATCAGTGGTGGTAAGACCATGAGGTGTTGTGGGGCAGTCGTCCTGGCAGGGAACAGTAGGGAGACACCTTGAGAGTGGGGTGGATTTTGACCAGAGATGGCACGGAACTTGTCTTGGGGACAGAGCATGAGAAAAGACTCAGAGGCAGCACAGCAGGGAGTGGTGAGGAGTCCCGGTGGCCAGGGAGTGAGCACTGTGGGAGCGAGGATTTGGAGGGACGGCCAGGAAGGTGGGCTGTGTCCAGGCACGCATGCATGACTGACTCTATCCTGAGGCAGTGCAGGCTGTGGGAGGATCGAAAGCAGAAAAGACCTGCTTTAGGGCGCCTGGGTGGCTCAGTTGGTTAAGCGACTGCCTTCGGCTCAGGTCATGATCCTGGAGTCCCAGGATCGAGTCCCGCATTGGGTTCCCTGCTCGGCAGGGAGTCTGCTTCTCCCTCTGACCTTCCCCCATCTCATGCTCTCTCTCTATCTCATTCTCTCTCAAATAAATAAATAAAATCTTTAAAAAAAATAATTAAAAAAAAAAAAGAAAGAAAAGACCTGCTTTAGGGAAATCCAAGCAGCTGTGGGCCTTCTGGATGTGCCACAGGCAGCTCAAACTCAACCTATCCAAACAGAACCCACCATCTGCCCCCAAACCCGCCCCTCCTCTGGTAATCCCTACTTTGGTGACCCACATGTCCATCTACCCGCTTATCAAAGCCAGAAGGCAGGGGTCAACGGAGACTCTTCCCTCTCCCCCACTGCTCTACACTTGCAAACTTGGCTGGACACTGCAACCACTGGGGAGTTTTTCAAAATATGGATGTCTGGGCCTGTCCCCAGAGATTCTCATCTGATGGTTGTGGGGAGCTGCTTGGGCACTGGAATCTTTATTTTTAATTCTCCTGGTGATTGTCATGTGCAGCCGAGCTTGAGAACCACTGTTCCACAGCAAGGCCACTTCCAGCGGACAGTAAATCCTCCCTCTCTCATCATTCCTCTCCAGCAGGCTTTCATTTTCCCTTGTTTGGACTGACGACAACCTCTTCAAGTCTGTCAACAAAAGGCAGTTTGGAAATTCAGCCCTCGAGTCTAAGAGCTGGGAGTTGGGAATCTAGAGCTGTGGGGAGCATCCTCATTGATTTTGACAGTCACGGAAGGGATTCAGTTCACCAAAGGAGAAAGCAACATGTCAAGGGAGGTCAGGGGAATAGGCACCAGAGCAGTGGCCAGACGCAGGAGAGACGTGGGACAACCAGACAACTCAGAGTCATGGGAAGGGCTGTTTCATGAGGGAGCGCTCAACCGTCTCAAATGCTGCGGGGTTGAAGGGTGATAAACTGACACATGACCCCTGGAATCAGTGACCACCAGGTCATCAGTGACCCTGTGAGGCAAGTTTCAGTCAAGTGGTTAAGATGGAAACTGGGGCTCTGAAGAATAAGTGGTAGGACAGGAGGCAGGACAGCAAACGGAGACTAGGTTTTTGGTAAATACGTCAAGGAAATAAATGTACTGCCTCGAGAAAGTGGCAAAGCCAGGAAGAAGTTTTTGGACTAGAGGAGACTCAAATAAGCCGTGGGTAGAGGAGAGGTCTGCAGAGAAAGACCGTCTGAAGATTCCAGGGGGAGGCTGGGGCAGAATGACTGATGAGAGGGGACTAATTCAAGGGCACAGGAGGAGGAAAATACAAAGAAGTATCGTGGCAATTGGGGAGGGGGTGATGAAAGCTCATCCAGGATGGCCTCACTCTTTTAGTTAATAAAGTAGGCGGGAAAGTTGTCCACTGAGAGTAAAAGATGGGACTTGAAGAAAGCAAAGAGGCTGGGTGGACGCACTTTGGTAAACATGACAGGGAATTAGCTGGAGAGCAATAAAAAGAACTGTAGCAAAGCCACAGTAATTAAAACAGTGTCGTACTGGCACAAGAATAGACAACCAGTGAAAGAATACAGAGTCCATAAATAGATGCAAACACACATGGAACTTCAACATGTTACAAAGACAGTACTTCACATCAAAGAGAACAAATGGATTCTCCAATAAACAGTAATGGGACAACGGAGTAGCCATCTGGAAAAATTAAGATGGATCCCTACCTCAAACTTTATATCAAGATGAGGTCCAACTAAATAAAAAAAAATTTTTTTTTAAGTTAAAACAAAAATATATGCATTATTGTGCACCTGGCTGGCTCAGTCCATGGAGCACGCAACTCTTGATCTCAGGGTCATGGGTTCAAGCCCCATGTTGGGCATAGAGACTACTTAAAAAAATTATATATATATGTGTGTGTACATATATATACACATATCTATAAACTTTCTACATGGTAGAAAAAAATCATAACAAAAAACAGATAATAAACTGGGAAAAAATATTTGCAACTCTCATCAAAGGACTGATTTCTCTAAAACATTTCCTATAAGTAAGTAGAAGCAGGGCACCTGGGTGGGTGGCTCAGTCGTTAAGTGTCTGCCTTCGGCTCAGGTCCTGATCCCAGGGTCCTGGGATCGAGCCCTGCATCAGGCAACCTGCTCAGCAGGAAGCCTGCTTCTCTCTCTCCCACTCCCTCTGCTTGTGCTCCCTCTCTTGCTCTCTCTCTCTCTGTCAAATAAATAAAATATTAACCAAAAAAATACAAATTAAAACAATTCTCAAATACACTTTCTACGATCAGATTAAAACAAATGCTAACACGTTGCTAAACATGTGGGGAAACACAATCTCACACATCCCTGGTGGAGAGGTAAGCTAGCACGACCTCTGAAGAGGGTAATTTGCCTACATTTCTCTAAATTACAGGTGCGTATATCCTATGACCCAGAAATTCCACTTCTTTGTGGAAATCTTTGTGACATTTCTGTAACCTTCCAGTTTTTTCAAAACAGAGTTTTTTTTTTAAAAAAAAGCTAAAAAATTCTGGCTTTCTGGTTTCTCTTGAAAATTGGGCAGACCTGGCCACTGGGTGCCTGCATGGCCCCGACACCACCCTGGGAGCTGAGCAGTGGCCTCCTCTTTATGTAGACAGGTGCTCCCCACTGGCACCCATGGTCTCGGCTACTTCCTGCGGTCACTCCCTAGGCTGCTTCACTCATGTGCACTGCATGAGGTGTCCCCTCCTGTGGGAACCCGAGTCTAGTTAGCATAAATCAGTTCCTCAAGGATCAATGACTGATCATCAAACTAGACCCGGAGCAAGGCCAGGGAGGGGCTCCCGCCACGTGGCTCCGATTACAAGTGGCAGCCTTCTCGTTGTTTACCTAATGCCATTCCCCCTTCTCCCTTACTGACGCCCGGTTTCTTTGGATCAGGCACGTGCTTAGCTAAACGCTCCATTTCCCAAGCTCCCCTGCGGCTACTGTGTTCACGTGACACAATGCTGACCAATAGGTAAACAGAAATCTACTGGGAGGGCCTTCTGAAAATAGGTTTTCTCTCTGATCAAAAGAGACAAACGTTTGCCTTCCCCCTTCCTGCCTTGACTAGGAATAAGGGCCCGGACGCGGAGCAGCAGAAGACAGGTTGAGAGGGCAGGGCGGGAGGAGAGAAGGGGTCTCGGGCCGCTGCTGAACCAGCCGTGGAGCGCCTGTCTCCAGACTCCTTGCTGCGGGAGACAACGAAACGCCTGCTTTATGAGGCCCTGTTTGCCAGACTTCAGCTGCCGGCAGCTGAACACAATCCTAGCTGAAACAACACGATATCGGACACTTAGCTGAAGAGGAGAATGGGATCGTGGGAGGGGGTTGACACCAACACTGGGAAAAGGACCTTGGCGATCACCGGGGGCAGTTTGTGGACATTGTGGCATGGAGTAAACTCTCCAAAAACATCAGTTATTCTCTGAATAACAAGGACCAGAGACACCGGTTCATCATGCTCCAGGACTGAAAAGTCTGGGGCAGGTGAGGGGTGAGAAAGCCTCAACCAGGCCTGTGCCGGGGGGGGGGGGGGGGGGGGGGGGGGGGGGGGGCTACAGGAGGCTTCTGAGGAGCAGCAGCCAGAGTCTGGGCAGCGTGCTGACAGAAGGCTCAGACAACGTGACTTCGACGGAGCTGCAAGCACAGTGGTGGCAATGACCACAGGGTAAGTAGTGTGAGGCTGAGAGCAAACTGCTTCTGGATCTGCGGAGCTTGGCTGTCAGTGGACACAGGGAAATGCACACCAGACTGTGGTGACAAGAGCCGGGGAGAGAGGGACATGAAGATTTGGGGTCCCCCTTAGCAGCTGGAAACAGAGGAGGGAAAACTACAACCCTGTCTTGTATAGATAACTTGACAAAATATTTTCTCGCTCATTCCCTCATACCCTCCGATCCTCTGGGTGACTCTGGGGAGACGGGACAGAGTTCACAGTCAGTCCTGAGTCCTGGCAGGAGGGGTGGGAGGTGACTGAGCCCCCGCTACACGTCACGTCTGGTGCATGAAAAACAGGCTCTGCTCACTCCTCCCGAGCTCCCACAGGTGAGCCCTGTGAGCTGCCCTGCGGAGGTGAGGGAAGTGACAAAAAGCTCAGCCCTGCGGAGCCTGACAGAGTGTCTCTCGGAGAACAACGCAAAGGATAAAGCAGAAGACCACAGGGTTTCAGACACAACGGGGTCTGAGCCTGGCCAGGCTTCCGAGGAGCCGCGTGCACTGGGCCACCTTATGCACCTCTGACGCCTTGAGCCTCAGCTGCTGCTTCCATATACCTACTGGTAGAAGGTTCTTTCACATGACCAGAGGAACTGTTACCAGCTTCCAGGGGTGCAAGTGGATGCCTCTTGAAACAGATGCGGTTCTGGGCTCTGGCTAGAGTTTTGGATTTGGGGCCAGGGTCCCTGGATTCCAGGCAGATGTTCGTGCCCTGACTGGAGTTGTCTCTTCTGGCTGGGACCAGCAGAAGGGGGAGGGGAGGAGCAGTCTGGTTGTTCTAAAACCCACACACGTCCCTTGGGCTGTTTCATGTTTAGATGTAACCGCTGTGCTGCAGCCCATCCCTGCATTTTGCCAGAAACCATCCATTTTCACACAGCCCCGGCTGTTCCATTTACAGCTGAGGTCTGCCCATCTCCCGGCAGCCACGGCCGCCCCACCCCCACCCGGTGGCTCTTCTGCGCTTGCCAGGTCAGGAGCCACTTTGATCCTGGGGGCCCTCCCTCCACCCCACTGGGCCCAGGCCCGCAGGCTGGCCCTATCCCTGCAATGGACCTTGTTTCCCTTCCTTTCTTCAGCCCTAGCACACCCTGGCACCAGGTCTAACTCTGGTGTGACTGAGAAGCCCAGGTTTTTGCTACTGCGACCCCCATTACTGTGCCAGAGCCAGGAACCCCGATTGTGTCCCAGCTTCACCCCACTTACGAGGTTGGTGCTGTCAGCAGAGAGGACAAGGGTCCTGCAGCCAGAACGAAGAGGTGCTGTTCTGTTGCCCTTGGACAAAAAATGGAGTCTCTAGCAAAGGAATTTCTTATAAAACAAATGCCTGCCTACCCTGATTCTGGCATGCACACGTGTGTGTTGTTTGCATACATGCTCACACAAGCCTGTAGTGCGAGCAAACCCAGTGCTCCCATTCCAGTACCCTTTTTTTTTTAAAGATTATTTATTTGAGAGAGAGAGAGAGCACGTGTGTAAGCAGGGGGAGGGGCAGAGGAAGAGGGAGAGAATCTCAAGCAGACTCCATGCTGAGCATGGAGCCAGACGCAGGGCTAGATCCCACGACTCCGAGATCATGACCTGAGCCAAAATCGAGAGTTGGACGCCTAACTGACTGAGCCACCCCTCCAATACCCACTCTCTTGCCCCAAGAAGAATGTCTGGCCTTCTGAGCGAAGGTGGGGGGAGGCGCATGCTCCATCCATTTGCCATTGGGCAGGTCTAGTTCATGGGCAGAGGTAGGAGCTTGGCCCAAGTGACCCAGAGCTGTACAGAGGCCTGGTCTGGGGCTGGAGCAACCAAGCCACCTGGGGCCCTAATCCATCCCCCAAGGTCTGGACATCCTCAGGAGGTGGAGCACCCCTGCCACCCACCGGCAGGCTGCACGCTCCGACTGGGCTCAGGCAGTGTGCTGGAGCCCCACTCATCTCTCAGAGCTGTGCAGCCTGACAGCTTTCTCCCTGCACCAGAGCCTAAGCTGGGTCACAGCTCTAAGCCTCCAGCTCCCCACCTCCATCACAGTGGTACCAGCTTCCATTCTCCCAGGGCTTACTATATACCAGGCTCTGTGTGCACAGACATGTAATCCTCACAACAACCCTAAGAGTCAGGTACTGTTACTACATCCATTTAACTGATGAGGAACTTGCGCACAGAGAGGGAAAGTAACTGGCTCAAGGTCACACAGTAACTGGAACAGCAGGATTGGAGTCCAGGCAGGCTGGTTCAGGTGTTAATCACTGCACTGCGTGCCTTGCGTGTGGTGCTGGGTACGACTGTTATGTCCAGAAGACGGTATGTGCCTGCCCTGTTGGATCTAGTAGCTGCTCTTAGCCTCGGTCTGGAGCCATCACTGTTGAATTCTTTGTCTAGCTGCCAATCCCCAACTGTTTTTCTGTCAAGAATACCCTGGGTCAACGTCCTTCTGGATACTCCCTGCCAGAAAATGACTGCTGTGTGCTAAAGACAGCCCTAGGCTCTGGTCCCTGGCTCCTTCTCCAGCCCCATCCCACTCGCCCTGAGCGGCAGCACCACTCTCCGACTCTACAGGCTCGTACTGGCCTCAGCCTGGCATGCTGCCCCCTCCACCTCTCCCCTTCAAGAGTGGGCTCTCCTGCACCTCCTCCCTGTGGAAGCTCTCGCTGACCGGCCCCGTTCTGTTCCTTCCTAAGGCAAACCTGAGCCGGGGCCCTCCAGATCTGCGATCACTGCAGCAAACTGCACTGTCAAGCAGCTGGTCTGGCCTCACCAGGCTGTTACCAGTTTCCCAGACAATGCCCTCTATCTTGCTGAGGTAGGGCCCCAGCACCTGGCACAGTGCCTGGCATCCAGTGAGTGCTCAGCACACACTTGCTGGACAAATACACAGACATTAACCTTAGGCACAGTGTTTTTTCAGTCTTAGCATTGCCACTGTATCGGTTTTCGTGTATTATCACCCCTGAGATGCAATACTCCATAGAAGTTAATTCCAGGCGCTTCTGTGTCAGGCTGGATTCAGACCTTGGCTCTGCCCCACCCGCTCTGTGACTTGGGGAGGAGACTAACTTCAGAGTTCCTCAGCCCGACATCTGGGACGCTACTCCCTAGCGTGAGCAGAAGTCAGGAGGTTTAAATAACCACACAGCCAGGGCTGAGTAGTGCTGAGTATCCGGTAAATGCCCAACAAATAGGGACGGCGGCTGCTGCCGTGATCATCACTGTTGGCTCATCTTCAGGGATCACAGGGAGCAAGTGACATTCCAGGTCTAAAAATGGGCTAGCCTACTGGAATTCCAGGGACCTAAACTGACCCAGAATTTCCCAATTCCCTGCCTTACAATCAACTGTGTAGAAGAGAACCGACAGGGAGCTCCCTACTCTGGGCACGTGCTTCTCCTTCAGACAGCTGGACCCAAACCTTCCTCCACTTCTCGTGCTCCCCCGCCCCAATGCAGATGACCCAGTTGTTGCCCTTTCCCCCCTCACCCACTGCAGGGGGATGAGGGTCAGCAGTCTCCAGATCAAGGGCAGAGGTTGCCCCATATCTCTGGCGAGCGCTTTCAGGATCAGCAGTGAGAGAGGCCATGGGAGAGTGGGCCTGCTTGGCTCTGTCCCAAGCTTTCCCATCAATCATGAATCCGGGTACTGACCCAGTGCCCTGGTTTTCCAGGCCAGCAACTCCATGGGGCTCTTTGCTCCCCATTTGCCAATCCAGGTCACCCCACCCCTCTCAGGGCATAGGAGAGGTCTGTGTGGCCTTCTTGCTGGCAGGCCACCTGAAACCAACCCCCCAGAAGTAGCGTGGGGGCTGGTTTTATTCAGAGAGATCTGGAACCAGAGAAAACACAGGCAGGAGGCCACCCTTGCCCCTCACATTTTGTAACTTTTCCAGTTCCACCAAGAGTCAGCCCCTAAGCCCTGCGGAGTGGAGCTGAGCTAAAATAAAAGGAAAAGCTGCCTCAGGGAGCTACTGAGAGTGTGGCAGGGAAGAGATGTGAGTGCGAAAAAGAGGGCTCTTCACTCAGGATCCGCGGGACCTGAGTATGCTGGGGGGCCCGGACCCCCAGCCATCACCTCTCCCACTATAAGGGCTAAGGCGCTGAGCACTGCCATGGCTGCCTTGGGCTGAAGCCACTGAAGACTAAGGAGATACCAAAAATCTCCAGTTTTGGGGCGCCTGGGTGGCTCAGTCGGTTAAGCATCTGCCTTCGGCTCAGGTCATGATCCTGGGGTCCTGGACCGAGCCCCATGTCGGGCTCCCTGCTCAGCAGGGAAGTCTGCTTCTCCCTCTTCCTCCCCCACCCCCGATCGTGCTCTGTCTCTTGTTCACTCTCTCTCTCAAATAAATAAAATCTTAAAAAAAAACAACCCTCCAGTTTTTACAGACAACACAATCTCAGTGATGTCAAAACATGTACATAAGGCAATAGAAACAAAACTGGAAAGACATGGCCTAAACTGAATGGTATTTTTCTCTGAAGGGTCCAGTTATGTGCTTCTTTTCTTTTTCTTTTTTTTTTTTTTTTTAAAGATTTTATCTATTTATTTGACAGAGAGAGACACAGTGAGAGAGGGAACACAAGCAGGGGGAGTGGGAGAGGGAGAAGCAGGCTTCCCGCCGAGCAGGGAGCCCGATGTGGGGCATATGCTTCTTATTTTCTCATATTTTTCTGTGTTCTCCAGTTTCTTCACCGTGAGCATAGGTTACTTTAATGATGGGAGGGGAGGGGGGGAGACATTTAAAGAAATGTGGTGGACAAAGAAAACAGAATCATATGCTGAGATACTGCTGTGGTAAAAGAAAGGCCTGCCCAGAAGAGACCCAGATCTCTCCTCCTGGAAGCCTGAGGGAGGAAGGAGGTCCCACTGCTGCTCAGAGAAGGCTCCTAAGGTAAGGGTGGTTGTGCCAATGGGCAGAGGGCCACACCGGGGGACCTTTCCAGAACACTTCTCGTCTGAGGGCCTCAGGTGCTATGGCTCCTAATGCTGTCAATGCCCTCCATTCTTCTTCTGGGCCCTGCCAGCTGCTTTCATTCACTCACTCAACAAATATTTGTTAAGTACCTACTATCATGTGCCGGGCTACATGAGGCAAGCAAGCAACACAAATATGGAACTAGGAACCACGACCAGGGCTCCGAAGGACCAAGGCCAAGCACAGTGGGGGCACACTCAGAGCGTGCTACCCTAGCGTGGGTGGTCAGGGGAGGCCTCTGACTGAGAGGCAGGCCTGCAGGGTTCTGGGCCATGGGGAAGAGAAATGTGAAAAGGCCCCACGGAGAGAAGATGGCATGGCCCCTTTGAGAGCACAGGAAGGCTGGTCTAGCTGGGGCTGGAGATCACTTCGGGCTTCAGAGGGCAAGCTGAGGATGTGGGTGTTTATCCAAAGAGCAGGAGAGTGCTTAGGAGGGTTGTGAAGAGGATGGGCAGCATCAGAGCTGCATATGAACTTCTCGGGCTGCTGTGGAGGACGGGTTGCAGATGATTTCAGCCGGGCTCTGAGAAGCCAGGGTTACAGCAAACCTAGCTGGGCACCGATGGGAAGGAGAAGGCTGCCTCCCAGAGCCCTGGAAGGCTGGGCATGGGACGCAGCCGCCTAGTCATTCCTGGGAAGATCTGCGCGACAGAGCAGAGAGGTGAGGCCCTTGCACGGTGCTGTGTGCTTCTCCAGCTGCCCCATCTGTGCCTTCTCAGTAAAACATCGGTGCAGGGTTAGATGACCTCCAAGGCCCCTTCCTGCTCCGACTTCCTTGGCTCCAGCCTCCTAGCACTGTCCTGGTCTTACTGATTCCCAGCTGTGACATACACACAGATCTGGGGAGCAGACGTGGCACTTGGCACTGCTTGGCAGGAGGCTGACTGCCGCAAGTGGCCATGTTCCTGGGCCCGACAACTCCATGCAAGCCCCCCAAACTCCCGACACACAGCTCTCATGGCCGGCACACCAAACTGTGGGCCAGTGGCCCCGCTCTGGGAGCTACATGGTGACAGGGCACAGACCAGATGCCACTACACATACCCTTTTCTTCTTAAACAACAAAGACCAGGACACCAGCCAGCCCTTTAAAGTTCACAAAGCGCCTTCGGGTACACAATCCCATTTAATCAACCCGGTGGGAGGGCGGCAGACAGACTAATGTGTGTTGAGCACTAGAATGGATTATTTCACTTTAAAACCATGATGACCCTCCCAGGGAAGCTCTAACTCCTGCTGGCCACATGAACAAACTGGGTGAGGGAACAGAGGCTGGTGGCAAGGGAGGGGCAGCGCACTGAGGGGGTGGCCAGGTCTAGCGAGAGGGAACAAAACTCTGCCCAGCCCAGGAGAAATGGGACTCACAGTTGGAAGGGGGAGGCAGAAACGGGGGTCAGCAGGGCTGAGTGACTTCTGAACCTCTCCAAAGGGAGGGGAGACAGGAAAGAACCCTATAGCTAAGCCAGGATTGGTCAGTCCTGTCCAGGAGAAACTGTGGCTCCCAAGTTCAAGCTTCACCTTTAATAGTGTTCATGTCCTTTGACCTTGTAATTCCCCTCATAGGAAAATGCACTGCGCTGTTCAGGGCAGTGTTATTTATAATAATGAAACCGTTTTTTATAATAATGAGAAATATTTATAATGAAAACGAACAGAAATGACTCTATGCCCAATATAGGAATGGTTACAAAAATTAGGCACCCCCTGAAAAATGGAGTACTATACAGCCATGGAACTCATGTTTCCATACAGTATTTAATAACTTATTTTTAAGTGAAAAGTAATAAAATACAAAATTACATAGACAGCATGATTCCCATAAAAATGACAAGAGAAAGAATGGAAGGAAGTTCCCTCGTATGCATAGGGTGGTAAGTGATTTACCGTTTTTATGTTGCTGTACTTTTTGAACTTGATGTACCAAACATGTATTATCTTCATCTTACACTTAACCCATCAGAGTATGTGATACCATTGCTGGATCCTCCCTCCTTTACATCTTTTCTTACTTGGCTCCCAGGCTTCCTGGCTGCTCCTACGCAATCTCTTTTGCTGGTCCCAGTGAACTCCCAATCTGAAGGTCTCTTTCATTTTCCGGCTACACTTGCCCCCTGCATGATCTTAAACTGGCTCGTAGCTTTCAATACCTTCAATAAATATGCTTATGACTCCCACATTTATTTCTCCAGTTCCAGCTTCTCTGACATCTCCACATGGATGCCCAGTGGTATCCGAATGGAGCCCTTGACCTTCCCCCAAGGTCTTTTCCATCTCAGTAAAGGGCATCTCCAGCCTTCTAGTTGGTCAGGCCAAAACGGTGGAGTCAGTGAATCCTGTGGGCTCTGCCTTTAACAAACACCCAGAACCGAATCACTTCTCACCACCTCCACTGCTATGATCCTGGTCCAAGCCAACATCCTCTCTTGCCTGGATTATTCCAACAGCCTCCCAACTAGCTTCTCTGCTTCTGGCTTTGCCCCCTACTCTCCACACAGCAGACTGATCCTTTTAAGTCAGATTCTGTCCTTCCTGTGACCAATCCCTCCAGGAGCTTCCTGCCCATCTCTACAGTGGCCTGCAAAGCCTTCCGGAACGGAGGCCCTGCCCTATGGCTCCCTTCCTGGCATAATATGCACAGGCACACGGCCTGCCTGCCGGTGGTCTTTGCAGCTGTTCCCTCCAGCTGAAAATGTACTTCCTCAGGGCTCTGCTCCCATGTGACAGTCAACCTGATGTCGGGGAGGGTCACTGGCAATGAAAAGATGTGACCAGCAATGGACCCATGAGCCAGACCCAGGTGACTGAAAGCTCCCCACCCCCTTCCCAGTCTTTGGAATGTGGTTCTGCTTGTCTTTCCCACTCTCCGGAGGCTGTTCCAAGGACACGGCCTTGGGATAGTGATGTGGTATTGAAAACACCAACGAGGTATACATGACTGACTCCAGTTAAGACCTCTTTGTAAGCTTTTAAGATTTGGTGGGTGGATGTGCAGCTCATTTGTCTTGCTGCCACCCAAGATAAGCCTTGCATGTAAGCTCCCTTTCCTTATTCAAACTGCCACTTACTAACCTGGAGTGGCCTACCTCTTTCTTCGGTCTCTGCCTGCCCTCTGCTCGAAGGGACGCCTGACTACCTAATTTAAAACCATCCCAGCCCACTCCCAGGTAATTCCATTTCCCTTCTGCTTCCATTTCTTCCATAGCTCTCACAACCATCTGGAATGGTGTGTGTGCATCCATGTATGTGTGTGTATATGTGTGTGTATGTATATATATATATGTGTGTGTGTATGTGTGTATATATATATATATATATATATATATATATACACACAAAAGTTATTTTTAGGGGCGCCTGGGTGGCTCAGTCGTTAGGCGTCTGCCTTCGGCTCAGGTCATGATCCTGCGGTCCTGGGATCGAGCCCTTCGTCGGGCTCCCTGCTCTGTGGGAGGCCTGCTTCTCCCTCTCCCACTCCCTCTGCTTGTGTTCCCTCTCTCCCTGTGTCTCTCTCTGTCAAATAAATAAATAAAATCTTAAAAAAAAAAAAAAGTTATTTTTAAAAACTCAGTTGTTTACTGATTGTCTCTCCCCAAAAGAATATAAACCCCACAAGGCAGACATTTTCACCTGTTAGATTCACACTGATCTTCAAGGCTTACAGCCACGACTGGCAGATAGTCATTGCTCAATAAATATGTACTGAATGAATAACTTTTTATAACTGAAAAAAAGATTTCCATTCATGGCCCAGCCTGAAATAGCCCCCCAGAGATCTGTCCTCAGATTCTGTTTTCCAGGGGTATCTGAGCCTGCTCTCCAGACCATTCAAGAGAGGAGCTCATCAGGCTTATAATAAACTGGTAGAAATGCACTGTACGGAAGACAGGAGTCCAGAAACAGCTGGTTGAGGGTACCCAGGTGTGGTCCAGGCCAGCTCGTTTGCTAATCTGTCAGGTGACCTTGGGAGGAGATGGTTCATCTTTCTTGGCTTAATTCACCTCCCCACCCACTGGGAGGGAGTGTTGGGTGCATCTATCTCCCACCTCCCCTTTGATTCTAAAATCCTCTCACTGAGCAGACCCCACGGGTAGTAGTCAATGGAAAAAGGCCTAGGTCACTCACAGCCTTTAGCTCCTCTCAGGGTAGGGATGGGGAGGTGGTGACAAATCCTCAAGTGCCTTTGAAGTGTTTACACTCCAGTCAAGGAGGAAGAGAAGACCATACCTATAAAAACCTCAGGGAAAGCTGCACACAGACGGGGAAGGGGGTGGGGGGAATGGCTAAGAGGAAATGGCTTCTGCTGGAGGCCTCAGGGAAGGTTCAAGGCTAAGGAGAGCTGGGTTGTCCAGAAATGACCTCAAAAGTAAAATATGCTCATCAGAGAAAAATTTAAGAATTCAGAGAAGAAAATAAAATCAAGGAGTGGGGAGATTGCTTTTTAAATACAGACTGAGGGGTAGGGTGTTCTAGGTTGGGGAAATGCAGGGTCTTAGGCCCAGGACGGGGTAGATGGAGAGAGACACAAGCAGACAGGGTGGCAGGGACCAGAAAAGGCTGGGGAAGGAAGTCATAGCCAAACCGTAGCACAGAGAACCTCCTCTAACTCTCACATGGGGCCTACCCAACTTCTGCGTGAATCACACTGTACAAAGTGTTTCTATGTGCCGGGCATTATTGTAAGCTCCTTACGTGTAGTGACTCACTGGGGCTTCACAAGTGAGAACTATGAAGCAGGTACTATTATCATTCTCATTTACCGATGACAAAACGGAGCAGGAAAGAGTGAAGTAACTTCCACGCCCAACTGAGCCAGGATCAGGATACAGAGCCATGAGCCAGTCTGCCTTCAGGGTGGGAGCTCTCAACCTCTCCACTGGACTGCTTCTTGCCTCCACTCCTGAGCCCCTCTAGTGCTAAAAAGGCTCCTGTATCCTGGCAAGTAGACCCATCTTCCAATGAACCTCCACTCCTGGTCCAGTCCTGCCTGATCTCTGGTCACCAAGTAGTCCCTACCTGCACCTCCTCCCCATCAAGCCGTCCTGTCCAGGTGAGACCTCTCAGTTACCAAAGCAATTGTCACGGGACCCATTCTCGACCCTCCTCCTCCTTCGTTTATCATGCCTTCCTACTGTGTGGCTCCTAAAACCCCCAATGATCAAGATGAAGCTAGAGCGTTGGAGTGGCAATACTTTAAACCTATCTTTCCTCCTAAGTCAGTAAGGGGCCAAAGTGTCATGAGATGCTTTCCTCTAGGTGCTGTTTATTTATTTTTTTTTAATTTTTTTTTAAAGATTTTTTATTTATTTATTTGAGAGAGAGAGAATGAGAGAGAGCACATGAGAGTGGGGAGGGTCAGAGGGAGAAGCAGACTCCCTGCCGAGCAGGGAGCCCGATGCGGGACTCGATCCTGGGACTCCAGGATCATGACCTGAGCCGAAGGCAGTCGCTTAACCAACTGAGCCACCCAGGCGCCCCTAGGTGCTGTTTATTAACCTTTGGATAAGGCAATTCGACAAATTACAGTGACTGCCTGGGCCCTGCTGAAATCCAGACCCCCAGCATGACTCTTCTCTGTCTGGAGGTGAGAAGAGAGTGGATACAGTGGGGAGAGTGTTAATGCTGGGCTATATGGCAAGAATATTCCCAGCTCGGTCTTTAATATGCTGTGTACCTCTGGGCGACCTTCTAACCTGTCTGTGCCTCAGTTTTCCCATCTGTAAGATGGGATTAGTATCCACACGCCTTCCCCAACGGAAGAAGCAAGGCTCTGGTGAGATATTCAAAGTGAAAACCATTTGTATTATACAATCTATACACCAAACTATCAATGGTGGTGATCTCTCAGGGGTAATATTTGTTTCTTCTCTTATGGCTTATGTGATTTTTCTAAATTTTCTATAATGAACATGTGCTGTGTTTAGTAAGCAAAAAGAAAAAAAAAGTTTTAAAAGCATGATACAAACAGGAGACATCATTATTTTAGAGAACAAGATGAAGCAGAAGAAGCTGAAGAAGTCAATCTCATGCTGTGACCTTCTGGCACATTCCTGCCACGGAGCTCTCTGCAGAACCCCCAGAGCAGCAGGGGGCCCACACGTGGGGCCATGGCAGGATGGCCCTGATACGCCGCTGGGAGGGGATGGCGAGGAGTCACGTTGCACATCTGCCTCACACCCATTTCGTTTCAGACAATGATACAGAGCCGACACACGTTTGCCCAGTAATACTGGGCAACTGCAAAGGGAGAACAGTCTGGAATGGGAGAGAGGAAGGAGGTGTGTGATGGTGGGAAGATTAATAGTTTTTATGAGTATATAGTTGTAATTGTTTTTAAAACAGGCATCAATGTCTTTTGCAAGGAAGCTGAGGAGAAGAGCCAGGAGTCTCCTTCAAAAACTTCTTGCTTTCTCCCTAACGAAAGCTCTGGATCTCACTTGAGTGAAACCAGCTTGGGAACTAAGGGTGAATGTGGACACCGGAGAAAGCAAAGCTTGCCTGGTGCTGGATCTCAAAAGACATTTTCAGAATTTGCTTTCTGTTCTCCCTTTCCTTTTCTTTCTTTTTAACATTATTTGAGAGAGAGAGAGGGAGAGAAGGAGGGAGAGGGAGAGGAGGGGCAGAGGAAGGGAATCCCAAGTAGACCCTCCCTTCCCCCCAAGCGTGGAGCCCAACATGGGGCTTGATCTCATGATCCGGAGATCAAGATGTGAGCCAAAACCAAGAGTCAGATGCTTAACAGACTGAGCCACCTAGGTGCCCTCTCCCCTTCCCCCCCCCCCCCCCCCCCCCGCCGCTTTCCTTTTCAAGTACACACCTATGTGGTTGCTGTCTAAGGTCCCAGATAAGGGCCTAGTTAACAAATATTTGAAAAGCATGAAGTCCCCCAAAGAGGAAAGGGAGAACCAGGGTGAAGGAATGAAAGGACAAATCAAAAAGAGTATTCAAATCTCAGGAACAGCAGAACATACTTTTCAACATCAAAGCACCATAGAGAGTCAGAAAACTGGCCCACGCCCTCACCTTCCAATTTGCATATCGTTTTGACAGCAGCTTCTGGATTTTACGCCTGTATGACAGACAGCCTTCAGAGTTCTCAGTGGGAAAGCTGGTCAAAAATCTGCCATCTCACTTCTCAGGACTCAGAGCCAGGACGAGGATGTGCAGGACAAGATGGGGAAATACCAGGCATGGAGCGACTTAGGGATGACACTTGGGGAATTCATTCAGAGAGCGGAAGGCCTCACATGTTGGGTCATGTCAGGCTCCTGATACAGATTTCTGCCCTATCCGGCAGGAGGAAGAAGGGGCTCCCTTGAAAGAATCAAGTAAAGCACTGCCACTGTTCCCCAAGTGTTACCACCAGTGATGATGGGGAGTCTTGTCTGTTCCTCTGGGGTTCTCTCCAGGAGGACCCTCTGTCCCTGCCTACCTGGGGGTCTCTCCAAGATGCAGTGCCCAGGGAGGCCATCAACCGGGATAGAAGAACTCCCCAGAATTCCCCTCTGGGCCCACAAGGCACAGCTTGCTCCTGGTCAGGCCACTCTGGCCCTGCCCTGAATTTGGCCACTTGCCCGGAGGCCTGTGAAGACGAATAATTCAGGGAGAAGCAGCAGGAACTTGGGAAGGCTGACTCTCCCGGACTCTCAGCTCCACAGCAATAGGACAACTGGTCCTGACAAACCAAATCCTGACTGAGCCAGAGCCACTGTTTTCCTCACAACAACTGCTCCCAGGAAGGGCATGAGGAACAGACATTACTCACCAAGTGCTCAGGTGCTACTTGCTTTGAAGAGAGCTGCTAACTGGGAAGATGTCGGGCTGGTGGGCTGGTGGGCTGCCAGAGCAGCCCCAGAGTACTCCAGAGTCACTGCCACAGCCTTCCTTTCTGCTTGCCTCCTTGAGAACCTCCACCCAAATCCTAGGGCGTCCAGCGCACACAGGCAGTGTCTCCCCACCCACAGTGACCTGCTTGGCAAGGTTCTGCACACCTTTCCCCCATTAATACTTCCTGTCTCCCTCCCTCCCCCCAGGAACCCAGGCAGGCTGAGGCAGTACCCCCTCCATCCATCTAGACTGTCCTTGGAATTCACGGGCCAGTTTGGGGATCCTGGGCACTGATCCTAACAAAAGCCAAGGCCAGGTCCGGGAAACCTGCACTTACCTGTTTGGGGAGGTGGGGGCTGGAACGGGGCCAGCAGCTCACCTTTGTAACATCCACACAAAAGCATTTATTCCAAAGGTGGCTGAGGAGAGTCCAAGAGCCCTCCTACCAGCTTACCTGAGGTGCCTGGGCCTTCCTACAGAACAGCCTGCCACGTGCCAGGGAGGAACCTGCACACGAGAACCACCTCTCTCTGACCTCTCACCTCGGACCCTGCAAGGGCTGGTGTTCTGCTGGATTCTGAGCAGTAGTACTTAGAGCTCGCTGCCACCATGACAATGATGGGGCGCCTCTGAGGAGGCAGACTGACGTTAAGGACAAGGGCAGGGCTTTGGCTCCAAAAGAACAGCCTGTGAATCCTAGCTCTGCCACTCACTAGCTGAGTGGCCTTGGGCAAATTGCTTCACCTCTCTGAGTATCTATTTCCTTTTATGTACAACTATTCAGCCCAGAGAGATGATGTAACTTGTCTACAGCTTTGGGGAGAGATGGTTGTAGAGCTTGGTCCCCCATCCCAGTTTCCTGGCTTCCAGGGCCTTTTTGACAACACCAAGATGCTTCTCAAGAGCAGGTGCAATTGACAGAGAAACAAGTCAGTGGAAAGTTCCTTCCAAAGTTCTCTGCCTTAAAACAAAAGTAGCCTTCCCAGACACCAGTTTAACCAGGTGATTAAAGTTAGCATCACCTTTACTGGGGCCAACTGGGACCATCATGTTGCCTGATGTGGAGCATCAGGAAGCACTCAATACCTATCTGGGTTCTCACCAAAAAAACAATAACCAGAATCTACTCGCAAGGAAATGACCGAACAAATATGAAATGTGGACAATCAATGACACAGTGTCAAGCAAATGAACAGACTGTTAGCAACTGGTGAATCTTAGTGAAGGCAACAGATGTTCACCACACTATTCTTTCTACTTGCCTGTAGCTTGGACCTATTAAATGAAGAGCAGAGAGGAAAAAGGCACTTCTGCCTTCCGCTCACCCATGACTCTTAACAAAGACTCAGTTGTATCATGTTCTGTTATCTATCCAGTGTCTGGAATATAAAAATCCAAGCTTCTCTGCTTGTCATTCTTGAATGACACTTCTTGGCACAGCAGAGATCTCACAGAGTTTTCTAGGTTCATCTTCCACAAAACTCTACAACCTGAACCACCTTCGTCAGCCACAGCTGTTTACACACTGCTTCCAAACAGCCAGCCATTAGTTGGAAACCCATTTATTGAGCCAACAACTTTCATGGAGTACTCTCTAAGGTCATGCACCCACCTTGGGTAAGGCACAAAGCCAGGCCCCAGAAACATTGTAATAGACAAGACTCGGTGGCTGCCCTGTGGATGTTATCTGCTAGGGAACCCTACAGTAGTTGGCACAATAGTTGGCTTTTGTCAAGTCCTGCCTTTTGATCGCTCGCTCTCTCTTTTTTAAGTAGGTTCTACACCCAGCGTGGAGCCCAATGCAGGGCTTGAACCCACGACCCTGAGGATCAAGACCTGAGCCAAGATCAAGTCAGATGTTTAACCAACTGAGCCACCCAGGCACCCCCTGCCTTGTGATATCTCTTGACTATACTTCCATATAAGACTTCCTTCTCAACATTTCTTGGGAAATTTACCTGTTTTATTTAATCCCCAAACTTGAGAAATATCAATTGAAACACTGGGAAAAATAGGAAAAAGTATGATAATACTCTGGTGAGAATTAAAGCTTAACAATCAATCCAGAGATGTTACTGGTTCGAAGGAATCCACTGACTTCAAGTCAAACAAAAGCAAGAACTAACATGCAGAGTTGAAGGTTAAGGCTGGCATCTCGGAACCAGGGCAGGAATGCGAAGGAGAGAAGTGGTCACAATCTAATCGAGTCTTGCTTGTAGCCACTGCCATGCTCTAAGTGTGTGTTTATGGCTCTG
Organism: Mirounga leonina; assembly: GCF_011800145.1. Taxonomy (NCBI): domain Eukaryota; kingdom Metazoa; phylum Chordata; class Mammalia; order Carnivora; family Phocidae; genus Mirounga; species Mirounga leonina. Next base: position 2,573,945 of record NW_023270807.1, on the reverse strand, counting down.
TTTGCCATTAATGGTGAGCCATTCTTGTAACTATGTATTAATATATTTATATACACAGTATGTACAAATCCTACAAGTACTATTCTAACGAATAAGTTTGGAAGGAAAATAAGTCCCTAAATTGGCAATTCTGACACACAATTTTGTGCAGTGCTCTAAATTTTGTTAGGAGATCCATCTGTTAGGTTATTCAAATATACTCAATAATGTTCACTGGCATTTTCCAGCGTTTGACTATTTGATATGGAAGAAATACAGACAAAAGATGTGAATATTGTGGAATTCTAGGACACAAAATCAGAAATGGATCTAAAATCTGAATTAATAAAGCATTATTGATTAGTAAAAGCAGTAACTAAATCAAAATTGGGGCAAGCAAAGTATTTTCATCACTAAAATAGGAAATGAGCCTATATGAAGTAATATGTGCCTCAATGTCCGACTCGAAGATGCTTTTGGACACTTGCATAACAAACAAATAAACAAACAAAAAACAATCTGATTTGGGATGCCTGGCTGGCTCAGTTGGTTAAGCGTCTGCCTTCGGCTCAGGTTATGATCTCAGGGTCCCGGGATCGAGCCCTACATTGGGCTCCCTGCTCAGCGGGGAGCCTGCTTCTCCCTCTCCCTCTCCCTCTGCTGCTCTCCTGCTTGTTTTCTCTCTCTCTCTGTCAAATAAATAAATAAAATCTTAAAAAAAAAAGAAATGGGCAAAAGATTGAATAGACACTTCACTAAAGAAGATAAACAAATGACAAATAAGCACACAAAAAGATATTCAACATCCTTAATCATTAGGGGAAAAGCAAATTAAAACCACTACATACCTATTAGAACGGCCAAAATGAAACAAAAAGTGACAATACCATGTGCCGATAGGGTTATAGAGAAACTGGAACTCTCATACATTGCTGGCAAGGATTCAAAATGGCACAGTCACTTTGGAAAAGAGATTGACAGTTAAACATATTCTTACCGTAGGTCTAGCAATCCACTCCTAGGTATTTACCTAAGTGAAATGAAAATCTTTGTTCAAACCAGCATGTGAATGCTTTTTCAAAACTGTCAGGAACTGAAAACTTAAAGGCCCCTCAACTGAAGAATGGATAAACAAACTGGTCCATCCTTACCACAGACTACTACTATTCAACAATAAAAAGGAACAAATGCAGGCAATAACAACAGATGAATTTCAATACATTATGCTAAGTGAGAGATTAAAAATGCTATGTACTTTATGACTCCATTCATATGACATCCTGCAGAAGGCAGAACTATAGGAAGGGACAGTAGAGCAGGGGTTAATGATATGGGGGGGTTTGACTATGAAGGAGTGGGTCAAGGGAATGTCATTGTTTTGAGGGGGTCAGGGCACAGTTCTTTATCTGGATCATGGTGGTGGTTTATGACTATAAATTGCCAAAATTTACAGAACTGTACACCAAAACGGATGAATTTTAGTGTCTGGAAATTTAAAAATAAAATTTTGTAATTAAGAATAACTTTTAGGGGCGCCTGGGTGGCTCAGTTGGTTGGGCGACTGCCTTCGGCTCAGGTCATGATCCTGGAGTCCCGGGATCGAGTCCCGCATCGGGCTCCCTGCTCAGCAGGGAGTCTGCTTCTCCCTCTGACCCTCCCCCCTCTCATGTGCTCTCTCTCTCAAATAAATAAATAAATAAAATCTTTAAAAAAAAAAAAAAGAATAACTTTTAAATATTAAATGTTTGTGGTATTATCTTTAAATCATTCAATGATTTTTTTTTCTTTTAAAGATTTTATTTATTTATTTGACAGAGAGATAGAGAGAACAAGTAGGCAGAGAGGCAGGCAGAGGGAGAGGGACAAGCGGGCTCCCCACTGAGCAGGGAGCCCCATGCGGGGCTCGATCCCAGGACTCCAGGATCATGACTTGAGCCGAAGGCAGCCGCTTAACCAACTGAGCCACCCAGGTGCCCCCATTCAATGATTTCTACTGGGCATTCATTTTGTGTTAATGTTCTCATCCTTTAACATTTTCTATTATCAAGTATCCGTATCAGTTAGAGATCATTTTTACATGTTAATAAAATATATAATATAGTCTTGTCACAATACAGTGTTCCTAATAATAATAAACCATGCATTTAATATTATATCTTTTTTCATTTTTTTACAGAAAAACTTCTGAAACTTTTACCATAGAAAAATAATTCAGTTTACTATGGTCTCTCATTCTTACTTAAAAACTCATAAATCCAAGAAACAACAAGTGTTTCTGCCCTACAATCCAGTAATCGTACTACTGCGTATTTGCCCAAAGAATACAAAAACAGTAATTCAAAAGGATACGTGCACCCCTATGTTTACAGCAGCATTATTTACAATAGCCAAATTATGGAAGCAGCCCAAGTGTCCTCGACTGATGAATGGATAAGGAAGATGTGGTATACATACAATGGAATATTATTCAGCCATAAAAAAGAATGAAATCTTGCCATTTGCAACATGGATGGAGCTAGAGAATATAAGGCTAAATGAAATAAGTCAGTCAGAGAAAGACAAATACCATATAATCTCACTCATATGTGGAATTTAAGAAACTGTAAAACAAACAAATGAAAAAAGAGAGAGAGACAAACCATGAAACAGACTCTTAACTACAGAGAACAAACTGGTGTTTAGCAGGGGGGAGGTGGGGGGGGTTGGTTGAAACAGGTGAAGGGGATTAAAGGGTGCACTTGTCAGGATGAACACTGAGTGATGCACAGTATTGTTGAATCATTATATTGTACACCTGAAACTAATACAACACTGTATGTTAACTATACTGGAATTAAAATAAAAAACTCAATAAAAATTCAAAAAATAATACAAATAATAAAAACTTATAAACAAAGGTTATGAAAGATACAGAATAACTTGTGATTTGGGCAATTCCGGGGAAATTCGATTCCTTGTTCCCAAATCCTGAAAAGTTAGGAGCTGTCGGGAATTTGGAAGCACCAGAGCCTTGACACTTTCCCAGGCAGCCTTTGCTATGACCCCCATGGTAACCTTCTACCCACCTCTAGCCGGAGTCCTTCTATTAAAAAATTGTTTACGGGATTTGGGAACTATGTGCACCAGCAACTGACCTAGACTCACTCCTAAAGGGGGAGATGCCAAAAGGAGTAAGTCAGAGACCGCCCTTGAAGACAGCTAGCACACAGAGAGCTGTGTGATGGAGGTCACATGGGCGGTGGACACTTTGGAGGAAGAAATATTTCCAACTCAAGAGAAGCAGGGATCGTTTTGGAGTAGTTGTTAGGGCCCTTCTTCCAATGGGCCAGAAGGTTGGCAAAGGCACTCCCAGGGAAGGCCAAGGTGAGCCAGGCAAGGCAGCTGAAAACACCAAGCATGTTTGGGAACGGAGAGCTTCTTTTGGCTGGGAGTCCACCTCTCTGATGGACAGATAAGGGGCCCAATATGGCCGGCCTTGACTTCTTACTTCCTAAGTGGGTCTTAATTCTGAGGCAAGGGGGAAGGCAGAATCAGAGAAGTGTTTTGGTTCCAATGCCTGTAAGACCAGAGAGAGGCCGAGAGACTCTCACTAGGGGGTTTCTGAAACAATACAGTTGAGAGAGGATGAGGGTCCGAAATCTCATCTCTCATCCCTTCCAAACGCTACACTGTGTTCACCTGGAACTTTCCAGCACATCAGGCTCTCTGCTCTGGGCCCCCGCGCAGGCTGTTCCTTCCATCGGCGACACCTCACCCCTTTCTTAACCTAACACCTCCTCATCCTTCAAATCTCAGCAAATAGAACACTTCCTCAGATAAGCCTCCTGCAATGTGCTCCTAAAGTCCCTGTATTTCTCAAGCACAGCCCTTCCCACACTTTCTTGCTACTGCATTTTACTCATTGATTTATTCTGGGGAGATGCTATTTATTTATTTGCTTGTTTCCTTGCTTTATAACAGGAATATAACGTACCCATGATTACAGGGTGTGGTTTGCATTAATCTGCAGTGTGTAGCTCCACAAAGTCTTACATTTATATACACTACCACAAGATCACCCAGCTCAAGATCCCAAACGTCTCCAGCACCCCAGAAGGTTCTTGATACCCCTTCCCAGTCAGTGCCCCGAATAAGAGGTAACCACTAGTCTGACCTCTATGAGCATCAACTAGTTTTGCCTGTCATGCATACAGTGTCTCCTGGCTGGAGTTTGAGGGCCCATGGAGTTGTTCTGTTGCTCTCTGGACCCCAAAAGGGCTGAGCACAGAGCAGGCCTGTGAACATCTACTAACTGAATGACGAGACCAGGCTAGAAGGGGAAGCCAGAGTGCCCGGGCCCGGAACCCCGGCCATGCTTGCAACTCCATGCCTCTGCTCATGCACTCTCCTGCCTGAAATGCCCCCCCTTTTTTATCGGTCTCATTCTTACCCCCCATCTTTTTTAGAGGTTTGGCTCAAGTTCCATCCCCTTTGGGGAAGCTGGCCCTACAGCCTCCTCCGCCCACTGCATTCATTCCGCAGAGGCTGCTTCCCAAGTCCTTTCCGAGTATATGTGATGAACCTCTCAGTCCTGCTCCCCAAACAATCGGAGTCTCTCACAGGAGAGATGCTGTTTTACTCTTCATTAAATGAGAACCAACCTCTCTCACCTCCTCACTGCTCACAGAGTATCCTGAGCTGCAAAAATTTCTTCTGGTCTGTCTTCCTCATAGGGCTAGGATGATCACACCAGAAAACAGCTGTAAGAATGTTCTATAAGCCACAGTTCACCTGACAAATCTAAGGCATTGCTGGACAATTATTGGCTAAACTATACACGCATCAAATGTACAACAATAAAGATTTAAAAAAAAAAGAATGCAGGGGCTCCGTATGTGTTGATGTGGAAAGATTTCACAACCTAAGTGAAGAGCGTATCCAAACAGGTGTCCAAACAATTTAGTGTGCTCCCCACTGCCGCAGGGGATAGGAGGAGGAAGAGGAAACATACATATACACTTGAGTCTGCGCATGGAAAATTTCGGAAGAATACACAGGAAACTGATCACCCTCACCTGTACCCCTGCGGGGGGGGGGGGCCGCGGTCCCACAGCCAGCCAGTCGCTTTTGGTCCTATAACTGTCTCGCCTGTCCATGGGGTATTTATATATATATAGAGAGACATTTTAACATAAAAACAAGGTAAACTGACTAAAGTTCATCCTGAGGGTAAACTGAGGACAGCCTGTTGACACCTGGACTCGGGCCCCAGAAGCCAGGTACACATTGCAACAGGCCTGGTACCAGGCAAAATTTCAGCACAAGTCAGAGAGATGACAACAGCCTGTGAGCTCACCCGGGGCAACCCCTGGGGCCTCGTAAGGAGCAACATCTGATGCAATTCTACCTTTTGCTCAGCAGCCAAAGCTGTGAGCTGAGAGCCTAGGGCCACAGCGGGAGCAAGGGATCCGTGGCCACAGGGGGCAAAGTGCCGCCTACCCTGCTGTGTGGCTCAAACTGATCTGGGCCTGGGAGGGGCCTGGCTTCCCCACCTCCCGACAAACATGCACACGCAAGGTTGGGAGAAGCAACCCAAGGGAGGGGGCAGAAGGACCAGGGCTCCCAGGGGGCTGCTGGGCTTCGCAGCTCTAAGAGCTCCACGCAGCACAGGCAGGGCTTCCGGGGATGGGGGAGAAAGACTGCAGCAACCTTTCTGCAAGGGCCTGTCTCTTTCTCTCATCTGCAGGGCTGCCCCTTCTGAAGCCTCACCCTTGACCTTGACGAATTACAGGACCTTCAAGGTCAACCAACAAACTCCAGCTGCCAGGTGAGCAGTGAGGTGGATTCGTTATCACTTTCCTGGTTTATGTTTGCGTGGGCTCTTGGTTGACGTCTCAACCTTGAAGTTAGACTCCTTGAAGCTATCCCCTCACCCCCTAATGAGCCACCAAGATCCACACACTCCAAGTACCTAATGAACCAAGTACTGTTCAACCGAGTGCCAAATATCTCCCTGGATCACCTCAGATGAATTACTACAACAGTCTCTAAGAGGGTCCCCTGCCTCCATTCTTTGCTCCCTCCCCAGTCTGCAGCCAGAATGACCTTTTAAATCACAAACTGAATCATATCTACTTCCGTGCTTAGAACGCCTCAAAAACTTTCTGCCACCGTAAGACCAAACCCATCACTGCTGTTTTCACACACTGTGACCACATCCTTAGATCTGTCCCGGACTCCTCACCTGCTGACTGCCTAAACACCACACAGAGGCCTCACGGGGCCCCATCACACCTCCCAAACACCAGTGATCCCCAGGTCAGGCCCCAGGCAGCCCTGCCCCTCATGCCCAGCAGATGACAAGTGCTCATGTCCTCTCCTGTTACCTCCCCCTGCAACTCCTCTGACCCTCCTGTACTTGTCAGTGGGACGCCATCCTTGTGTCACACGGGCTGAAATACCAGCATCAGGCCCTCCCTCACTACTGACTTTCCAACCATCCTCTGTCCCCTTTCCCTGACTTTGCGCCCCCACCTGGAACTGCCCCTAGGCACTCCCTTGCTGCAGTCCAGCCTCCCTCCTTAAGCCCAGACATGATCTGTCACAGCCCTGCCCACAAGTCTCCTGCAGCTCACTGTGCTGAAAAAATAAAATCCAACTCCTTCATGTGGCATCCAAGGCCTCCCACGCTCTGGCCTCAATCTATCATAACAACCACCGTGGGTAAGAGCAGTCACAAGAAGTGACGTGGACCAAGTGCTTCCCACATGCCTCTTGATCTCTGTAACAACCAAGATTACAATTTGGCAGATGAGGAAACTGAGGACAGCAGGGTTAAGTCACTTGCCCAGGGTCACAGTCAAGCTCATAAGGAGTGCACTGGGTCATAAATGACAACCTTTTAACCCATTAGTCTTCCCTAAAGATTACATCCTTCAGGGCCAGAATACACCTTTAAAAACAATCTTGGCAGCAAGCTTCCTATTGCCTCCGTGACATCCCAAAGGGAACGGGGCAAGGGGTGGAGGAGGAGAAAGGGCAAGTGGTGTTCCTGAGATCAAAATCAAAGAGACCACAGGTCAAGGAGACACCAGATTACTTCACATGCATGAAATATTCATGCCTACTTTATGGGACTGGGAGAAGGATTTTACTCCTCTAGAGGTTTCGCTTTATGACAAGCTGCCAGGGGCAGCACAGCAGAGCCAATGCCAGGGGCCTGGTGAGGAACACCCGTCCCGATGCGGGGCCCGTTCCTGGAGCACTGTCTCCTGGCAGTGCCACACCTGTCCCAGGGCAGAATGTATGGCTGCCGCCAGCCTCCAACTGCCTGTGGGCCTGCGACCTGGACCTCCAGACGCGTGGCCTCAGCCCAGAGGTTCCCACTCAGCCGCCCACTGTTCCCACTTCCTCAGGTCCTAGGGGCTGTTGCGGGGCCAGAATGAAGGGGCAAAAAACAAGCCCAGCAACGACGGGGACAGCAATACAAGGGAGAGCGGGCAGAGGAGAGGGCACAGAAGGCGGGTGTGACAAACTCAGGAGACTGCCTGGGTGGCTGGGCGGGTGTGGGAGGCGCGCTTGCTCGTGCCTTCTTCCACACCACCCCTCTTCTTCTACTCCCCTCACTCTGTGCTGTACTTGTTATGTATCTGTGTCTCCCCTCTGGAATGGGGACCTCCTGGCTGGTCCTAATAACTAGCAGACCGTAGGTGCTAAATACATGCTGAGTGAATCGCAGCAGACCTTCCTTACAAGTTGTTAACCCTGTATCTACTCTCCCCTTGCCCCTTAGTTACAGAATCCTGATTTTATTTCAGGTGGCAATGTGTCCAGCTAAAAGACTTCTTGGCCTCCCCTGCAGCTATGGGAGGTCAATGAGGGAAGTAGAAGCTACTGGGTGGGACTTCTAAGAAAGCTCCTGAAGAGGGAGAAAGACAGCTTGGCATAGGTCTTTTCTGTTTCCCCTTACCCCCCTCCTTTCTGGAAACCTGACTTGATGGCTGGAGCTCTGCACCCATCTTAGACCATGATGCAGCCCTGGGCTTGGAAGCCACACACTAAGGATGGCAGAACAGAGAGGCTGGCCCTAGATTGCCTTCCCCAGATTTCTTTTAAAAACCTAACAGAGAACAAACTTCTACTGCTTTAAGCCACTGCTCTTTCTGATCTCTGCTTACCAAATGCCAAATGCAATTTGCAATTGATTCATGAATAAACCAATTTGACGTGCACTCATCGCTGACTTGCAGTTCAAAGGCCAGTCACCACCTCTAACCTCTCTGATCCTTGCAATAAAACAATGACTGGCCATTAATCTGGGATACCAGGAAGATAGAGGGACGGAAACAATACAAGGATGCGGTAGTACAAGGTGGGGGAGTAGGGGATAAAGATGGCAGCAGGACGGGGAGCAGGAAAATGAGGGGCAAAAAAGAGAGGGATGTGGGGAGAAAGCAGGGTAGGAATAGAGGGCAAAGTGTGTCAGAGAAAAGGAAAGGGGAAGACGAGAAGCAGGGCAGAGACCATGCAGGGAAGGGGAAGGGAATGGTGTCAAGATGTGCCGTGGCAACAGTCACCATTCAGAGAGCACTCGCCGTGGCCTGAGCATTATGCCAGCCACTGGATGATCCTCTCTAATCCTCATCCCCCTGAGGTAAGTGCTATCCTACCCATTTTACAAAAGAGGTTAACTGTGGCTCTGAGATATTAAATAATTTCCCTTCAGTCACAGAAAGCGGTAGAGGCAGAAGACATTCCTGAAGTAGCCTTAAAAGGGAGGGAGGGGAGACATCACCCTTCCCTCTTTCTTTCTCTATCCTACTGCCTGGAATGCAGATGTGATAGCTAGATCCATGGCAGCCATATTGGACAATGAGAAAGACAGTCACACCCTAAGAATGACAGAGCAAGGAACTGGAAGGAGCGTGGGTCCTTTATGATCTAGTGGAGGTTCCACAATTACCTGAGACTACAGACTATGTAACCCACTTGGAGTCCCTATCCATAAATCCACCTATAACGGCTTCAGACCTCAATTTGCTTGATTTTCCTCCAATCCTCAATAACAGATTCCAAGGCCCACTCCCAGAGACCCTGATTCAGCAATCACTTTGAGATGTACTCTCCTAGAAAAATGGAGTCAGATTAGAAAAGGCAAAGAAACAATCTGAGGGTCCACAGGAAAATCCCTAATGCCTCAAAAACAGCAATTGCTGGCTGGTGATCTGCCCCAGGAGACCAGCAAGTGCCATTATAAAACTAACTTGTCATTACGTAAAGAAATGGAAGGAAGGATAAATTCATAAGGACACATTCGGGGCCATTCCTCAGAAACCTAAAAGGTGGCCTTAGTCATCTCAGACCAGTCTGAAACAGTGCTAGCAAATCATCCAAGAAAAAATAAACTGATGGTCCAAACCTCCCCAAACAAGAGCACTAGGCTGTTGTGAGGGCCAGATTTGCACAGAGCAGCACCACTCAGAATTGGTCTCCCACGGTCGGCTGCAGCTTCCTGTGTGCTAGAAATTCTCTCCAACTAGTGTCTCAGGAGAAGGGCTGTGTTGTTACTGTTCTGGTGTCTTCAGCAGGAGGGCCCAGCACAGTAGTGAGCACACAGGTGCTTAATTCACAGCTACAGATTGAGAGTCATCAGGAATGAACTAAGGGAATCGGGGGTGTTGGCCGAGCTGTCCACCAACCCCTAGCCCTGTGTCTCCCTGAGTTGAGGTTGATTCCTGAAACCCCGGCCAAGGGGAATGAGAGTCAGTGCTGTCCCTGCTCATCCTTCCTACCAGACTACTGTCTGCCAGACACCCTCCAGGGAACTTCAAAGATCAGGTTCCCTTCTCTTATGAAGCTATTCCTGTTTCGGAGTCCCAGGAGTCCAGAGGATTCATGCAAAGCTGAAGAGGGCCGGCACAGGCCTGTTTAGCTCTGGCCCAGGCCTATCCAACCCACCCTTTCTAATGGGCAGAAACCTTAACTAAGTCATGGGCATAGATGACCCATAGCTCTGAACACCAGAGCTTTTACACCCTGCTCTCCTTGGAGGCCCCAGCACAGAATCATCTACTCCTAAAGCAACTGTCCCTTTCAGAAGTGCAGTCTTATTCTAAAGTTAAAGGTCCTTAGGGTCCACTACGGATTGTAATTAGTTTGTGCTATTCTGCCTGGCACTTGGAGAAGCCAAGTTTGGGGATGGAATGTGGGCATGCATCCTTAAGGCTGGAAACCACTTTAATTTGCAGGATTTCGTGGCTTCTTCTGGCTGCTGTCTTGCCTTAAGTCTCTGGCACCAGCAGCTAGATTGAGAACTGCTACCTGGTGTCCCCGCCACACTCCCATCAACTTGGCATAAAACTTGCCAAAAAGACAAACTTCCTGCTCTCTCTCTGTCTGCATTTGTGTCTCCTGCCACTCCCAGCTTGCTTCTATTCGACCAGAGAAATTCAATGCACTTCAACTTCACAGGCAATACTGAGCAGCCACCAAGTGACAGACAGAATGCCAGGAGCTTCAAGACCCTGTTCTCAAGGGGCTCAGAGTCTGGCACGGAGACACAAACAAGCAGCCACCCCCAGAGTGATAATTACTATAGAAAGAGACTCCAATCACAGAACTAGCAACAGCCACTCTATCAAGGGGGATCAAGAAAGGAAGTCAAGGGGAGACAAGCACTTCTTGGGAGGAACGAGCATGTGTAAAGATGCAGAGGTCTGAGAGTGTGGCCTACTGGAGATAGCAACCATGGAGGGAGTTAACAGGGATTAGGTTACTATATGCCTGATGCTGCCATTTTACAGATGAGAACATTTGAGGCACAGAGATAGTAACTTGACTGAAACCACAAGTTACAAAAGGATGAAGACAGGTTCCAAAACTAACAGCTGGACTCTGAAACCTAAGTTTTCAAACATCACAGTACATAGTGTGCAAGAGTTCAATTTGCTGAAGTGTACAATTTAAGAGCGAAGTTTATGCAGGGGCGTCTGGGTGGCTCAGTCGGTTAAGCGTCCAACTCTTGATTTTGGCTCAGGTCATGCTCTCAGGGCCGTGAGATCCAGCCCTGCGTTGGGCTCCATGCTGAGCATGGAGCCTGCTTAAGATTCTCTGCCTCTCCCTCTGCCCCTTCCCCTGTTCTCTTGCCTGCACTCTCTCAAAAACCAAAAACAAAAACACAAATTAAAGAGCTAAGTTTTTGCAGGACAGGCAGAGGCTGGATCATGAAGGGCTTCATACACTAAAACCGTGGACTTGATCTTTCAGCAATCCAGTAGACTGAATTATTATGAAAGACCTTCCCCTTCCCACTACAGTCACACAGAAATACCAGATAAAACAACAGATATCCTTCAACATACAGCCAAATTTGAAAGAAAGAGAAATACCCCATGTGCCAGAAATAACAAGAAAAATGGAAACATGAACAGTTAGTAGAACTGACACCAAAATGACCCATGGACTTCTGAACCACATCTGAAGTGGCTGGTTGTGGCTGGCTGTGGCTGGGAGCCCCGATACCAAGACGAGAGCCTCAAAGGGCTGCCCAGTTTAAGAAAGCAACAAGAAGCTGGCAATTTCTCCAAGGCTCTACTTACTGGAGGATAAGTCTCCTAGAAGAAGCTAAACTACTAAGCTAGCCCCACGCATAGATATGAATCTGATTTGACACTAATAGAGTGGTGAAGAGGCACCAAACTGAGAAATGAACATAAAAACTGAGCCAGAGGATGCCTGGGTGGCTCAGCAGGTTAAGCATCTGCCTTTGGCTCAGGTCATGATCTCAGGGTCCTGGGATTGAGTCCCTGCTCATCGGAGACCCTGCTTCTCCCTCTGTCTGCTGCTCCCCCTGCTTGTGTGCTCTCTCTGTCAAATAAATAAATAAAATCTTAAAAAAAAAAAAAACTAAAACAAACAAAAAAACTGAGCCAGTACCACTATAACACGAATGGCCCCACCAGAAGCAAACTGCTCTTAGGGATACTTTCACAACCCAAGACACAACACTTACCCATAAAGCAGAGTCCTTCCTGAAGATGAGCTCACAAACCAAAGTTACAAACCACACAAGGAAATAAAACACCAAGAGGGACAGACCAAAAAAGAGTAGTATCATCCCCCAAATCAGAAATAATAAAACAATCTGAGACTAAGAAATGAGAACATTTAAGATCATTAAAGAGATAAAGCAGCAGAGAAAAAACAGATACAGAGACTTGGATGGTAGAATGGTCAACATATATCTAAGAGGAATTCCAGACGGCCAGAGTAGAGAAAATGGGAGAGAACTGAAGAGATAAATGACTGACAATTTTCCGGAATTTTATTTTCATTTATTTTTTAAATTTTAAGTAGGCTCCACACCTAATGTGGGGCTTGAATTCATGACCCCAAGATCAAGAGTCATATGTTCTACTAACTGAGTCAGCCAGGTGCCCCTGAGAATTTCCCAGAATTTAAAAAAGAATTAAATGTAAGATATTACGGGGCGCCTGGTGGCTCAGTCAGTTAAGTGTCTACCTTTGGCTTAGGTCATTATCTCAGGGTCCTGGGATCGAGCCCTGAGTCCGGTTCCCTGTTCACCGGGGAGTCTACTTATCTCTCTCCCTCTGCCCATCCCCCTGCTCATTTTCTTTCTCTCTCTCAAATAAATAAAATCTAAATAAATAAATAAATGTAAGATGTTAAGTATCCTGGACTTCAAGAGCTGTGTGCTCCTCCAACCAGCCAGATGCCCCAAGATGTATAATTTTCAAAACAGTAATGGGAATAAAGAAAACTCAAGCAATCTAACAGAAGGGCAGGAAAGGAGAAAAATAGGCAAAAAAGGAAGGTATATGGAAAGTATGCAAAACCATGATATATTTAAGTCAAATACCAAAAATGTAAATAATTATACTGACTTAAGACAGATTTCCAGATTTGATTTAAAATTTTAAATGCAGCCACATTCTATTTATGAAAGAAAACTCCTGGAACATGAGGACACAGAAGGTTGAAACTCAATGCAAATAACAACCCCAAGCTGAGATAGCGCTAGTGTCATCCGACTTTAAGGAAAAAAGCAGAAGAAATATTTAGAAGGAAAAATTACCAAGACTTGGTGACTGAATAAAAGAGGCCTTGGGGAGAGGGAAAAAATGGAGGGCCACCATCAGGTGATCGAGGAAGTGGGGACATCCTAATAAGGCAGGGACTGCAGGAAGAGGAGGTCTGGCAAAAAATATAGGGGTCATTTTGGGGCATATTGAGTTTCAGGAACTCTAGAGACCCCCAGGTGACAATGTCCTATGAGCAGTTACAGATAGTCACAAGTTCAGTGGGTTATTCTGCAGTTTTCCAGAGAAGATTCTTAACACTCAGTATTAAGAATGTACATAATTCCTGGGGGCGCCTGTGTGGCTCAGTCAGGTAAGCATCGGATTCTTGATTTTGGCTGAAGTCATGATCTTAGGGTTGTGAGACTGAGCCCCACACTGGGCTCCACACTTGGTGTGGAGCCTGCTTCTCTCCCTCTGCCCCTCCTCCCTCCCTCTCTCTCTCAAAAAAAAAAAAAAAAAAGGAATGTACATAATTCTTGTTTCTTTCTTTAAAAAAAAAAAAAAAATCCAAAAACAACCAAACCCAAGTGCCAGTACCAAGACTTATAATGACCTTGGCAGTAAACCTGTGTCTCCTTTTGATGCCTGGCCCATCCAAACAATGCCCCTGTTGGATGGTGAGAGAGGCAGTGATAGACTCCAAGGCCCAGGGCTTCTGGAGCCACTTTGGGTCCCATGTACAGAGTGGAAAGCTCTTTGGAAAAAGGAACCCTGTATCTCGCGGCCATGAGAAAAACACTCGCTAGAAGTGGGGGTCAGGAGCCAGAGGGTCCCTATGGTTTGCTAGCAGTGGGTTGACTACTCCCACTGCTGAATCCCAAGGTTCAACTCCAGTAATCAAATAGTTACCTAATGCCTGATCCTGCTCCGAGGGAATGTGTGGTGGTAGAAAGGATAGCCATGACACAAGAAAGACTGTAACAAGCCCCATAACAGAAATACCAAGAGCTCTGGGTTTAAGAAGGACAAGCTCCCCTGCGCAGTTCAGAGGAAGAATCGTGAGTTCACGGGAAGAGGCAACATTGGAAATGTTCTTTCTCCATGTCCCCTTGTTACATAATTCCAGGGGCACCAGCATTCCTGCAGTTGTGCCTCCCAGGGGCTCAGGGCCTGAACGCACTTACTACTCCCCACGGTGGAAGCTGGTCATTCTAACGATATTTATTAGTGCTTACAAAGAGGCAGGCACGCGCTGAATGTTTTATGAGCATTCTTTCATTTAATCCTCTCAACTACCTCCTAAGGTGTGTACCACTGTTATTCTCAGTTCACAGGTGAGGAAACTGAGGCTTAGAAAGGCAAAGAAAACTTTCCCAAGGTCACTGAGGTACGGTCACAGAGCCTGAATTTGAACGCAGGTCGATATCCAGAGCCCACATTCTTTTTTTAATTAAGATTTTATTTATTGGGGCGCCTGGGTGGCTCAGATGGTTAAGCGTCTGCCTTCAGCTCAGGTCATGATCCCAGGGTCCTGGGATCAAGTCCCGCATCAGACTCCCTGCTTAGCGGGGAGTCTGCTTCTCCTTCTCCCTCTGCTCCTCCCCCCTGCTCGTGTTCTCTCTCTCTTTCAAATAAAAAATAAAATCTTAAAAAAAAAAGATTTTACGTATTTATTTTAGAGAGAGAGAGTAAGAGTGTGAGCAAGGAGGGGGCAGAGGGAAGGAAAGGGAGAGAGAACCTCGAGCAGACTCTGCACAGAGCCCAACATGACCTAAGCCAAAACCAAAAGTCGGAAGCTCAACCGACTGAACCCCCCCAGGCACTCCTCCAGAGCCCACATTTTTAATTGCTTTGTCATACCACCTCCCGTATATATACATGCTCTGCTTACGCTCCTAGAGGATCTTGTCATCATAGACCCCTGCCACGGCTAGCACCAAGCACAGATGAGAAAGCTGCTGCAGGACGACAGAGGGAGGGGCTGGATTTGAGTCAGAGCTCCTGGGCTTGTCCCAGCTTGAGCGCTCGCTGCAGAGGCTGAGTGAATCGCTCCAATTATAAAGCAAACAGTGTCAGGCACACTACTACATAACCTAATCCGCACAACAATCCATCAGCCCCATTTTCCAGGAGAGGAAACTAAAGCTCGAAGGGGATACATAATCTGTCAGAGGCCCTCAGCTAATGAGTGAGAGAACCAGGATTCAAACCCAGACCTACCTCCAAGGACCGCACTCATAGCTGCTGTACATACAAGCCTTGAACATCTCCAGACCCAAGAGTGAGGGGGAAGAGGAAGGCAGAGGACCCTGCCTTTGGACTCGAGAAGATCGAATGAAATAATGAACACGGAATCACTGTAGACTGGGAACACTGTCCCTATTTCAGGCCGAGGTCAGCGAGCGCAGGTTTGTCCCTAGCCGCAGCGCAGGCAAGAACCCCACAAAGAGCCTTTTTCCGAAGAAGGTCACACTCACAGGTTCTAGGGATCAGGACATGGACATATCACTTGGGCAGCCACTATCCAACTCATTAGAGGTGAAATCAGAGGAGTGGGGATAAACATGGAGAGAATGGGAGGGACGCCTGAGGATGGGAGAGGAGAGAAGGGCTCAAGCTGTCATGCCACTCCCAGGAACTGACAGAATGGCATGTTATGAATAGAAATGGAGACGTGAGAAGGGCAGAGACAGGGCCATTCCGCCCTGAAAACTGAGCACTCCAGTAGCCAGGTGGACATGTAGGTCTGGCATTCAGCAGAAAAGGATTTGTGGCAAGAAGTTCAGTATTTTGGGGCGCCTGGGTGGCTCAGTCAGTTAAGCAGCTGCTTCTGGCTCAGGTCATGATCTCAGGGTCCCTGCTCCTCGGGGAACCTGCTTCTCCCTCTCCCTCTGCCCCGCCCCCTGCTTGTGCGCACGCTCTCTCAAATAAATAAATAAATAAAATCTTAAAAAAAAAAAAAAGGAAGAAGTTCAGTATTTTTCCCTAAAAGGGAAGAAGGTCCTAACCAGGAAGGGCCAAGAGGGTGAGAGGAGCAGAGAAAGGACAGAGCACGCAGCACATTCACGTGCAGACGGAGGAAAGAGGAAAGAGGAATAGGAAGCAGGGCAGCAAAGACACAGAGAGGAAGGAAACCGAGGCCAAGGCAAGGAGCGAGACGCTGGCCTTGGAGAGGGCAGGGCTGATCTCTTTCTGCTGCATATTTCTGCAGCCTAATACGGCAGTGGGCATAGAGCGGGCTGAAGTATGAATCAAACAGTGAACAACTGTGTGAGAGACCAAGTAGGAGCGATTTCAGAGACGCAAAGAAAAGAAGTGATGGCCTCTGTAGCGCTTGTGATGTCCGTGGTTCCAAGAGGCAGCATCCCAGGAGAGAGACGCGGGGGAGTGGGCGAAGGCTTGGCGGAAACTCTATGTGGAATGTGATCCGAAAGCCACAGGAGGTGAATAGGAGAAGCAGCGAGCTGCTGTGGGAGAAGGTGAATGGCTAGAGCTCTAACTGACCCCACACAAGGACACAAGCACTACCCTGGCCATGCGGCTCTTCCTTCAAATCCTGCATATGCTCCATATGCTGCCCTAGAGGACACGCAGACGCCACCGCTCATCTGTGGAGACAAGGACTGCCGCCCCCACCTGGGGAGACCTGCCTGCACCCCTGGCAGCTCCTGGGGGCGGCTCCTCAGCACGGGCAGGTAGCTTGCTTTCCCAGATAGGAACTATGCAAACAGGGGCAGGGACTGTGGCCAGTGGGTGACTCAGGCAGTGTTTATCAGCCAGGTGGGTGCCCACCACCTTCAGAGGGGCAGCCTGGGCTGACTGGGCTGTGTCACACTTCCTGGAAGCATTTCTTCAGTTCTATTTTTGAAGACACAACTTCCAGAGTGACATCTCTCCTGATGACTTCAAAAGGCATTTCAATCAGCAGCCGGAACCAACGTCCTATACATACTTGACCAACCCAACTCTACTCACTCCCCAACACGTCCACATGTGACAGGGCAAGTGGCCGGAAAATGCCTCTCAACCTCTCTAAGGGCAATAGGGAACGGTGCAGTACCACAGGGCCATGATGAGGACCCAGGAGGTCAGAGTCACCATCCTACCCAACAGGCAGGACTTCTGTGGCCCACAGAAGGGGGTACGTGAGCTCGGACTCCTAAGCTAACTGGCTCACAGGTCAGAGAGTGCTGTATTACAAAAGATCACAGGGCTTCTTTTATAAATTAACTTTATAAAGTCAAGCACTCTTGTAAACTGCAGAGAGAGGGTAAATTAGTATAACTCTCTGGAATTTGGCAGTTTGGTGAAGTTTACCGATAACCTTAACATTTTGGTTCATTCAAAATTATATAACACACAGACACTCTTAAAACCGAATACCTACCAAGTTGCCAGGAACGATGCTGGGGAGTAGGGAGACAATGTTACCAAGACAGACCAAGTGGCTGTCCTCAAAGGGCTTCTGTTCTAGTCAGGAATTCAGACAGTTCAGAGATAAGGTGGTTTTTTTTTTTAAGATGTTATTTATTTTTTTATTTTAGAGAGAGAACGCACATGCAAGTGCGCAAGTGAGGGGAGGAGCAGAGTGGGGAGAGGGGGAGGGGGAAAGAATTTCAAGCCCCCTTAATGGGGGGCCTCAATCCCATGACCCCAAGTTCATGACCCAAGCAGAAACCAAGAGTCTGACATTCAACCAACCGAGCCACCCAGGCGTCCCGACAGTTAAGCAATGACTTAACAAACAAGATGATTTCTGAGTACAGGAAGCATTAGATATAATAGCAAAAGATGATAAATAACCATCAGCAGGGCTGGTTAAATAAATAAGCTCAGATACACTCATAAGATGGAATACTGCTCTGCTTTGTTAAAAATGCATTCTTGGGGCTCCTGGGTGGCTTCAGTAGGTTAAGCAGCTGCCCTTCAGCTCAGGTCATGATCCCAGAATCCTGCAATCGAGGCCCCCACCCCCACCCCCCGGGCTCCCTGCTCATCGGGAAGTCCACTTCTCCCTCTTTCCCGCATTCCCCCCCATGTGCGCTCTCTCTCTCTCTCTCGAATCTCAAATAAATAAAATCTTAAAAATAAAATAAAATAAAAATGCATCCTTGAAAACTATATTCAAATTGTTAGTGATATAAATGTTTAAAGTATCACAATTATGTTTGGTGAAAGAAGACAATCGCAAAAGCACATATTGTATAACCCTATTTCTATGAAATGTCCAGAGAAGGCAAATCTGTGGAAACAAAAAGTAGATGAGTGGTTGCCTTGGGCTGGGGGCAGGGGAGGAAATAATGGGGAGTGAATGCTAATGGATACAAGGCTGCCTTCTGGGATGATGAGAAGGTTCTAAAATTAAATTATAGCAATGGTTACACAACTCTGCAAATATACTCAAAACCATCAAATTGTACATTTGATGGTGAACTTTATGGTATCTGAATCTGCTAAATAATAGTATCACAATATGACTTCGATATGGTTTTCAAAAAGAGGGTATAGGGAGGTGTGTGTGTGTGTGAAAGAGAGAGAGAGAGAAGGCATGAAAGAATGAATATTCATGAAAATATTAACCATGGTAATTCTCTGGGAGGAAGATTCTAAGGTAGCTTTCATTTTCTTCTTTATATTTCTCTGTATTTTCCAAATATTTAAAAATGTAGACGTTAACTGTTTAACTGACCAATCAGCCAGGGTTTTAAAAGCTGTAAGAGGACCTTAAGTAGATCCAAGACACAGAACTAGAAAGGTCTGCCTATTGTCTTAACTTGGATATCGCTTCTCAGCCTTTTGGCTAAGATCAAGTGTGGATATATCTGAGGCTGTCACAGTCTTTGCACCAAAGATAACCAGAGGGCTAAGCAAACAGATTTTTTATTTCAGATAAATCAGACCAAATAGGTCCCAGTTAAGAAGGGTCTGTCTGCCAACCACAGGCAGAGCTTACTCCCCTCTACAAATGCTTTAAAAGAAAACCAGTGGGGCGCCTGGGTGGCTCAGCTGGTTAAGCGTCAGACCTTGATTTGGCTCAGGTCATGATCTCGGGGTCATGGGATAGAGTCCCATGTCAGGCTCTGTGTTGGGCGTGGAGTCTGTTTCTCTCCCTTACTCTCTCCCTCTGCCCCTCTCCCCCCGCCCCCCCCCCCCCAAAAAAGAAAGAAAACCAGTTGTCACCATAAAGCTCAGATACTATCAAAGAATGCAGAAGAATATCAAAGATTTGAGCAGATGCGGTCAGAAATCTCCTGGACATGTTAAAGGAGTCATTTCCTGGTTGTGAAGTGTGAGGCCCTCAGGACAATCGTTGTCACGTCCCACTGACTCCTCTGATCAATGACCTCAGAGGCACCTTTCTGAGAAGTCAGTGGTCCCCCCAATCAGGCTTGCCACCTCAAGTCAATGGGGAGTTTCAAATGCAGATTTCTGGACATCATTCCTGGAAATCCTAATTCAAGAGGCCTGAAGCAAGGCCCAGGAATCTACATTTCTTTCCAAAATTCCCTGACACATCTACCAGCTGAGCCATGTCTGGGAATCATGGGACTAGATACTGTCTGAGACATCCAGTGACCAGGCCAGCCTGCACATCTGGCTGCAAAGCCACAAGGATCCCACTCAGCCAGTGCTGGGGATCAAAAGGGTACTAAGTGCAGAAAGGGAAACTCCATGGGGAAATTCCATGCATGTCTAGCAATGAGTGCTAGAGCCTGGGGAGGCAGCGAGTGAATCCCTATGAAAAAGCCTGTTTTAGAAGGTTCTTTCAGGCCCAGTGATCTTGGATGTTCACCTGGGAAAAGAGGGTAACCAGTGCAACTTCTATTCTGGGAGACTAAAAGAATCATTGCCCTCTAACAACACAAACGTGAGCCAGCAAGCTTTGCAATCCCCAAGGAATCAGAAGCAGAAAGGGACGGTGAGGTGTGGCAGAAAGAGCTCTGGGTCTGAGTCACACAGCTGTGGGTTCAAATCCCCGCTTTCCATTACTGGCTATCTGTGGATTAAAGATGGCTACCATCCCTTTGCTACTCCTCCCATCAAGATGTGGAGTCTAGTTCCCCTCCTGAATCTGGGCTGGCCGGTGACTGCTCTGCCCAGCAGACTTTGGCAGAGGCCCCACCACAGAGTGTACAGGCTGCTGAGAGAATGTGTCAACCTAGTGTTCAGACAACCAACCCCCCAGTAAGTACCCTTTCACCAACAAGCTCCCACTTTTGGAACCCTTTTTGGCCAAGAGTACCCCTTCATATACAAAGTACAGGAACTATTTACGATTCCCCTACAACTGGGAGGGACCCTGCCAACAAGTGCCCAATGTTCCAAGGATGACTCACCTTCTCCCACCACACCAGTGTCCCCTCTGGCCTCTCTTCTTCCTGCTACAGTGTCTTCTTTATCTTAGTCACCTGGGTTCAAAAAGTCAACCTCTCAGGCTCCTCTGTCTCTCTTCAGCATCCAGGAACGGCCAAGACCTCACCTCTCCAGTCACCCCCATCTTTCCAACCCCATGGCCCCCAAAAGACAGTCTTCAAGGCCAGGCAGACCTGAGTGCTGTTCTGCAACTTACTAGCTGTGGACCATACACAAGCTTCTTATCTCTTTGAGGCTTAGCCTCCTCAGCTGCAAACTAAATTTGTAGTCCTTTCAAAGATAAGAAAACCTAGAGCCAAAGTACATAGTACAGAGAAGGTGCTCAATACGAAGCAACTGTTTTCACCTAAGTTAATACAGATATCTCCTCAGCTAATTCTCTCGCTGTGTCTCTCTCTCCATTTGACCCCTCTAGTATAATGCTAGCACATTAATTGTCCATGATGACAGCTACCACATGATTCTCCTACTCAAGGGCCTTCTGCTGGCTCCCACTGTTCTCACATCAATCTCAGCTTCTCAGCCAAGCGTGTCGGATTAGCTACAATAATGGCTGCCCACTGTCATGCTGGCCTGCCCCAGCCAATCCCATCCTCACTATGACTTGCTGCTGGAGGCAGCCTTCTAAAATGGCTCACAATAACACCTTCCTCCTGACCCACAAAAACTGCAAGATCACAAATGTCGTTTTAAGCCACTAAGTTTTGGGGTCATTTGTTATGAGGCAATAGATAACTGATATTCTTGATTTGCCCAAACACATCTGAGCTGTTGCTCCTTTACTCACACTTGCCCTTCCCACATCCCAGCCTACTGCGATCCTTTCCCGCCTGCAAGGCCCACCTCCTATGCCAGTGCTCACCCCGAGGCATCAACCAGCTTCCTCCAGGAGCCTTTCCCTCTCCCCCCACACACTTCCCCCACACATCTCCATCTCTGCATCTGTCACGCAGTATCATTGTCAATCTGTTCATCTGGGTGCAAAATGACACTGGGTGCAAAATAACGGCAAGGTTATTCACTACAGCAAAAGACTGGAAATCATCTGTACATCCATGAATAAATAGAGAATGGCACACCCATACAACAAATGAGGGAGCAGTTAAAAAGAATGAGGAAGCTCCACAGTGTACTGGTATGCCAGGAGGGACAACATACTATACGTGAAGCAAGGGGCAGACTAGAGATCACAGCAGACAGCCATCTGCCTGAAAGGTAATAACGTAATAATAGAAAATATATAGGTACATGCTCATAAATGAAAGTGACCAAGAGGGCTGCCTCCATGAGGTGGTACTGGGCAGCTGAGAGACAGGGGAGGGAAAGAGGGAATACCTTCTGAATTTTGTAGCATGTCAATAATTACCTATTCAAAAATAAACAGCTCCAAAGACTGACAGCTTTCCCCCCGAGATCAGGAATAAGATAAGGATGTCCACTCTCACCAGGTCTGTTCAATACTGTACTGAAGATTCTAGCCAAGGTAATTAGGAAAGAGAAAAAAAAAAAAAGTTATCTGGGTTGGAAAGGAAATAGTAAAACTATATTACCAGATAACATGATCTTACATGACACGATCTTAGAAAATCCTAAGAAATCCACTAAAAAGCTATTAGAACTAATAAACAAATTCAGCAAGGTTAAATGATACAAGAGTGATATATAAAATTAATCATAAAATCCTCAACAAAATATTAGCAAACTGAATTCAACAATACATTAAGAGGATCAGATACCATGATCAAGTAGGATTTATTCCAGGGATGCAACAAGGATGGTTCAATATCCACAAATCAATCAACATAATACACTACATTAACAAAATGAAGAGTAAAATCATATAATCATCTCAATAGATGCAGAAAAAGCATTTAACAAAATTTAACATCTGTTTATGATAAAAACTTAACCGAGCGGGTATAGAGGGAACATGTCTCAACGTAATAAAGGCCATATATGACAAGCCCACAGCTAACATCATACTCAGTGATGAAAAGCTGAAATTTTTTTCTCTAAGATCAGAAACAAGACAAGGATGCCCACTCTTGCCACTTTTATTCAACATAGTATTGGAAGTCCTAGCCACAAGAATTAGGCAAGAAAAATAAATAAAAGGCACCCAAATTGGAAAAGAACAAGTAAAACTGTCACTCTTTGTAGATGACATGATACTATCATAGAAAACCCTAAAACTTACACCATGAAACTAATAAATGAGTTCAGTAAAGTTGCTGGATACAAAATCAAGATGCAGAAATCTGTTGCACTTCTATATACTATAATGAACTATCAGAAAGAGAAATCAAAAAAATTTACAATTGCATCAAAAAGAATAAAATAACCAGGAATAAATTTAGCCAAGGAAGTGAAACACCTATACTGTAAAAACTATAAGACACTGCTGAAAAGAACTGAAGACAACACAAATAAATGGAAAAATATCCCCTGCTCATGGATTGGAAGAATTACTATTGTTAAAATGTCCATACTACCCCAAACACTCTACAGATTCAATGCAATTCCTATCAAAATATCGATGGCATTTTTCACAGAACTAAAACAAATAATCCTAGAATGTTAATGATACCACAAAAGACCCTGAATAGTGAAAACAATCTTGAAAAAGAAGAACAAAGCTGGAGGTATCATGCTCCCAGATTTCAAACTACACTACAAAGCTACAGTAATCAAAACAGTATGGTACTGGCACAGAAACAGACACAGAGGTGAATGGAACAGAAGAGAGAGTCCAGAAATAAACCCACACTTATATGGCCAATTAATTTACACAAAGAAGTCAAGAATATATAATAGGGAAATCTCTTCAATAAATGGTGATGGGAAAACTAGACAGCTACATGCAAAAGAATGAAACTGGACTACTTTCTTACACTATATACAAAAATAAAGTCAAAACAGATTAAAGACGCAAATGTAAGATGTAAAACCATAAAACTCCTAGAAGAAAACATAGGCTATGCTCTTTGACACTGGTCTCAATAATATTTTTTTTTTTTTGGATCTGTCTCCTCGGGCAAGGACAATAAAAGCAAAAATAAATAAATGGGATTACATCAAACTAAAAAGCTTTTGCACAGCAAAGGAAACAATAAAACAAAAGGCAACATACTGAATGGGAGAAGATATTTGAGAATGATACATCTGATAAGGGGTTAACATCCAAAGTTTGTATGAGTTTAAAGAACTCCTACAACTCAACAGCAAAAACAAACAAAAAACAATCTGATTAAAAACTGAGCACCGGAACTGAATAGACATTTTTCTAAAAAAAGATATACAAATGGCCAACGGGCACATGAAAAGACACTCAACATCATTAACCATCAGGGAAATGCAAATCAAAACCACAATGAGATACTGCCTTACATTTATAATAGTTAGAATGGCTATTATCAAAAAAACAAGAAATAAGTGTTGGCGAGAGTATGGAAAAAAGGGAACTCTAGTACACTTTTGGTAGAAATGTATATTGTTGCAGTCACCATGAAAACCAGTATGGAGGTTCCTTAAGAAATTAAAACTACTATATGATCCAGCAATTCCACCTCTAGGTATTTATCTGAAGAAAATGAAAACACTGGGACATTAAGTTAAGTGTCCAACTCTTGATCTCAGCTCAGGTCTTGATCTCAGGGTTGTGAGTTCAAGCTCTGCGTTGGGCTCCACACCCAGTGCAGAGCCTACTTAAAAAAAAAAAAAAAAAATGGGGCACCTGGGTGGCTCAGTCAGTTAAGCATCTGCCTTCAGCTCAGGTCATGATCTCAGGGTCCTGGGATAGAGCCCCACATTGGGCTCCCTGCTCAGTGGGGAGTCTGCTTCTTCCTCTCCCTCTGCCCTTCCCCCTGCTTGTGCTCTCGCATGCTTGCTCTCTCAAATAAATAAAATAAAAACACTAACTTGAAAAGACATATGTACCCCTACGTTCATTGCAGCATTATTTACAATAGCCTAGATATGGAAACAACTTAAATGTCCACTAATATTCTACACAATGGAATATTATTCAGCCATAAAAAAGAATGGAATCTTGCCATGTGTGATAATGTGAATGGACCTAGAGGGTAGTGTGCTAAGAACTAAGTCAGAGGAAAACAGATACCATACAATTTCACCTATATGTAGAATCTAAAAAGCAAACAATCAAACAAAACAGAAAGGGTAAATTCATAGATACAGAGGACAAACTGATGGTTGCCAGAGGGGAGCGGGTGGGGGGGGTGGATGAAATAGGTGACGGAGATTAAGAGGTACAAACTTCCAGTTATAAAATAAACAAGACACGAGGATATAATGTGCAGCACAGGGAATATAGTCAATAATACTGTAACAATATTTGTTTGGTGACAGATGGTAACTAGACTTACTGTGGTGACTATTTTGTAATGTATATACTGAATCACTTTGTTGTACACCTGAAACTAATACAATATTGCACGTCAATAATCATTTTTAAAAAATCAATCATATTTCCACACACTAGCAGTGAACCAAGAAGTCCAAAAGTCCGAAGTCTATTAAGAGTCCTAGAAGTAGAGGAAAGAGACATTGAAGGAAACAAATAGTAGAAAATGTCCCAAGGACTCTTCAGCCATTAGGGCCCTGCAAGAATTAAGGAAAGAAGACAAATACCTAGCTGTATCCTGGTGATATGCCTAAATTCCAAGAATAAAGAAAATCCTTACATCTTTCAGAGCGAAAAAAAACCAGATTACTTACTTACGAAGTACCCAGAAGCCAATTAACTTCATTATTCATACTGAAACATGGAGCAGTGACCTAAAAATTCTAAGGATTCTATACTCAACCAAGCTATCGATCACGAGTGAGGGCATGGGAACTCTTGTACA
Organism: Mirounga leonina; assembly: GCF_011800145.1. NCBI lineage: Eukaryota > Metazoa > Chordata > Mammalia > Carnivora > Phocidae > Mirounga > Mirounga leonina. Next base: position 2,548,705 of record NW_023270807.1, on the reverse strand, counting down.
CTGCTGTTGGGAATGTCAAACAGTGTAGCCACTACAGAAAACAGTACAGTGGTTCCTTCAAAAATTAAAAATAAAATTAGCACATGATCCAGAAATTCTACTTCTGGGTATATACACCCCAAAACACTGAAAGCAGGGCCATGAACAGATATTTTTACATCCATATTTATAGTAGCACATTCACACAGCCAAAAGGTGAAAGCTACAGATGAACGGATCGTCAATGGAGGAATGGATCAACAAAATGTGCTAGGGGCATACCTTACACTTACTGCAGGTTCAGCTCCAGACCACTGCAATCAAGCACACATCACAATAAAGCGAGTCCAGTGTTTTTTTGTTTCCCAGGGCAAAGAAGGAATGCCCACACTATGCTGTAGTCTATTAAGTGTGCAAGAGCACTATGTCTTAAAAATGGACATACCTTAATTACAAAACACTTTATTGCTAAAAAATGCTAACCATCACCTGAGCTTTCAAGGACTCGTCATCACTGATCACACAGATCACAACAACAAATATAATAAAAATGAAAAAGTTTAAAATATTGCAGTTATTACCAAAATGTGACACAAAGACGTGAAATGAGCAAATGCTGTTCAAAAAATGGTGCCAAGAGATTTGCTCCACACAGGTTTGCCACAAACCCTCACTTCATTTAAAAAAAAAAAAAAAAAAAGCAGTATCTCCAAAGCACAATAAAGTGAAGTGCAGTAAAACAAGGTAAGCCTGTATATACATACAATAGAATATTATTCAGCCTTAAAAGGTAAGGACATTAACATAACAACATGGATGAACCCTGAAGACATTATGTTGAGTGAGGTAAGCCAGAGTCACAAAAGCAAAACTACTGGATGATTCCACTCATGACCTACTGAGCCTAGTCGAATGCCTAGAGACAGAAAGTAGAACAGTGGTTGCCAGGGGCTGGGGGCAAGGGGTGGTGGGGCATTATTTACAAAGTTTCATTTTTGCAATATGAAAAAAAGTTCTGGAGATGGATGGTGGTGATGGTTGTACAACAGTGTGAATATACTAAATGCCACTGAACTGTACGTTTAAAAAATGGTTAAAATAATAAATTTTATGTTACGTATATTTTATAATGAAAAATAAATAGCTAATCAACCTAATAAACAAATAAATGAGTGAGGGCACTGTGCAGCCACTTTGGTAGTTCCTCAAAATGTCAAACACAGAGTTATTAGCACATGACCTGGCAATCCCATCCCTAGGTATACTCCCAAAAGAACTGAAAGCATATGTCCACACAAAAGCCTATAAATGAATGTTTGTAGCAGCCAAAAGATGGACACAACCCAACTGTTGAATGGATAAACAAAACACAGTATTTCCCATCAAGTAGAAATAAAGAGGAATGAAGTACCATTACGTGCTACTTAGACAGCAAGTACACAGATGAACCTTGACGACGTTACACTGAGTGAAAGAAGACAGACACAAAAGGCCACACATTGTATGATTCCATTTATACAAAATGTCTGAAATAGGGAAATCCATAGAGAAGGATAGGTTAGTGGCTGAGGGGAGAGTGGTACTGGGACTAACTATTAATAGGTACAGGGTTTGTTTTGTGGTGACGGGAATGTTCTGGAATTAGCGGTGATACACCATAGTAAGTATACCAAAAACCAGTGAGGTGCACACTTTAAAGTAGCGAATTTTATGTTATGTGAAGTAGATCTCAATTTTTGAAATGCTGGAGAAAGATACAGAATGTAACATAAACCAGGCGCCTGGGTGGTGCAGTCCGTTAGGTATCTGCCTTTGGCTCGGGTCATGATCCTGGATCATGAGTCGTAGGATCGAGTCCCAAGGTGGGCTCCCTGCTCAGCAGGGGAGTCTGCTTCTCCCTCTGCTCCTTCTCTCTCTCTCAAATAAAAAAATAAAATCTTAAAAAAAAAAAAAAATGTAACATAAACTGCTCACAATCTGCCTCGTGGCTTAGTGATTCGAAAGCTTGTCTCTGTCCATGCCCTCTCACCCTGCAAGGCAGCCCGTCTGTCTCCTCCACCCTCTGTGTCCCCCGGCACTCTCTGGTTGCTCACCAGCCCCGCATCGCCCCCATGACTTCCCACTTTCTGACTCTTGGGCAAGGCCTGCCCCTGCCTCACCAGACCCACCCCTTTCCTGGCGGGTCTCCACCTCCTACATAAACCTACCCAGGACCGTCTGGAGGCTGAGACACCAGCCCCAAGAGTCACCCCAGACGAGCTGCCCAATGACGGGGACTGCAGTTACAAGCGTGTGTCAGCTGAGGGATTTGGTTTCACGCAGGAACTTAATTATAGCTCAGGAATGGAGGAAGGGAGAGGAGCAGTGCAGGCTTGAGGGGACGGACAGGAAGCTACCCTGCTCTGTGGTCCAGACAGTATCTGCCAGGTCGCACCAGGACTGGGATCCACAGGAAAACAAGTATGACCCAGTCAGGCCCACAGCAACACACAGCTTATGGAAATCATCCTGTTCGTAATCACGAATTCCTGGCCCCACCACGCAACACCAGCCTGTGTGCAGACCAGAGTGGTCCAGAAAAAACCTGAGATGCCAAGTCTCACTCACCTTCAGGGCTCAGATAGGCCTTTTCCTCACCTACTGCCAGGGACCCCATTTTACTGTGAGAAATAAAGGGGAGGCATAGCTTATTCCTCCCAGAACATCCCATCTTTAGTTTTCTCCGTGACTCTGGACTGTTTTTCTAGAATGGAATCTGAGCTGCTGAGGATGCTGGGAACATCTTCCCTATGCCCGACAAGTATGCTCAGACCCCTGCCTACCGCCCAGTGAGGTGCCACGGAGCAGCTAACACACGGTGTCAGCAGGGCCGGGTCTACCAGACCTGTCAGACCACTTGGCCTGGACCCTGCCAGGTGGGGAAAGTAGACTAGATGCAAGTTCATGGGAAGAGCAGGGCCTCGGTGGAGGAGCATGTCCCACTGAGACATATTTCCTTCTCCCTGTTTCCGACCCATATCTGGGCTCCTTATTCTCTACACTTCTGCCTGGTCATCCTGTTCGCCCTGTCAGCGAGGAGTCCCCACTGCCATCCGCAGCTGCCCTGACCCCCCAACCTATCATCCAATTCCTTCTCCAGAACCAGGGACCCAGGCCCTCCTATTATTCTTCCCAAGCACCCCCCTCCCCCCAAGCTGAGGCATGATCCTTCCCATCTCCTCTCTGTGTATGTTTTTTTCTGAAATCATGAGAGGGTTCTCCCTAAAAGCCATGAAAAGAAACCTTCAGACTGGAGGCGGTATCCTTTCTGGGTTTTGTATGGAAGGAGAAAAAAAGGCAGACGGGTGGGGAGGGAGAGCAGACAGGGAGGGGGTAGGGAGAAATACGGATGGGGAGAAATAGGCACCTTTTTGCCCTCTGCCCTTTAAACCATCACAGCAATGAACAGTGATTCATCCTTCCCAGATGCCTCCCTTTGGGCAAGATGCCTTTCTTTGCTCAATCACAAAGGGCAGGGAAGGTTAGAGAGCAGACAGAAGAAACCACCTGAAAAATGGGAAAGGCAAGTCCCAGAACTGACTGTTAAATAATATCCCACTTTTCAAAGAAAACCAAGTAAGTACACACAGAAAATCTGAAAGAACATAGATTAAAATTTACAGCAGTCACTTATGGATGCTATGATAATGTATGACTTTTAGTTCCTTCTCAGTGCTCAGCTGTATTTTCTTTTCTTATTGAAGTATAATTGACATACATTAGTTTCAAGTGCACAACATAATGATTCAACATTTATACCCAACGCAAAAAGATCTCCACAGTAAGTCTAGTCACCATCCGTTACCATACAAACTTACAAATATTTTTTTCCTCTGGTAATGAGAACGTTTAAGATTTACTTTCTTACCAACTTTAAAATTTGTAATACAGTATTATTGACTATACTGCATGCTATCCATTATAGCCCCATGACTTAAGTATTTTTTTTCTTTTTTTTTTCAGACTTCACTTGAGATATACATATAGAGAGAGAAAGAGTGCGTGCGAGTGCAAGCACGCATGAACAGGGGAAGGGCAAAGGGAGAGGGAGAAGCAGACTCCCCGCTGAGCAGGGAGCCCAACGTGGGGCTCGATCTCAGGACCTGGAGATCATGACCTGGACCGAAGGCAGACGCTTAACCGACTGAGCCACCCAGGCACCCCGACTTAAGTATTCTAATTGTATATTATGAATAAGCACTATTTATATAATTAAAACATTTTAAAATAAATTAAAAACCACACACATGGAAACGCTTGTGCCCGAGTGCCAGCTCCAGATCCTAAGAAACACAGTTTCCCAAATACCCATAATACTGGCCACTGGTGGTATCTGATTAACTTCTGAGCCCCCAAGTACAAGTTTCCAAAGATGTCCTTCACTGTTACTAGCTACAACAGATTGCCAGTGGCAAGCCCCTCCTTCAGAACCTTGGGCCCAAGCACCCAGAACCACCTGGTAATGCCTGCACCCATGGGACACATGCCCCAACCCCTCCAGAGCTCACAACCCAAAGCCAGAGCCTCAGAAAGGTGCAAAAGCAAAACCAGGGCCGGGGGCTGTGGACTGCAGGCAGCTGCCATGGGAATTACTCTGTGGGGTCTTGCAGGCAGTCACTGACTACAGCCAACATTCTGATGGAAACAGGACAACCAATAGTCTTGAAGTTCTGTTCAGTCCAACCAACATTTACTGGCATCCACCGCGTGGTGCGAGGTGCCAAGGGTCCAGAGATATGCTAACAATAAAATAGTCAACACCTAATGAGTGCCACAGCTGTGCCTTGACATGGACGAGCTCTCTGAATCCTCAAGTCACCCCTGAGGGGTAGGGTCTATGGTTCGTTCCCCGATGTTAACAGACGAGGAAGCCGTCAAGGCATAAAGTGACTTGCCTAAAGCTACCAGTGGAGCCAGAACGCAGACCCACGGATTCTGGCTCCTAACCAGGACCCCATATTCCCTCAAAGTTCTTGGCCTCAGAAACAGCCAGTGAGCTAAAAATATAAAGAGTGCCACATGCTACTTCCTGTTCCGCTCCAGGGGAGAGGCTCCTTCCCTTCTGATAGGCAAAGAAATGAGGAGCGCAACTGTCCCTCTGTCCAGGACCCCCTGGGCCTACGGCTGACCTGAGGAGCTCAAGGCAAGCAGTTGAGCACAGTCCCCAGGGCCCAGCCGAGGGCACCAAGATGCCACCTAGGCCTGCCTCTGCCTCTTCTGATGCCCAATGCCTTCCTTGCACCCCAACCCCAGCCTCCAGCCAGGAAGTGGGAGCAGAAATAAAAATAGCTCTCTAAAAATAAACCAGGGATGGCAAGGTACAAGAAAGGGGAAAAATACAAGGCCACTGCTGGTTTGAGCCCAGTGTCCTGCTGGACTAGGTAGGGCCCACACTGCTGAGCAGGACAGGTACCCAGAGCCCTGATTTCCCCTTCAGCCTCCGCTCACGGCCTGCAGATGCACACGTGCACACACTCATAAGCACAGGGGGTCCAAAGGGTTTAAACCTCAGCTCCGTCATTTGTCAGATGTGTGACCTGAGTAAGCTGTTTAACGTCTGTGATCCTACACCTCCTCATCTGTTAAATGGCTATACCAATACCTGCCTCTTGCAGGCTGGTGTGAGGGACAGTGAGCTCATCCATGGCGTGACGTCTGGGCCAAGGGAGAAGCCGAATAAAGGCAACTTCCCTTCCTTTCTTCTCTCCCTATGTGCATATCTGGGCCCCCTTCTCCTTCTTCTCTCCCTTCACCAGACTGAAAACGGGCTGATTGGTCACTTGGATCAGAGATTGTTTTTTCCCCCTACAAGTCTCTTCCATTCTACATGCCTGGCCCACCAGTTGGCCGGTTATTTCTTCTGGTTTGAGGGGGGCTGCACGCTACCTTGAAGCAGATCCAGGGAGACACTAAATGCAGCCATATTCTCAGGACCTCCTCTTCCCACGGACCTGGAACAAGACTCTGCAGGGGCCTCCAAAGCCTGCCAACATTTGGTTCTGCTCAGTGACCAACAAGACACTGCTGTGCTCGAAAGCAGGGAGTGTTCTTGGAAGTCAATACCAGTCTGGCCAGTCAAGCAGGTACTTTCCAAACTGGAAGAATTAGATTCAACCATCCATCCTCCTTGGGGAGGCCCTGCTGTGTGGTAATCAAAGACACAGCTTTACACACCTGGGTTCAAATCTCAGCTCTGCCACTTACTAGTTGTGCAGCTTCAGGCAAATTTCCTAATAGTCTGAGCCTCGGCACGCTCATCTGTAAAAAGGGTGTGATGACTCCTACGTCTCAGGGTTGTGGGCATTAAACAAGGTGATGCATGGGAAGTAATTAGCACAGTGCATTCAATACCTGAGAGCCACAGCCTCACTTGGCGCCTGATAGCTACTGACTTCTGTCGGGAATGGGAAGGGGATTAGACACAGGTGAGCCCAGCTCTCAAAAGAACTCACAGTCTGAGCCTAGAATGTGGACAATAACTCCACCATAATATACTATGGTAGGTGCTGAGCCAGAGGTATGAGAAAGGAGCCTTACTAGGACCCCCAGTGGAGGAAGTGGAGAGAAGGAGACATATAGAAAAGATTCTGCCAAAACCAAAAACCTCAGTTGTCTCCACTAAGCTTCAACCAAAGGGAAGAGTAAGAACTAGGAAAGGGGGCCTTAAGTTTCCTTCTACAGATGTCTGACTGCTGCCCCGTGAAATGACTTCCCAGACAGGGCTCTTCGGGTAGGTTAGTGCCAGGGCTACTCTGGGAAGCAAGCCGCTTAGGCCGGCCATCCAGGCACTCTTCCGTCTGACAAGAGCTCGGTGAGCACCTCTGCACAAGGCACTTGCCCATCAAGAGCCAATTTCTGGGGAGATGATCTAAGTGATAACCATAAACATGCAGTGGCACCAGCTTGTGCGCTTTGCTCTCTTTTTCCCCGCAGCCCTCAGCCTCCTGGTTGGGTAGCTGGGGAGAAGGCAGGCTATGGGGCCACTCCTGGGAGGAACGGCAGGGAGGTGAGTGAGCTGTTAAGAATTTCAGGTGGGAATCTGTGGGACCACACTGAGTAGCCCAGGTAGAGTGGAGTGGGAAGAAGTAGCAGGCATGGGGGCCTGGAGGTCCTCATGGAGCTGAGGAGGAGGGTGACTGAAGTGAGGACCCCCAGGAACCACCCCAGAACTGCCTGGGGAGAGCAGAGTAGCCAACCTGCACTTCTAGGAACACGGCTCCACACTTCCACGGACAGTGGAGCTGCTTTTATTATTCAGCAAAAAGAGGTTGCTTTTTCCCTCTTCTAATATTTTAAGTTGACTATATTTACCTGCTGATGTGTCCTAGGTATGACGTGACAAATATTCTATGGAAAGGAACTGAGGAACACAGGCATAAAGACTGAGAGGGGGTGTGAAGAGGAGGAAAGGAGGGAAGAGGCTAAGGGCCAGGTGACGTGAGAGATTTTACACTTCTTTAGGGTCAACAGTGATCTGGCCCCAGTCACGTCTCTGACCTCATCTTCTAGGCTCTTCTCTCCTCATTCCGCTCCAGCCACTGTGGCCTCCTGGCTATTCCTCAAACACACCAGCCATGTTCCTGCCTCAGAGCCTTTGCACTTGCTTTCCCTCTGCTTGTGAGATTCTTCCCACACATGGCTCCTTCTTCTCTTTGAGCTCAACTACTACCTTCTCATTGAGGCCTTCCTCAAGCCCTCTATTTAAAAGTGCGACTATGCTTTCCTGCCTTTTCTTAAAAGATTTATGTATTTCTTTATTTGAGAGAGAGAGAGAGAGAGAGTGCTCGCGAATAGGGGGCAAGAGGGAATCTCAAGCAGACTCCACACAGAACCCGACACCAGACTCAATCTCACGACCCTGAGATTATGACCTGAGCCGAAACCAAGAGTAAGACACTTAACCACCTGAGCCCCCCAGGCGCCCCTTATTTTATTTTTTAAGTAGGCTCCATGCCGAGCTTGAACTTATGACCCTGAGATCATGACCTGAGCCAAAACCAAGAGTCGGACACTTAACTGACTGAGCCACACAGGTGCCCCTCCTGCTTTATTTTTTATGACATAGCATTGACCACCATCTGACATGCTAGCTACATAATTCTGGCTCTCTCCTTGTTCTCCACCATAACCACCATGAGAGCACGGGACTTTTTTATCTGCTTTGTTCACTCCTTCAGCCCCAATGCTTAGCACATAGGAGGTACCTGATAGCTGCATATTAATGAGTGGAAGATGGAAGTGGAGTCAGGTTTAAACTAAATCCTGGAGCCTCAACAGTCTGAAAGAAACCCTTTCTTACTCATCTGACTGAAGGTGTGGGGTGACTTCCAAAAGCAAGGATCAGAGACACTACCTGAGGCCTTTTCTTTTACTCCCCAAGAACTCCCTGAAAGGTTCCTTCAAAGAACGTATTGCTTCGAATATCAGTCTGGGAAAAGGCAGGGCCTAGAATCTTGAACTGCTATAATTCTTATTGAATGAGGGCCAGCCAAGTCACCCCCTGGGCCTGGAGTGGTTTCCTATTGCTGCTGTTACAAATTACTACAAACCCAGTGGCTTAAAACAAAACATATTTATTCTTTTACAGTTCTGGAGGCCAAAGTCCAAAACTGGTTTCACTCCAAAATCAAGGTATTGGCAAGGCCACGCTTCCTCCAGAGGCTCTTGAGGAGCATTTGCTTCCTTGCCTTTTCCAGCTTCTAGAGCTGCGTTCCTGGCGCTCCCTGGCCTCTTCCTCCATCTGCAGAGCCAGCGGGATAGCATCCTGCTGCAGCAGTCATGCTGCCTTCTTCTGTGTCAAATCTCCCTTTGCCTCCGTCTTCACAGGACACCCGTGACTGCACTTAAGGCCCACTCGGATAATCCAGAATAATCTCCCCATCTCGAGATCCTTAAACTAATCGCATCGGCAAAGTCCATTTTGCCATATCAGGTAGCATCCACAGGTCCCAGGGGTTACGGCCTGGATACCTTCGGGGGCCATGACCCCGTCTACACCATGGCAGACGGATTCCAGGAATGTGGAAGAAACAGAGTTCAGACCTCTGGTCCACATGAAAGAAGGACCAGAACAGGAATCATCTTGGCAGTGTCCTGGGCCAGGGTCTTTCTTTTGCTATCACTGCTTGCTATTATCTAAGGGGTGGGGAATTAATTTAATGGAACTGACCATTTTGGCCTTTGGAGGGCCTCCTTAGAGAAGAAGGGTAATCTCGAACCTGGACCTTCCAATGGACCACGCAGGAGTTCATCCTAAGATGCAAGTGCTGAGGGCCAAGGGGAACCCACTGGATCTCTGGACTGTCCTAAAGGCTTTTGCAGGAGGGGAAGCTGGAAAGAAATGACCCAGACAGAGAAGCTCACGATCAGGGACAGCAGGTAAGCCTTCTCTCATGAGAACTGCCTTGGGTAGAGGGTTCTGAGAACCCATGTGGCTTCGGAGAGAGGAGGAAGACCGCTGTGATCAGAGCAACCAGATCAGCTGGTAATGTCTGATGCCAGGAACAGACAGGTTAATGGTAGTCTACCTGCGACATATTACCAACTCTATTCTACATGGCGCCTCTGGCAGCTATAGGAAGGTGGTTTTGGCCCAGACACTGAAATACTTGGAAAAGCAAGACATGACAAACACAATCACTCCAGGACATTGCTTTACACCTTTGGACACTGTCCCTCTGTTGCGCGGGTATCAGTTATGGCTTCTTCCTGAGGTGGAACATGCTAGCTCATTGTGAATTATTCAGTTATTGACAATGATTGTCATTGTGAATTATTTCACTCCTCCCCAAACCCTCAAGGGCCCAGTGAGGTGACTGAGGAGGAAACATTTCCAGTGTAAGAGCTGCATGCTTACTGTATTGGTTCTACTGATGTGATGTTCACCAGGGGGCCCAGATGGCCAGGAATATTTAGTAGGCGAAGCGGCAGGGCAAAGGCTACCAACCAGGGGTGAGTTCGCCCCCTAGGGTGTATGTGGCAATGTCTGAAGACATTCTTGGTTTTCACAACTGCTGCGGGAAAGGGAGGCAGAAGCGGGGGAGACGCTATTAACATCTAGTGGGTACGAGCCAGGAATGATGCTAAATATCCTACAGCACACAGCCAGCCTACTCAATAAAGAATTCCCCAGCCCAAAATGTCTCTAGCACTGGAAGTGAAGAAGGTGAGAGACGTGAACAAGGCAATGTTGGAAGCAATTAAGGGAAACTGAGGAGGGCGTGCCTCCTCTGCTTGTTTGGACAAGGGGATGATAGGTAAAGCTCTGGGTTCTGGCACATGGACGGACAGGCCGTTTCTGAGGAGAGGGTGGGCCCGCAGACCACTACATATGTAGGGCGGCCGGCTTGGCAAAAGCTGCCGTTGGGAGAGCAAAGCTGGCCGGTACTTCCACTGGAGTGGTGGCCAAATAAACGTGTGCCTCTGAGGTTACAGCTCTTGGATGAGGGAAGTACCAGAGGCAGTGGTAAGACAAGGCTCAAAGAGTTACTGAAGATTACAATGAAGGCAGTGAAAATCGGTTTTTAGGCACCTGTTAGTCTAACAGTAGAGAAATGAACTCAAGCATGAAGTGGTTTTCCCCCAACACCGGGAGCCTCTCCCTTCAGTATCCTCCCCATGGGAGAACTCTTTCACAGGTGTGTCACCAGGAGCTGTAGAGAATTCGCCAGCAGTCTCGGGGAGCTGCTGAGATGATGATAAGGCTGGGTGGAAGTTAGGCTTTGAAGATTGGACTCGGAAAAAAAAAAAAAAAAAGAAGGGGTGTCACGATACTGCCCAGAACACCAGCTGTTGAAGAGAACCTGCAGGCTCCCCCATACTGAGGCTGGGCTCCCAGGGCCACAGCCGGAAAATCAGGGAAGGAACTGTTTCAGACAGGCATGTCTTTCTGAGCTCCCCACCTCAGAAGAAAGGGGACAAACCAGCACCGCCCGAGGTTCATTTTAATCATTAAGTCAGGACCCCATACACAAGAGCGAAGAGTCCCCCCAGGTCTCTCCAACAGCAAATCCGCTCCAGCTCTTCCCATGGCCTCTTCACAGACAGAAAAGCCAGAGAGACGGGGTGAGGATGGGAGGTGCTGAAAGCCAGAGGCCAGGGCCCCAAGGAAGCACAGGAGCCGGCTCTCCGCCAGCTCTGCAGTCTGCCCAGAGTCGTCCCTTAGCCGCGAGCAGTTCCTCCGATCTCGATCTCGACCTCCTTCAAACCCCTTTTGCTGCTTGCTCCTCTTGACCCCCTTCTTTCTCCCTCTCCCTAACATTCTCGAATTTGTCCCCCTCTTTCTTCCTCTCACTCTTCTCCTCGCTTCCTGGTGGTCTATGAGCGCAAAACTGGGGTATATTTGAAACATCGTCAGTGGCTGCACGTGAAGCTTTAGCTTTCTTTTGCTTTTTCTTTTAACAAATTATGATTTGGGGCGCCTGGGTGGCTCAGTTGGTTGAGCGTCAAACTCTTGGTTTCGGCTCAGGTCATGATCTCAGGGTTGAGGGGTTGAGCCCCGAGTCAGGCTCTGTGCTGTGTGTGGAGTCTCCTTTGAGATTCTCCCTCTGTCCCCCCCCCCCAGCTCAAATAAATAATGATTAACCTCTTATTGTGCCTTGACAATAAAGCCTCACTTTAGTTGCCTTCTACCTTTTGTGAAGCTTTTGATCTCTCTCGTGTATCAGCATCCCTAAATAAGGAGGGAGGAGGGGTTCCTCTAGCCCTGCTCTGGGTACTTCATCTGTGTGGCTGAAAGATCAAAATCAATAATTTTAACAGCAACCAGAGGAACTCATATTTAATATGAGGAAGAATTTCCTTCCATTCAGACTACTGCAATAGTCTCCTACTTAACCTCTCTACCTCAGTTCTTCCTCTACTCAAACCACCTTTATGCAATACTAACACAATCATTCCTTGCTCCAAAACCATCAGTGGCTACCCACTGCCCCAAAAACATACAGTGCAAATTCCTTTACCTGGCATTCAGCCTGCTAAGAATTTCCTAACTAAAGGTGGTCTCCAGGAACGGAAATTGTGAGAAGGTGCACTTTTCTCCTGGAAGTGTTACCCATATACAGGCCAGGCTACCTCACATAAAGGATGCTCTGAAGTAGTAGCTGGCCTCCAAGGAGCCTTCTCTCCCTCCCAGTGAACCATGTCTCTCGGTATTCATACCCTTGTATAGTCCTCTGAATCTGAACCAGTCCTGTGCCCAAGAAAAGACAAAGGAATTGACACCGTGTCACTGGCAAGGCTAGGTCATAAGAAACCTTGCCCTTCATGCCTGGATCTCTCAGTATACTCACTCTTAGGAAGCTTCTGCTCAGAATCCAGCCACCATGCTGTGAGAAGCCCAAGGCACATGGAGAGGCCACACGTAGGTATTCCAGTCAACAGCCAGCATCAAGTGCCAGCCACGTGAGTGAGCCAGTGTGGATGTCCAGCCCGGCTGAGCCCCCACGACTCCTGCCCCAGCCTCCATCTGACTAAAGCAATACACCCCAACTGAGAACTGCCCAGATGAGCCCGATCAATCCAAAGAACCATGGAAGATAATAAAGTTCCAATTTCACTTAAGAATGTGCTAGACAAGGGGCACCTGGGTAGCTCAGTCAGTTGAGCGGCTGGCTCTTGATTTCAGCTTAGGTCATGGTTGCAGGGTGGTGGGGTCGGGACCCCACGCACTCAGCGGGGAGTCAGAGCCTGCTTGAGGTTCTCCCCCTCCTGTCCTCCCCTTCTCCCTGCTTGTGTGCTAAGATAAATAAATAAATCTTAAAAAAACTGTCCTGGATGAGACAATAAAAACTGACTTTATTAAACTGTGACCCTTAAGTAACATGTCTTTTAAATATTCTTTGTAACAAATTAAGAGTGACATGGTTGTCTCAAGAAAAACTGTGAGATTGAGCTGTAGGCTAAACTAGTCATTTTTTTCATGAAACAACATTTTTACTCGAAAGAAAAAAGTAACACATTATAATTATTTAGACTTTGACTATTTGACAGACTTTTTCTTGAAAATGGAGATTCAATTAAAAAAACCTGACAGCATGGGGACACCCATGAGTGGCTCAGCTGGTTGTGTCCTACTTGTGGTTTTGGCTCAGGTCATGATCTCAGGGTCATGGGATCGAGCCCTGTGTCAGGCTCCACACTCAGTGGGGAGTCCGCTTGAGATTCTCTCTCTCCCTCTGCCCCTGCCCCCCCCCCACGTGTGCACTCTCTCAATAAATAAATAAGATCTTTAAGCAAACAAACAAAAAACCTGACAGTACATTCCCAGTGATAAGAATCAAGCTTTCAAGAGAAAATCCAAATTATGGAAAACTCGTATCCACCACTCTGAGCTTGACAGCTTCCCAACACTTGAACGCTTTTCTGTTGAGATCAGTGGTATTAATATGATTTATTGATATTGTAAAATGAAATATGTCAACATTTAGAAGATTTATATGACTCAGTGAACCAATATTTTCCAGTGACCAACGTAAAGTAAAAGATCCATTTAAAGTACAAGATGGACCAATGGATTTTAATGTTACAAAGTATGAAAACTCCATTGGTAAGGTTTCAGACTCCACATTCCAGCTAATCTTTAAGAAACTACCACTTGTCCAGTTTTGGTATCGTATCAAAGAATACCCACAATTATCTGCAAAAGCTATTAAAGCTATTACCCCCCTCTTTCTCAACAAGCTATCTGTGTGAGACCAGATTTTCTTCATAGCCTTCAAATAAAACAACATATCTCAAGAGACTGAACACTGAAGCAGTTATGAGAATCCAGCTGTCTTCTATTAAGCCAGACATTAAGAGATCACCAAAAATGTAAATCAATGCCACTTCTCTCAACTTTGTTCTGAAAAATAGCTATTTTTTTCTTAAAAATGTCATTTGTGGTAAATGTAATGGGTTTATTATTATATTAAATGAATTAGTAAGTTAGTAATTTAAAAAAATTCCTCGGTTTTTAGTTTCTACTATGGTAAACAAAAGTTCTTGGCTCCCTAATAATTTTTAAGAGTGTAAAGGGGTCTTGAGGTCAAAAAGTTTGAGAATCACTGTTTATGACGTTCTAAAGTTGACCTCAGCAGCACCTGGGTGGCTCAGTCGGTTAAGCATCTGCCTTTGGCTCAGGTCATGATCCCAGGGTCCTGGGATCGAGCCCCGCGTCGGGCTCCCTGCTCTGTGGGGAGCCTGCTTCTCCCTCTCCCTCTGCCTCTCCCCTTGCTTGCGCTCTCTCTCTCTCTGACAAATAAAATCTTAAAAATAAAGTTGACTTCAAAATAAACCAACTTTCTTTCAAGGCCCAATCTGAAACCCAGTTTCTTCAGGGACAAAGCTGATCCAAAGTGATGACCTGCTCCTCCAAATGAGTACCCCTGCACAGTATGTTCTCAGTACCCACCAGCTCTCTTCATATTTTCAAAATCTTTTTGTGCATATGTCTTCTCTCCTCAGCTAGACTCCACACACTTGGGGGCGGGGGTGGGGGAGCAGCCAAGGACCGTATCTGAAACATCTGTCACAGGACCTGACCCACAGAAGTGCCTCAGATGGGAAAGACTAAGATAACGACCAAACCACAGTCTTCTGAGATTAGCACTGAAAAATCTGATAAAGCCCTAGCCTCGCCTTTGCTGGTGGAAACTAAGAAAGAACACTTCTCGCTGAGAGTGGGAGCTCCAAGCTCAGGGATAAACTGGACAAGTAAGCCCTGGACAGGTACAACTGTCGCCACTGTGGCCAGCTGCTGCTGGAACGAATGACAAAGCAACGAACTCAGTAGCTCTCCCTTCCACCTGACCCCTCTCAGGGAACCTCCACAGCCCCCCACAGCCCCCTTCTTCCTCATTCACATTTCCTTCAGACGAGAGGACTGGGTCTGGGTTTGACAACAGGAGGGGCCCCTGCCTGAGGCCTTCCTGCAAGATCCACAAACAACCTGACCCCCCCCCCCCACCAGACTGACAGACATATGGGCTCAGCACCCTGTCTGGCAACAGGAAAACCCACAGGGTGTTAAAGGCAGAGAAAGGGAAGTGAAGCCCATAAACAGCTGCTGGAACCACTGAACTTCAGAGATTAAAACAAATCAGACAGGAGCCCATGTTTCCCCTGGTCCCCAGCAGGGACCTCACCACAGCCTGGCCTCCCAGATAGTTGAGACAATGAACATCCAATTCCCTGCAGCTCCCCTTCTGGGAGTTTATAAAATCCACCAGGCATCCTGAGAACAAACAGGGAAACAGTAATGAGTGGCCCAGAGCATTGTTCAGACTGGTGAAGACCTGCTACGCCAGCAGAGATGGAAGAAAAAACTCTTGTGTATTATGCCCAGATCTCATATGTGCCAACGAACTTTGGACCCATGAGGCAGGAATTGCATCTGGGTTTTTCGCTATCATCACTTCCCACGTGTCTAGTACACTGGCTGGTACACAGCAGACACTCAGAAATGTCTGTTGCATAAAGGAAAGAATGATAGACACCATCTTTGTGGCCTGGCATCCATATGGACAGAGAAGAAAAGTTTGAACACTGATTCATTCAACAAATATTTGAGCATCTCCTCAGCACTAGGCAGTCCTAGACACAACAGGAAGCAAAATAAGTCCCTGCCCTTGTGGAATTTATGTTTTAATGCATGTAAAGGTGAGCAAATCTCAATGCTCCCCAAAAAACTACATAAGCCATAGACATTTAATAATTATTTAATAAGTGCCCACTATGTGGAAGCAATGAGTATCAAATTTTATGATAGGCACCTGGGATGTGGGAACTCAGCCCCAGTGAAATTGTTTCATCTTTTAGGCCAGGATCCTAAATCTGGGATGCCTCAGTCGGTCGTCAGAGGTCCTGGATAAGGAAAACGGGATTACCTCTTTGGTGCATCTGTCCTCATCTGTCGGTAAACAGAAGCCACTGCGTGAGGACCACGTGCATGCCCAAAACACCACGTAACACTGCAGGACAGAAGGAAACCCAACATTTTCAGCTGAGAGGCACCAGAGGTCAGAAAAGCAGCATTAATGTTATAATTAAACACTAGGACTCGGGATGCCTGGGCAGCTCAGTCGTTGGGCGTCTGCCTTCGGCTCGGGTCATGATCCCAGGGTCCTGAGATCGAGCCCCACATCGGGCTCCCTGCTCGGCAGGGAGCCTGCTTCTCCCTCTTCCCCTCCCCCTGCTTGTGTTCCCTCTCTCGCTGTGTCTCTCTGTCAAATAAATAAATAAAATCTTTAAAAAAAATAATAATAAATAAAAATAATAAATAAATAAATAAACACTAGGACTCAAAAACTGCTTGCAGGTAAGCTGGCTCTTTCTCTGTCCCTTACACACACACACACACCCTGAGATGCTGTTATTCTGAGCCTGAGTCAGCAAATATTTCCCGATCCTGGAAGTAGTCTGCTCATCTCCAAGTAATTAGACACCGGCTTGGCTGATTTTACCAGGGTGAGGCAGAAGGGGCTGGCAAAGTGAAGAAGGACCTGGAGCCCAACATCCTCCACAGGTGGCAGCTCAGAAATGGAGATGCCCTGAGTCATGCTTGAGTCCTTGACCAAAGCCCTGTGGCGGGACTAGAGTCACACCCGAATCACCAGCCTTAGAGCTACAAAGGCCAGGAACCATCTGCCAAGAAGAAGACCCACATGGCTGAAACCTGACGCAAGGGGCCATCTCCTCCCTGCCAGGCTCCAGCAAGCACCCAGCTCTCCTCTGACGTGGTGAACTGCAGCTGCTGTGAGTGGCTCCTCCCCCGGACCCAAAGGGACAGCAAAATGCTCAGGGACATCAGACCACCTACAAGAAGCAGCCGCTGTGCCATCTGGGACAACGTGGCACAGACGAGGGCATTGCACACAGAACTTCTGACATGACAAAAGCCAGGGCCTGGTGGGACAAAGTCCATGGAGACGCTGGGTGGGGAGTGGAAGAGAGTGATCCCAGCGTGGACAGTGCAGGGCAGTGGGGCAAGTCCTAGCACTTACAGGCCCTACTCAGGCACTGGAGGCAGGCCCTGCAATTCAGCTCCCCAGCCAGCAGGGAACACCCTAGGAGGTGGGCAGCAGGGACAGGCGCTGTAGCTGAGGCCTTTAGAGGTGACAGGTCCAACTCCTCCTGAGAGAGAGGAGCTGCACTGTCCCGGGACACGCCGGGATCTGCAGGCCCTCGGGACGGCTTGCACAACAGCCAGAACTGCTGCACTCTATCCAAAGCAGAAGCCTGCATGCTTCCCAGGTCAGCGTGCAACCCTGGCTAGCCTCTATCAGCCCCTGAGGGAAGAGATCTGAAGGACCACAGGTGGGGTAAGGGCCATTCTTCTGGAACCGGTAGAGGCATACACCAAAGCAGGAAAACGGTGGAGAGGCAGAGAAGAAAGAGCCAAACAAAAAGAACAGTCCATTAAACTAAGGAGTTGATGGGCTACACCCTCTGTAGAATGTCAGGGGCCTGCCCCTGTCTGCCCACACCTTTGAAAAAGAGAGAAGGCTGACCCAAATTCTGCAAAACTCACTGAATGGGAACTTGGTCATTGATAACCCTGACCATCCACCTAGGCCGCAGGGTGGACAAACTGCAAGAAGCTAACCAGCCAGAGCTGGCGGTGCCCAAGCTGTTCCATAAGGACTGGACTTGACCTCTTCTTAAGGCCCTCTCACCTGCTGCCTCGGTGGAGAGTACCACTAATGGGTAAGCAAAAACAGAGGAGGAGCAAACCTCTCAAAAGAGTCAGGTAAAGTCCTTGGGAGTCAGAGACTGGACTAACTTACTGCCAAACACACGACCTCAGCTTCATCAGAATGACCCATTAAAACCCTGGAGGGATGCTCTTCATAAGAATAAGGGACCCCTTTTGGTCCATTCTGCCCAAATCCCACCCAAGTACTGCTTAGGGAGGGGCTCAGGGGTCAATGGAGTGGGGACTGGCTCAGATGCCCACAGTTCTATTTCTTTCACAGAAAAGGGTCAGTGCACAAGAGGATTCCAAAACTTTAAAGTCTGGTCTAAGCTGGTTCACTTGGCTCTCCACCACAGCTCCTGAAAGTTGCCAATTCTGTGTCCAATTCTGGCTCAAAGACAGAGAGCACGATCCTCAAAAGAGAAGACCTAGAAACCTGGAGCCAGGTGAAACAACAGGCCTTCATTTCTAAACGTGAGAGTGGGTCATGCTTTCAGAATCCGCCAAGATCAGACTGGGCAGAAACAGAGGATAATGTTGTTTCCTAAAGATCTCTCCAGGGGACCGATGCCAAATAAAGGGACTCATATTGAAGGCATCTGAAAAGAACTTTCTGCTTGACAAGAAGGTTAAACCCCCAGATACACCAGGAAGGCGGTAGGCTTTCTGGCCCCAGAGAGGGTATCTTTGTGACTGGACAGAGACACTGACACCGTCTATCTAATGTAGCCCCACCAGTTCCCCAGGCAGATATCCACCTGACAGGGCAAAGGGACCAGAACTTAGGGTCAGCCTCCCTCTTGGATCCACAGGAAATTAAGCTCTCAAGGAAAATGGGAGGGAGAAGAACCTTCGAGAGAACCTGCTCAGTGACTTACATCAGAGGCTCTAACATTCAGTGGATCAGAGATGCACGAGTGAGAATCAGAAGCTGGTTCCGGTGACCAATAAATAGGACAGATGCCTGCTGGCCCCAGGGCTATCGGGCTAGCAATCTATTTCAAAACTCAAGTAGGAAAAAAATTTCTTGGAGCCAGTACAAAGGAAAAAGGTTAAGGCATTCTCTGGGGCACAACTTCTGGAGACTCCTCTTAGCGTTTGGGGATGGGGCACAGGGTGAAGGGTGGGAGTGAGGGCACAGATAACCTGGAATATCATGGTGTAACTGTGCTTGGTAGATCCAGAGTGGAAAGACACAGAGACTGTTTCCTGGAAGGGGAAAAGAGTTGGATGAGGCCTCCAGCTACCCCTGGCACACACCCAAGTCAGCGGCTGCTCTCTCCCCAAGGGTTCCTGGAAGTCAACAGACCCATAAAGGGGAAGTATTAAAGCTGAGATTGTAAGAATGGTCTACAAATTGGACACCATCCCTGATGCAACACCCAAGTAAATGCTCCCACAAAGACATGCCTGTTACTTACCTCAGCCCTTACTTCAATCAGGGGCTGGACACCCCCCACCCCACCCCAGAGGTATCTCCATAGCAAGTCAAGGGAAAGCAGAGTAGTGTGTGGAGCTAAGGCTTCTCCCTGAAGTAGAGGCAAGGGACTGGGAGGGAATGGGAGGTAGATGACAGGAATACAGGGGACAGGGCTTAATCAGAAGGAAATTAGAGAAACGGGCAAAAATAGGGCCTCTGAGGGTAGCCAGACTTAGGCAGACAGGGATTGCTGGCAAAGGGCTGAAAAAGCCTAATAACACCGCGAAGGTGACCAGAAACCGTATCCTGAGAGGGGCCAGGCAACGGGGGAAGGAGGGGACAGGGATGGGGAAAGAGAGCAAAGACAGAGAGGGCAAGGATGGGAGGCCGAAGGCACGAGATAAAGATAACGAGAGGAGCAGAGAAGATCCCCCAAGGAGACCCTGGGTAGAGAGGGCAATGGCTTTGGAGACACCAGAGAAGGGATGAAGGAAGAGGTCAGAGGCAACGGTAGGGAATGAGAGAGGACCCCGAGCCTTAGACCCGGCTCTCGGACACAGAAGTGGGAGGAGACGGAACCACTAGGCCCAAGAGGGGGCAGAGTCGGGTGGGGGAGGCCCGCGGTTCGGGCTCAGTGATGGGGGTCCAAAAGGCCGGGGCTCAGGGGCGCCAGGAGAGCCACAAACCACCGCGGACCCGCCGGGGCCGGGGCTGGGGTGTCGGAAAGCCGCAGCGGCTTGGCCCGCGGACCCCTGCCGCTCCCCCCATCCCACTCCCCGCCGGGCCCTCCGCCCCGGCCCCACTGGCCGCCTCAGCCCGGTCCCGCCGCCTCCTTGCACCGCTTGCCTACCGCTTCCCCCGACCCGGACTGACCTGTCCTGGCCGCCTCCCGCGCCGCCGCTGCCGTCCGGCAGGCTCGGCAGGATCCTTCGAAGCCTGCCAAAACTTTTCCCATTAATCCCCAGCTCCGCGGCGGCCGCGGCGTCACACGCTGCGCGGCCCGGGCCCGCCCCCACCATCCTGACGTCACCGCGCAGCTCGGTCCCGCCCCCTCCACGCCCCCTTCCGCCCCGGCCGGGGCCAATCACCGCGCGTCCTGGAGCCTCCCCTGATTCTGCACTCCGCCCACCGCAAGCTCCCCAGGGCCCGCCTGCAGCGCCCTCTGGTGCAGGCTTCGGGCGCGGCAGCTGAGGGAGGAGCAGGAGCGGGGATGTTCCAGGGCCAGTAAAACAAGTTCGGCAAGTATCACAAAAGGGAATTTAAAGCTGGAAGGGAATTTAGAGGTCGTCTCATACAGCCTCCACGTCCTTCCAGTGAAGAAACAGTCCCAGAGAAGGTGAGTGACTTGCAGTGAGAAGCAAGGCAGGGGTTAGAACATGGGTCTCCAGACACCCCTGGAGGAGTCATTGCTGCTTGTAATTTTAATGAAAGGGCTTTCCTCCCTCCACAGGCTTCTGCAACTAGAAATTTATGGTTATGGAGTTTTTACCTATCTTCCTATGTACTTATGTAATATTCTTGCCCACCTAAATGGGGAGCATCTTCCTTACTGTTGTAGCAAATTCTGCTCTTGCTTCCTAACCTAGTTTTTCGAGACCTGGAAGGGATCTGTTAACCCAACCTGTCCCTTCAGATATACCATAAAAAGATACCTAGCAGCTAGTAGGTAGTATGGAAGAAGTTGGGTTTGTCGTCTGGCGAGGAACAAGACTTGACTCACAGGTATATGAGCAATGGATAACTCCTTTCTCAACACTGTCTTTAAATTTTTTTTTTTAAGATTTTATTTATTTATTTGAGAGAGAGAATGAGATAGAGAGAGCATGAGAGTGGGGAGGGTCAGAGGGAGAAGCAGACTCCCTGCTGAGCAGGGAGCCCAATGCGGGACTCGATCCCGGGACTCCAGGATCATGACCTGAGCCGAAGGCAGTCGCTTAACCAACTGAGCCACCCAGGCGCCCTCAACACTGTCTTTAAAGTTAAGGCTACCTCTCCCCTCTCGAATACATTCCTCAGGCCACACCCTCATAGAACCATGAGTGATTTTTTTTCCCCTGCTTCTCTCCGTCTCTTTTTTTGCACTTTTTGAAATAAATGTGCATTACTTTTGTAATTCAGAAGTCAACGTCCTTGCCCTTCGAGATTGAAGTAAGAGTGAATTGTGGAGGTCAAAGCCTTCCCTAGATTTCTGCAAATTTCTGGGGATTTGTGTTCTTCTAAATCTTGCTGCCTCCAGGCTCTTGTTTCTGCCAGGCTGTTGTAGTGCCACAGTTCAAAAATGTAGAGATGAAACTCAGCCCTTCCTGAGAACTGCCCGCCCGTCTTCCCACACAAAACTTTCATGGGCAGAGAAGACATTATGATGCTTTGGGCCCTGGAGCAGGGTCACGTGATCACATGATGCATCGCAAACAGTTTAGATTCACACACCAGACATTCTTAGGGTCTTTTCTGAACAATCCGGATGAGGTTTTCTAACTGGCCCTTCACCTTCTTAGGGTCTTGCCTTCTCCCGAATCACTACCTCGCCTCCCTGCCCCACCAATCTCTCCTCTATCCCACCCTCTCTGGAGAAAAACAAATTCTTCCTAATTTCCAGGCAGGTAGAGACAACTTAACCCTTTCTTTGTTGCTAGGGTTCCTGCCAACACTCATGCTCTAAAGATCTTACTTTCTACCCCTCAGAGGCTTATTTCTCATAATAAAAATGGCTCCCTTCCTAAGAGAAATTCTGGGAGTACTCTCAAGATACTACATTTTCACCTCATTTCATTTTTTTTAAGGATTTTTTTTTTTTTAAGATTTTATTTATTTATTTGAGAGAGAGAGAAGTAGAGACAGAGAGCATGAGAAGGAGGAGGGTCAGAGGGAGAAGCAGACTCCCCGCTGAGCAGGGAGCCCGATGAGGGACTCCATCCTGGGACTCCAGGATCATGACCTGAGCCGAAGGCAGTCGCTTAACCAACTGAGCCACCCAGGCGCCCTCACCTCATTTCATTTTTATATTAAAAAGATATATAGAGAATATTATATTTAATAATTATGTACTTAATATTGAGACCACATAATTCCATTTCTCATTGCAATATTATTTAAAAAACAAAAACCTGGAACCAAGGTCATTGTCAACAACAGAGAAATGTTTAGTAAATAATGTTGTATGCTCCTGATGGAATATTATGCTCTGTAAAGTTGGTAAAAAAAAGGGGGGGGGAAATGTTATCATATGATATACGTGGGAAAATCTGATGATATATATATAGCGTATATAGCTATGTATACTGTTTGGGAAACAAAGACGGATAGGAAAAAACTGAAAGGAAACACACTAACATGTTGTCAGCAGTTGTCTTTGGGGTGTGTTTCTAGGAGTTATTACCTTTCTACATTTTTATTCTCAGCATTTCTTTTTCATAATGGAAACGTGGTTGGTTGGGGTTTTTTTTTAAGAAAAAGGAAACATCTTCCTTATATTAAGCAGAAATTTATATCCTCTACTGTGCCTATCCAATAGTGTCAGTCCTCTCCCTTGGAGGTAAACTAAGGTTGTTTTCCGTATCAGAGACCTGATTTTTTTTTTTTTAAGATTTTTATTTATTTATTTGACAGAGAGAGAGAGACAGGGAGAGAGGGAACACAAGCAGGGGGAGCGGGAGAGGGAGAAGCAGGCTTCCCGCCGAGCAGGGAGCCCGATGCGGGGCTCGATCCCAGGACCCTGGGATCATGACCTGAGCTGAAGGCAGATGCTTAACGACTGAGCCACCCAGGCGCCCCGTGAGACTTTCTGATGTTTGATCCCATTCCCCTGTATCCTTTCTTCTTCAAGCTACAACATCCTCAGTTCCTTGTATAAAACGATGATGGCTCCCTTTGCCACCAGATGGCTAGCCTCAGAATGTGCCATTTTGTGTATATCCATCCTCTTCAAGGCTTCTTGGTTTTTGGCCACCTCACTTCTGAATCGCCTTCCCATATTTGGGGCTCTCCCACTTTAGACTCTTCCTCCACTGTAGAAGCTCCAGAACGCCAGGCATTTACTTCCAGCCCCCTTTACAGCTAGGGCAGAGCCCTACAACCGAGGCTCCACCGGAAGCTGGGGAGAGGAAAACCTGGGAAGCACACGGAATCCATTTGGGTAAGTGGCAGAGCAGCTGCTCCACCTAATTTCTAGCTGTAAGAAGCAGCAGTTGTAAGAGCAGTGTGATATTAGCCATGGAATCAGCAGCATCTGTACCCAGACGAAGCAGCTGGGTGTCTTCATAAAAACTGTCGTGTGCCGTAATTTGAGGTATTGTTTCTGACTATATAGCCTCCGAGCTGGCTTTCTCATCCTCCCAATTATTTAAAGAATTCTTCTATACTCTATTAACAAAAATCCTTTTTTTTTTTTTTTTACTTAAACCAGTTTTTGTTTCTTGAATCTTCATTTTTTTTTTTTTTTAAGGTGGTTTTGTTTTGTTTGAGAGGGAGAGGGAGAGAGATCACAGAGGGAGAAGGAGCACCACTGAGCAGGGAGCCCAATGTGGGGCTTGATCCCAGGACAATGAGATCATGACCTGAGCCAAAGGCAGATGCTTAATTAACTGACTGAGCCACCCAGGTGCCCCTTGAATCTTCATTTTGACCAGATTTGTCCACAGGCACAGCTTAAAGGGGGAAATGTTGGTCCCTGCCAAGCCTCTGTAACCTTTTCCAGACCAGCCAGAGAGCTCAGGTACCAAAACCTGTTCTGATGCCCAATCACAGTATAACTGAACAATAACTTATAGTGTAGAATAAGGCTAGATCTGATTTGAATTAGATTCCAGTCTCCACCACAGCTATTTCAGGCCCCAGCCAGTTGGTGGGAGCCTCGCTTAGCCTCCTAAAATCACCCTCCTTGGTATTTCTCTTCCTCCCCATCTCACCTATGAGAAGGGCCAGAGGGGCAACTCTCAGCTGGCCCCTTTCCAGCCTGGATAGACACACTGTGCTGGAGGAGAAGGCATCTTGCAGATCCTGGCCACAATCTGCAACAAGGCTGTTGCACTCCAGCCAATTGCCCTACGTCCCCACTCCTCCTCACATAGAAGCCGTACTGGGACGACTTGGGACCACAATGGCTGTGCTCTCCACGTGGTCTCCAGAGGTGATGAGGATCTCCGAGGGCATCAGAGATTGGATACGCTCTCCTTTGTCTGGGATGTTGGAAAGGAAAGAGGAGTTACTTTTTAATCCTGGAATGAAAGACTGGAAAATATCTTCTCCTGCCCCTAGTTTTGTCCCTCAAGACTGAGAGCCTTTTGTGCCAGTTCCAGTGTGGACAGTATTCAGGCATCAGGGTGATCCGCCTTTCAGTATCTCGTACCTCAACCACCAACGCCTCCCTGTGGCCGGTCATAGAATATTCAAAAGCCTGGAATGGACCCCATTTACAGGTGAGGAAAACCAAAGCTTAGGGGTTGGCTTGCCACCTCAAGTCTAAACTCTACCTGGTTTCCAAGAATGTCTGTAATCAGGCCTCATTCTACCTTTCTAGTCCTTTCTGCCTTCATGGTAGTAGTCTTCAAATTTTTTGCCTCTATTCCTAAAAGAATATATAACTATGCAGGTCCTTGCACATTTTTAAGGTGACATCTAATATTTTTTGCCATTAGTTTAAAACTTAAAATGTAGAGAATGAATGTCATTTCTACTATTCTATAAATATTGACATTTTCACATAAAACTGTGTTACTGCCCTTTTAAATGTATTGAATAAGACCCAAATCCCATAGTGATGTGAAGCTTACCATCACCCATCTTAAAAATACATGAAGAAGCTCTTCTTTATCAATAAAAAATGTTACATTGTCTATTTTTCTCCTTGTACTTGCATTTCCATTCCACCTTCCCCTCAAAAATCTGATCAATGTAACATATATTTTGCTTGTCTTTTATTGATTACTGTATTGTACATCTCTGCAACCAAAATATGTATATACGTTGAAATTTAAAAAAATTTTTTTTTTGGATTTTATTTATTTGAGAGAAAGAGAGCACGAGTGGGCAGAGGAAGAGGAAGAAGCACGCTCCCCACTGAGGAGGAAGCCCGATGGAGGGGCTCGATCGGGGTTGGGGGGGCTTGATCCCAGGCCTCTGGGATCATGCTCTGAGCCTAAGGCAGATGCTCAACTGACTGAGCCACCCAGGCGCCCCAAAATTTAAGAAAAAAAATTTTTTTAAAGATTTATTTATTTATTTATTTATTTGAGAGAGCGAGAAAGAGAGAGAGTACATGAGACGGGGGAGGGTCAGAGGGAGAAGCAGGCTCCCCACTGAGCAGGGAGCCCGATGCGGGACTCGATCCTGGGACTCCAGGATCATGACCTGAGCCAAAGGCAGTCACTTAACCAACTGAGCCACCCAGGTGCCCCAAATTTAAAAAAATTTTAAGTTTCATGTAACTATAAAACTCTGAGAAATTTTTTTCTGGTTTGTTTGGCCATTGCAAAATTAGTAATACACAACTGATCAAAACAACATAAATACTATGATTTTTATAAGTATTACACATAAATACAAAGGATACATTGGAAATGTATTTTTTTTTAAGATTTATTTATTTTGAGAGAGAGAGAGAGCATGAGCGGGAGGGGCCGAGGGAGAGAGAATCCTAAGCAGGCTCCGCGGAGCCTGACGCTGGGGCTCGATCTGATGACCCTGAGATCATGACCTGAGCCAAAACCAAGAGTCAGATGCTTAACCAACTGTGCCACCCACGTGCCCCTAGAAATGTATTTCTTTTTTTTTTTTTTTTTAAGATTTTATTTATTTATTTGACAGAGAGAGACACAGCGAGAGAAGGAACACAAGCAGGGGGAGTGGCAGGCAGAGGGAGAAACAGGCTTCCCGCCGAGCAGGGAGCCCAATGCGGGGCTCGATCCCAGGACCTGGAATCATGACCTGAGCTGAAGGCAGACGCTTAACGACTGCCCCCAGGCCCATGTTTTCATTTACACTTTATTTTCATTTCACATCAATAAGTAGATGGGAATTGAGGATTTTGATATAGCAGTGGCATCTAAATCTCAGTTGTTTACCAAAAACAAAATCACAAAGATCTACTATGAAAAGATACTGTTAATGATTTTTCAGCTGACAATGCAATTAAATCCTTCTAGGTTTTGAAAGCAAAGATTTAGAAACCTCCTGACTTGAAAACAAAAAGAATTTATTGTCCGGCTTTTAAGCCATTCATTTTCTCAGCACCCACAGCCAGCACCAGAATTGCAAATTGCTGCTTTGTTTAGTGTTCCAGGGCATTCCGCCCCTCCCCCCCAGCCAGTCCACCATTGAAAGATAATGGGTGAGCGAGTGGTGAACCTTGTTACAGAAAGTAGGGAAGGCGGCAATGAAAGATGACAGCGGTTTTGGGTGCCTCAGTGGCATAGTCAGTTAAGCGTCCAACTCTTGGTTTCGGCTCAGATCGTGATCTCGGGATCATGGGATTGAGCCTCGTGTTGGGCTCCTCACTCAGTGCGGAGTCTGCTTGAGATTCTCTCTCCCTCTCCCTCTGCCCCTCCCGCTTTCTCTCTCTAAAATAAATAAATTAAAAAAAAAAAAAAAAGAGGATAGCAGTTTTGGTAAAGAGCACGCTTGGAAGTTGAGGATCTACAAATTGATTTTCTTAAAACTCCTTGTACCCTAGAGATACCCCACCTCCAATTAGAGGACCATTGACTTTCCCACCAGAGGAGGGATTCCCATCCAGAATCCAGATTTCTTGTGCTCATAGATGTATTATGCTTCTTTCTACTTAATGTTGTTTCCATGTTCTCCTACTCTCCTTCCTTATGAAAAATTTTAAGGGCCATTGTGAATCCCAGCCCCTACCTAATGCTTCCTTCCCTTTCTTCCGAATTCCTATTGCCCTTAGAGTTTGAAGCTCACTTCCCATCCCACAATATGCGTTGTGTTATACTGGTAGTTTTGTTTCATGACACTTTAAATAGACTGTAATGAAGTTCCTTGCAGTAGGGCTTGGTGTCCTTGCAAAAGCAATGAACTTTGATATCAGCTAGCACATAAGCTGCAGGAGGGCAAGGACTCCATCTGTTTTGTTCTGGGCCGTGTAGCCAGCACCCAGCCCAATACCTGGCATGTAAGAGCTTAATAAATAATTCATTGAATAAATGAATGGACTTGAGTTTGAATCTTAGCTCCTTCATCACTTTTAAGCTGCGTGACACCCAGTCATTCCTTTCAGAACTGAATCATTCAACAAGCACCTGTTGCAGGCCTGCTAAGAGCCAAGCATTGTGCTGGGCCCTGGGGATGTAAATTGAAGATATGTCCATGCCCTCAAGGAACTCATGCATCTGGTTATGGAGGCTGTTACATGAAGTGAGGTGGGAAGGACAGCCAGTGTGCAGGCCCAGGGGAAGGAAAAGGAGGGGAGCCATTAGCAGATCTATAAAGCAGAGGCATAGGAGGCTCTCCTGGGCTAGGGCGTCACAGGTCTCATGTGCCACATATGGGAACGTGAACTTGACCTGACCGATTAGATATGGGGCAAGATGGAGAAGGAGTTGAAGGTGAGCACACAGGAGGAGGATATGAAGGCCCTAGCTGTGGCAGTGGCCATAGCCATAGAGAGGGAGGGATAGCTATGAGAGAGTGAAGGAGGATCTACCGGATTTCATGATGGGCTGTGTACCACGAGGGGTATGGGGGGGAGGAGCACCCTAGATTTTCAGAGCTCTGTCTTAGGTGACAAGGTCAGTGAGTCAAATAAAATGGGAAAAGAAGCGAGTTTGAAAGGCTTTGGGCAAGTCACCTGATCTCGCTGGGCCTCAGTTTCTCCACATGTAACATGAGAATAATAATATCCACCTCTCAGGGTTGCCACGACAATGAAATAACCAGGGAAACTGCAGGGCATAGACTAGATGCTCAGTAACCACTTCTGAGTGATACTAATAATAGTGCTTGCTCGTGGGCCGAGCACTTAATCCTGACAACAACTCTGTAAGGCAGGTACTATTCGTAGCCCTGTTTTACCAACATGGGAACTGAAGCACAAGCCGGTGAGCAGACTGGACCAAAGTCACCCAGTTAGTAAGTGGCAGAGTGTACTTGCCTCGCCCCTGCATTCCACTGTACTCTTTCTGGGACCTAGAACTGGATTTGAGGCAGGAAGAGCGAACATGGCAGGAGAGATGGACGGCAGACCTGATCAAGGGTTCATTCCAAGAGCAATTTTTATTTGGAAATGCGCCTCCACCACCTAGTGGCCGTCTGAGGGCACACGCCGTTGGCTTGCTTGTCTGCTCTTTTATCCAGCCCAGGGCACAGGGTCCTTGGGGTTAAGGCACAAGATCAAGTTCTCAAGGATCAACATCCCAGACAGCCTCAGTGGTCAGGGGCCTGGGGCTGGTGCCAAAAATGAACTAGGCTCCATTCTGGACTGTGTCATGGCTGGAGGGCCGAGGGGGCTCCTGGCACCAGGACTTCAGCTCCCTCTTCTGTGGGGGCTGGCATCACCCACAGGCCAGCTGTGGCCAGGTTCTGGTGGGTATGAGGTTGGAGGGCGGGAGGGGATAGCAGAGGCTAATTTTCTGGTGCTGGGTCCAGTTTGTCTTCCTGAGGGGTAGAAGCTGAGATGGGAGCTTCGTCCCCACCATTGAGGGACTTCTGCTGCTCGCTGCTGCTGGGCGAGGGGGTCCGGTTGCCCTGGGATCCCCAGCGGGTCAGGCGCTTTAGGGAGGAGTCACGGCGGGCAAGTAGATGTGGCTGGAAGCCTGTAAAGGAGCTGCTGGTGGTGGGACGCTTATCTGGCAGAGAAAAGGCAACTGCAAGTAAGGAGAAAGGTGCATGCGCAGGGGAGAGGTTGAGGGGCCTTGCCTCAGCCCGTGGGGGAGACGAGAACCTCCTTTCAATCCCACACGGCCTCTCTAGATCTGAAGGGATCCCTTTCTCCCTCCCTTCCCCTGCCCCACTCCAGAGAAAGCTCCAGGGTCTACCCCTTCTCACCTCCAGGCTCAATTGGATGCATGAGCCGGTTCATCTGAACATTCCAGTGTTTCACGTTGGTGCTGGCCTGGCGCAACTTCTGCTGGGCAGCCTGTGGGAGCAGGGCCAGCGGAGAGCGGGTCAGAGACACCATCCTAGACAGGGTATCTTGACCTTTTCGAGTTTGTAGGCCTCTTAGAATCTGACATCTCCCCAGGAAAACTCATATATGTTCTTAAAGAGTTATATAGATGAACAGTTAGCTTCCAATTTCAGGGGTCTCATGGACCCCCAAAGGGTCAAAAATAGTCATCATTATAGTTTCCGTTCATTAAGCAGCTACGATGTGCTAAGTATATTTATTATTTTAGTTAATCTCCAGAGCAGAAGTTAATAACAAAGTGCAAAAGAAGTTAAGTGACGGGGTTCCTGGGAGGCTTAGTCGGTTAGGCATCTGACTTTGGCTGGGGTCATGATCCCAAGGGTCCTGGGATCGAGCCCCTCGTCAGGCTCTCTGCTCAGGCGGGAGCCTGCTTCTCCTTCTCCCTCTCCCTCTGCGTTCTCCCCCTCTCTCTCAAATAAACAAATAAAATCTAAAAAAAAAAAAAAAAAAAAAGAACATCAAAAATTAAAAAAACAAAACAACAACAAAAAACCCCTCTTCTATGGAGATCAGAGCCAAAGTACAGGGAGAGCAAGGTAGGCGCTTGGAAGAGTATGAGAAAAAAACTTTGCCCAGATTCATAATAATGATAAAAATAGCAGCTAATGTTTCTTCCCCACTTGGTACATACTAAATGTCAGCCATCAGCTCCTTTAGTCTTCAGACCATGCTATTAGAGGCACCTTTCCCAGATGAGGGATTTGAAACTCAAGAGAGGTTAGGCAATTTGCCTGAGGTCACACAGCGGGGAGACGGAAGAGTCAGGGTTTGAGGGAAGGCTCCAGATCCTGCGCGTGGAGGCGCTCACCCCGCCGGCCTCCATCCTATCCCCCCACCCCCACCCCCGGCCTCACCTCCACGTCCTCGTCGGCCCTCTGCCGGTTCTGCCGCACCTCCTCAAGCTGCAGCTGGGCTTGCTGCAGGGAGCGGCTCTGCAGCGCCATCTCCTGCTGCAGCTCTTGCTTCTCCTGCTGCGCGCGCTCGATGTAGCGCTCCTGCTCCTCCTTCAGCTGCAGCAGCTGCTTCAGCTTCTCCTCCTCCTCCTCTAGCAGGCTGCGGGCGGGCGGGCGCTGCGTCGTCTCCAGAGCCAAGGCACCTCGCAGGCGCTCAGCAAGTGGGACGCCGGGGAGTCAGGGGAGGGGAACGAGAAGGGGTCCTACCGGGTCTGGGCTAGGCGCACGGCCTCCTCGTCCCGCCGAGCTTTCACCTCCAGGTGCAGGGCCTCCTCGAGCCTCTGCTGCATCTCCTCCAGCTCTTGGATCCGCTGCCGCTGCCGGGCAGCCTCCTCCTTCTTCAGTTCCATCTCGGCCTGCATGGAGGCCCGGGCCTGTGCCGGGACGCGGAGCCACGTCACTGGGGGCACCGCGTGGGGCAGGGGAGGCTGCAAGTACGCTGCCCTTTCCCCAGGGCTCCGCTAGGCTGGCCCACATAGATCTCTCTCAGTGACGGTCTGGGGAGTTTCTTCATGTCGGGATTCCTTCCTGATCTGATCTCTTTGTGGGAGCCTGACTAGGAAGATAATGGTCAGTGAACAGATGCTACATGGGGGGCGGGGGCCTCAAGTCACCCCCTGCCTAGCACCAGCCTTAATAATTATTATTATGTGTTATAATATTAGGTATTATGACTATAATTAGGGCTAGTGCTAGGCAGGGAGTGACTATAATTATAATAATTGTTATAACAACTAAAGGTATTTCCTCATTTGATCCTCACCATACCTCTAGGAGCACAGTTAGCATCAACACGTCACTGATAAGTGATTGAGGCACAGAGAGGCTAAGTAACTTGCCTGAGATCACAAGGCTCCTAAGAGGCAGACCTGGGATGGAATCCAGGTGTCTCTAACTCCAGCTCTAGATCTCTTAAATCCTAAATCTGATTGCCTCTACATGCCTAGTCCGCCTCCACATTCGTAAATCCCTCCTTCCTCCCATCCTGCATTCCCCAAACTGGTTTCACTGTAAACTTAGATCAAGTCTAGTCCAGTTTAGTCTAGCGTTGGTCCAAACTTATCCCTGACTAGGGGGTCTTTAGCAGCATCTGTCCAAGCCCCGCCCCCAGGCGAGGTCTCCAAACCAGGCCCCACTCTACACCTATAGCACTCAGCTACGGCCCCACCCCATCTTTCATCTCAAGCCATCCCTCGGCCAGGTTCCTGCACCCGCACGCCTTCCTCATCCCGCCCCTGGCACAGGTCCGGTCCCGTACGCGTGTTTCCAGTGCAGGGACTCTGTCCCAAGTCCCTCATTCCAAGCCCCGCCTCCACGCACCTCCTTCCCAGGCCCCGCCCCCGGCCCTCCGCTCCCGGGCCCGGTCTCTCCGCATCCCTCTCCCCCCGAGCCCCCCCGCCCCGGCCCCCGCCGGGTGCGGGCCCCACCTGCTCCGCCTGGCGCAGTTGGCCCTCCAGCGCCTGCTGCAGCTCGCGGTGCTGGCTGCGGCGTCGCTCCTCCTCCTCCTGCAGCAGGCACTCGGCCTGCCGCTGCGCCTCCTGTAGCAGCTCCAGCTCCTGCAGCTTCCGCTCCTTCTCCTCCTGCAGCTGCTGCAGGCGCAGCAGCTCTTCCTCCTTGGCCGCCCGGCGTCGCTCCCGCTGCTCCCGCTGCTCGCGCCGCTTCTGCTTCAGGTCCTTGTGCAAAGACATCTTCCCCTCGGCCTGCAGCCGGATCGCGGTCTGGATGGCTGCGGAGGGACAGGGACAGGGTCGGCAGGAGGCTAGCCGGGAGCAGCGCGGTCCTCGAGGTGGCCCACCTCCAGAAAGGGACCTTAGAGGTGGCTCGAGGTAGTCTCCAGCCTCCCGCTGGGCAGTGGGGTGACCCCCTTTTCACGGGCAGTGTTGTCACCCCCCGAGGCGCCGCCAGACCCAGGCGAGCACTCACCCGCCGTCCATTCCTGGCGCTGGCGCGTGTCGGAGGCGCTCATCTCGTACGTGCGGGAGGCTGTCTTCACACAGAACATGCAGCGCTTCCCCTCTCGGTCGGGCAGCACCTGGGTGAGGGCCGGTGGCCCCACATGCGCTGGCTTCACTGGCGCCGGGGCCACACCCGCCGCCGGGGTGCTCCAGCTCCATCCCCTACCCCCCCTGGCTGACCGTCCTCCCGGAGCACCGCTCCCACTCTGCCAGGAGCCTGTATGGCCCGGCGTGGAGGTTAGTTATGGGTGCGCTTGTGTCCCCACAAGTCTTGTAGCCTCTGCTCTTTGGAGGTAGGGCGGGGATGTTTTCATCTTGGTGTCTCTCCATGGGGCCTGGCACCTAATCCGTTACTGAGTGTGGATGCAGATCATTCGTGAACACTGCCAGTGACAGGGTCCTCACTATCCAAATCATTCATTTCCACAGAGCCCTACCTGTTGGGAAAGTTCTCCATTCATTCATTCCACAGATATTGTGGAGTGTCTACTGAGTTTGGCTCATTGTTCTAGGCATTTAGGATACTGAGGTGTGCCTAACAGACCAAATCCCTGCCTTCCCTAAGCTTATATTTTAGTGGAAAATAACAGCTACCACGTATTGAGCGGCTGCTTCTTTTTTAAAAGATTTTATTTTTAAGCAATCTCTACACCCAACATGGGACTCAAAAACACACATGCCCCATCGACTGAGCCAGCTGGGGACTCCCGTGTGTTGAGCTTCTTATGCTCTAGAGGCTGAACGAGTGTTTTATATGCATCATTTTATTCATAACTCCGAAACAACCTTGCCAAACAAGCCTTATTAGCTCCACTTTACAGAAGAAGAAACTGAGGCTCTGCTAGGTCCAGGAAATTCACACTGCCTGTTAGTGGTGGAGCTGGGCTTTCTGCCTAAGATCTATGCTCTGTCCTCAGTGACACCTGTTTCCTTAAGTGACAAAAATGGAGAAAACCTAGGATGGCTATAATAATAATTTTTTAAAAGATTTTATTTGTTTGCAAGAGAGAGAGAGAACGAGTGGGGGGAGGGGCAGAGGGAGAAGCAGACTCCCTGCTGCGCAGGGAGCCTGATGTGGGGCTGGATCCCAGGACCCTGGGATCATGACCTGAGCCAAAGGCAGACGCTTAACCAACTGAGCCACCCAGGTGCCCTATAATAATAATTTTTAAAAATGTAAAATAACACATGTTGATGAGGATATGGAGAAAGTGGAACTCTCATACACTGGTGGTGAGAATGTGAGATGGTGCAGCTGCTACGGAAAACAATTTGGCTATTCCTTAAAAAGTTAAACATAGAATTACCATATGATCTAGCAATTCTACTCAGTATGTATCCAGAGAAATGAAAACATATGTTCACCCAGAAACTTCTGCATGGATGGCCAAACCAGCATTATTCACAATAGCAAAAAGATGGGAACAACCCATTGTCCATCTATGAATGAGTGGATAAACAGAATGTGGTCTGTGTACACGATGGAATATTATTGAGCCATAAAAAGGAATGAATTCCTGACCCATGCCACAACATGGATGAACCTTGGAACACTGTGCTGAAGAAAAGCCAGCCACAAAGGGACAAAATATTAGATGATCCCGTTCCATTCTAGGTACCCAGAATAGGCAAATTCGTGGAGACAGAAAGTAGAATAGAGGATACCAGGGGCTGGGTAGAAAGGAGGGATGAGTTATTTCTTAATAGGTAGGTAGTTTTTCTTTGTGATGATGAAACAGTTTTAGAAATAGATAGTGGTCACTCCCCCTGCTTGTGTTCCCTCTCTCTCTGTGTCTCTCTCTCTCAAATAAATAAAATCTTAAAAAAAAAAAGGGGGGACGGGGCACCTGGGTGGCTCAGTCGTTAAGCGTCTGCCTTCGGCTCAGGTCATAGTCCCAGGGTCCTGGGATCGAGCCCCACATCAGGCTCCCTGCTCAGAGGGGAGCCTGCTTCTCCCTCTCCCTCTGCTGCTCCCCCTGCTTGTGCTCTCTCTCTCACCATCTCTCTGTGTCAAATAAATAAAATCTTTAAAAAATAAATAAATAAAATTTTAAAAAGGGGGGGTGCCTGCGTGGCTCAATTGTTAAGCGTCTGCCTTCGGCTCAGGTCATAATCCCGGGGTCCTGGGATCCAGCCCCGCATCGGGCTCCCTGCTCAGCAGGAGGCCTGCTTCTCCCTCTCCCACTCCCCCTGCTTGTGTTCCCTCTCTCACTATGTCTCTCTCTCTCAAATAAATAAATAAAATCTTTAAAAAAAAAAAAAAAAAAGAAAGAGTGGTAAGGGTTACACAACATTGTGAATGTACTTAATGCTATGAATTGTACAGTTAAAATGCTTAAAATGGCAAATTTCATGTTAGGTGTGTGTGTGTGTATTTTTTTCAAACTACAGTTTAAAATAATTGTTTTAAGCCTCCTAAAATAATAACAGACAGAGCCGAGGGGGAAAAATGGAGGGGAAGGACGGGAGGAGAGGGATGTAGAGAAAGAGTAGGGACATAGAGAGTTGCCAAAGGGAATGGGATTTGGGTGAAGGAGAAAAACTTTTCAAGAGGATTTTTAGAAAGTTCGCTGTGGGGGTACCTAGTTGGCTCAGTCGGTTAAGCCTCCGACTCTTGATTTTGGTTCAGGTCATGATGTCAGAGTCATGAGAATGGAGCCCTGCAGTGGGCTCCTCGCTGAGCGTGGAGCCTACTTAAGATTCTCTCTCGGGGCATCTGGGTGGCTCAGTCAGTTAAGCAGCTGACTCTTGATTTTGGCTCAGGTCATGATCTCGGGGTCCTGAGATGGATTCTCCCTCTCCCTCTGCCCCTCCCCTATCCCATGCTCTCTCTCTCTCAAGTAAGTAAATAAATATTTTCTAATAAAAGGATTCTCTCTCCCTCTGCCCCTCCCCTGCACTCCTCCCCCACCCACTCTCTTTCTCTCTAAAAGAAAAAAAGCTTTGTGTGTAGTGTGAGGCATAAGCCATCTCCTCTAAAATCCTTAGCAAAATCCACATTACTCACCAATGGCTTTAGTATTTGATTTGCAGTTTGGGTTTTTTGTTTTTGTTTTTGTTTTTTTTAAAGTGCTGGCATGGATGAGAATGGCCTTGAGGCACCCAGGTATATTTGGATTACAGTCATCTCAGCAGACATTTGCCACTGTGGCTTTTCTCCATTCACCCTCCTCCCGAGCCTCTTGCCTTTACACCACACTGGAGAGCCTCTGGGCCCTGAGTTGTGCTCCACCCCTTCGCCTGTCCCCCTCACCTCCACGCAGCATTGTGCATCCAGCGGGATTGTACCCCTTTTCTCCTTGCACTCTTCACTCCCAAAATAGCAGAGGGAGCTGGGCTGCAGCTGGAACCAGCGTTCTGCCCAGTTCCTCCGCAGGTGCCCTCGCTTCCACAGGTAGCCCTGCCATAGCCAGAGCAAAGTCAGAGGCTTCCCTACGGCCCCCCACCCCCACCCCCCGCTGCACCCTGACTTGGGGTCCTCCCCAAGTTCCCAGCTTGGCCTGACCTGCTTCAGGACATCTTGGATGAGCTCCTGGTAGACTTCGTGGATGGCCATGCTGAGAGTGTCCCGCCCCACACCTCGAAGACAGCGCCCCGAGTTGAAGAGCTCCAGGAACTGCCAGACGCTGAGCCCTCCGGTGGTCTGGGCTGCCTGGGCTTCCTGGGCCAGCAGCTCCTCCAGCTCACCCAAGCCCACCTCCAAGCTCATGCTGCTGAGCACCTTCTTTAGCAGGTATTCCACCTGGAGGAGCAGGGAGACCTGGGGACTGCAGCAGGCAGTGTTGCCTGTGACGATGCTGGGGTTGGGGGGGCTCCTCTGGCTCCCAGAGCCTGGGCGGAGGTGACCAAGGACAGGGGGTAGGGGAGCCAGATGACTAAATGTTGGTGGAAACCAGGGTAGCTTTGGGGGGCGGGGTCCTGGAGGCCCAACCCCAATTTGGCATCCCCTTCCCCTCCCCAACTTCCAGGCCCACGTCCCACTCCTTCATGCTTTAAATTAAGGGCAGGGTGAAGGTTGAGGGCTGGGGGCCAGGCAGAGGCAGCAAATCACATAACACGTCAGAGGGGGTGCAAGGGCCCTCTCATCCAATACCCTTACTTTGCCAATGACCAAACTGAGGCCCAGAGAGGGAAGTGACTCGTTCTAAATCACACAGCAAGTTGGTGGCAGCCAGAACTCGATTCATATCTCCTGAATCCCATCTGAGTCCTTATTCCAAGCCCAAGCCCCAACCCCGAGGATCCTTCCCCTATGGGAGTGCAAAGGGATTGGGGGTGGAGGTAAGCAGGGCAGGGACAGGAAACCTGCTACAGAGGAACAGGAAGTGGTGGTTGGGGTACATCCTGCTGCAGTTTGTTCATACAACATGTTGATCACGGCCGCGAGCAGCCTTCTGGCCTATGAGGGGCCCCCTTACCCTGACGGGCGGGGGTCTGACGAGGGTGCCTGTGCAGATGGACACACGTCCCTTTCCTGCCCCAGCAGCTTCCTGGGACACTCTCTTTAGGACTTTCATTCTGGAGGTTACTGGGTCTCCAACTGGGAGTGGGGTGGGGTACCAGTTCAGGGATTAGGCATCTCCCCTCACCCTTCCCATAAACAGAGGCAAGGAGATAAAGCTGAGTGTGGTTGGATGTGTCAGGACTTCTTGTAAACACAGAGGACCCCCTCCCCTCCACACCCTAAGACCTAAATTCACCCTGGCATCTTTACAGTCACCAAAAGGGCTAACAGGTCAGGAGAAGGCTAAATGGATGGGGGAGAGAAGTGGAAGTGGCAGGGGGGCACCTGCCCTGGCTTCGTCCATGAGTTGAGGAGGTAGGGGCCCCTACTCCAGGCCTCTACTCCCAGGATGCCCTCTCTGGAGCCCGGAGCTGGGTCTGCCATTGGCTCTCCTCCATATATAGAAGACAGGGAGGGAAAATCTAGAACCGGGGCCAGATCTAGTTGCCTCCGCTGGAATAATGGGCCAGGCATCCCAGGAAAGTCTCCCTTCCCCTCATCTGGTAACCTTCTCGGATTGCCACAGTGCCTGAAGTCCTGCCATTCGATCTTAAATGTTTTCATTTTTAAATGGCCGGTAAGGTAGGGCGCCTGAGTGGCTCAGTCGGTTAAGCGACTGCCTTTGGCTCAGGTCATGATCCTGGAGTCCCTGGATCGAGTCCCGCATTGGGCTCCCTGCTCCGCGGGGAGCCTGCTTCTCCCTCTCCCCCTCCCCCTGCTTGTGTTCCCTCTCTCGCTGTGTCTCTCTCTGTCAAATAAATAAATAAAATCTTAAAAAAAAAAAAAATGGCCGGTAAGGTATCAGGCTACACTGCTGTGTAAATAGAATCTGTGGTCATTTTCCTCCTTTGAGGGCTAAGAGAGCCCTGAAGGAAGTGTAGTTTTGGTTCTGCTGGGCACCGTGACTCTGATACAGGCAATTCTAGGCATCTGGAGACAGCTGGGTGGAGACACCAGCACGGGGAGACCAAGAAGAAAGGGGATGTGGGAAAGGCAATTTGGCCTCCTTCATGGCCCCAGGGATTCAGCCCCTGGAGCTGCCATCACCCTCACCTCATCAGGAACCATGATCAGAGGGTACTTGTCCTCAGACAGGAAATTGAACAGGCACCAGAGGCGGAAGGCATCCTCATTGGAGAGCATGCTGTTCCCGTTGCTGTCCACCCGATAGTTCTTCTTGGCCGTCAGGGTCCAGCACAGCTCATCAAAGTGCTCCTTAACGAAAGCCCCCTCCTCCACCTGCCACCAGGCCTGCAAGTCAGCCAAAACGGCCACCCCATCCATGCTCTACCACCAAACAAGGCTCTAGGTGCTTTCCTGGGGTCACCTACTCCCCTGCTCCCCACCCCGCCAAGCTGGGGCTCTAATTTGAGAAATCCCTGAGCTGCTTACCAGGTAACTAGCTGATTCCAACTACCCGCCCCCTCTCCCCTCCCCAGTCCCCTGCCAACAGAGAAACTAGTCCCTCAGCCCAGGGGAGAAAGAAGGGGAGGACAAGGGGGCAGGGATGGACGACCATGAAGAACCTGAGAAGAGAGTGACAGCTGGGAGGAGCAGGGAGCACAGCACTGGGTGATGCTGGAGAGCCCTACAGCTAGAAATGGGAGGTAAGCCTAGGCAGGGATGGGCTGGAAGGGTGCAGGCTAGGACAGAGGTGAGGGAGATGGAGGAGGGAGTTGGGGGGGCAAGGAGGGGACAAGTGGCTGCAATGTGAAGGACAGAGATGGGAGGGCAGGGATGGAAGTGGGAGTTGATAGGGTGGGAGGAGTTGGGGTGGCAATGTATTAGGGCGCTGGCCAGACTGGGAAGTGGGGAGAGGTGCCCCCTCAAGCAAGGCCCCACCTTGTCCAGGATGTACTTGTTGAGGTAGGGCATGTATCCCTGGCTGGACACGGGGCCGTCGTCATCATCCCGGAAGTGCTCCTCCAGAGCCACAGGGTCGTGGGGGATGTGCAGGACCGTGTACAGGTTGTGGGACAGCACCTGAGACAGAGTGGCAGTTGGCCTTCCCATGCCCCAGCCAAACCTGGGCTAGAGGGCTGCTCCCACCTCCCGGCTTGTCCCCGTTCCCAACCTGGCTAAGTCCTCCGCACACATTATTCAATTCAATCATAACCAAAACATAGGCATTTGTATACGATGGAATATTATTCAGCCATACAAAAGAAGGACATCTTGCCATTTGTGACAACAGGGGTGGACCTTGAGGGCCTTATGCTAAGTGAAATAAGTCAGAGAAAAATATATACCATATGATCTCACTTATATGTGGAATCTAAAAAAACAAATTAACCCTCCATCCCCACCCCAAGCTCATAGACACAGAAAATGGATTGGTGGTTGCCAGGGGCAAGGGGTAGGGGGTGGGTGGAATGGGTGAAGGAGGGTCAAAAGGTACAGCTTTCGGTTTAAAATAAGTCATGAGGAGGTAACATACAACATGGAGACTATAGTTAATAATACTGTATGGCCTATTGGAAAGTTGCTAAGAGTAGATCTTAAAAATTCTCATCCCAAGAAAAAAGTTTTGTAACTATGTATGGTGATGGATGTTAACTAGACATTGTGGTGATCATTTCACAATATTTACAAATACCGCATCATTATGTTGGACACCTGAAACTAATATAATGTTATATGACAATTATACCTCAGTAAAAACAAAAAAACCTAAAACTGTACACCCTTACTATGCACCAAGTACTGAGCTAAGCACATTATATATAATTCACTTAACCCCCATAACCACGGTTAATATCCCCATTTTACAGATGAGATAAAAGAGCTGGGATTCAAACCCAAGCAGCCATGTTCTCAGCCACTTCATTAGGTAGGGATGTCCTCTTTGTGCAGACAAGGACACTGAGGCTCAAGAGATTTGGTAAATTGCCCAAGATCCACAGTGAGCAAGAGTCTGGGATTCAAACCCAGCTCCGCAGATTCCAAAGCCTAGGTGCTTCCTAGGATGCTGGGCTGTCAACAGGGAGGTGGCTGTCACCCCAGGGCAGGAGCCCCGAATTTCTCATCATTCCCATCAAAGACTCAGGGTTCAGGCTGCAGTGTGTCTGCTCCAGGAAAGGCAAGTGCAGTTCCAGTCACTTCCCTTCAAAGATGAAGGGAGCTGGAGAGGGCTCAGAGAAGGCTCACGAAAGATGGTCTGTGACATGTGGAGGAAAAGGCCAGAACGGATGGTGGCCGGGATGGTGTGGAGGGGAAACACGAGTTGGTTAGCAAACTCACGATATAAGAACAAAGAAATTGAAGTCTGAACAAGATCAGGAAAAAATAAAATTGTCTTGGGGGTACTTCTGTCATAGTACTTATCACAGAGTGAATAATTAAACTACTCATTCCTGGGGCACCTGGGTGGCTCAGTTGGTTGAGCGACCGACTCTTGATTTCTGCTCCGGTCCTGATCTTCGGGTCATGAGATCAAGCCCTACATTGGGCTCTGCACTGAGCGGGCAGTCTGCTTGGGATTCTCTCTCTCCCTCTTCCTCTGCCCCCCAACTCCCCTCCCCTGCTCGCACACACTCCCTCTCTAAAAAAAAAAATAAAATAAAAAATAAATTAAAAAGGTAAAATAGTCATTATTGCACACCTATGTGGCAGCCACTGTATGAGGTGCTTTCTATACCCCGTGTCTAACCTCCGCTACAACTGTGATACACAGACACTATCCCTGTTTTCCAGATGAGGATGCTGAGGCTTGGGGAAGTTCAGAGCCAACAGCCGAGCGGAGCTTGCAACCAGGTGTGCCTGGCCCTGAAGGCTGCGCCTCACTGTTACAGTGCTGACCCTGAGACTCTCTGCAGGTAGATGGTGAACTCTGGGGACAACCTCTCTGTTCATCTCCGTGTCCCATGGCCCCTATGTCCTCTTGTGCACCCGAAAGGCAGTCAATGAAAGCTGTGTGTAAGGGCTGCTTCCACAGTTAAGCTTAGAGGCAGTTCCTGAGGCAGGAGCTGGTAACATCCTAGAGGTGGTACACGAGCCAAATCTTCACTTCTTTATTCTCTGGTGAGAGGAGGTGGGACAAAGCATTGACACTTTTCCCCGGTATTCTCCTGAGCCTCAGGCTCCACTGAGGCCAAGTGGGAGGTTGGACGGCCCAGCAAGAGGGTGCTTCTCTTTTCCGTCACTCCCCTCTGGGCAGCCATCTCT
Organism: Mirounga leonina; assembly: GCF_011800145.1. Classification (NCBI taxonomy): domain Eukaryota; kingdom Metazoa; phylum Chordata; class Mammalia; order Carnivora; family Phocidae; genus Mirounga; species Mirounga leonina. The sequence continues at coordinate 2,507,882 of NW_023270807.1, read as the reverse complement.
GACCGCCACCCCCACCCTTGTCCCCATGCTCTTCAGATCATCTCCTGTGCCAGGTTTGGTTCTGCTTCTCTTGTTCTAGAAGACATCTTCAGTTTCTTCCTGACGAACTCGGCCCTCTCCACCCATATTTGGTAATGGAGCCTTGATTTTTCTTGGAGAAGCACCTCTCCCCCATTCTCAATATCTGTGGTATGGACTATTTGCACCCCTAACCCACCTGGCTGCAGGGCTGGGTACATCAGAGTCATGGTGATTGGCTCAAGGAAGGGCACATGACCAATCCTGGGCCAATGAGAATCAGCCCTATGATTTTTGCTTCCTCTAGTGGAAAGACCTATACCTTCCCCTGGAATTGTTAAGCTGTTGGAACGGAGATAAACATCTTCATCCTCCGAGCCTCAGTTTCATTGTATGCAAAACAGTAGGATAATACCTGTCCTGTGGAGAGGCTGTGAGGATAGAGTGAGAGGACATATGGAGACAGCCAGAATTAGATCTGCACAGAGCAAATGTTAGATCCCTTCCTGTAGACAAAGTGCGGTTTTTTACCTAACAAATTGACATAGATCAGAAGACTGATAACATCAGGTACTGAAGAGGTTGTGGAGAAATAGGGACTTGAATGCCCTACTGTTGAGGTGTGAATTGGTAATCTTTCTGGAGGACAAGAATGTATCAAACTTAAAATTGGGAATGATCCCAGCATTTTTTTTTTCAAGATTTATTTATTTCAGAGAGAAGAGAGTGTGTAAGCTGGGGGAGGGGCAGAGGGAGAGGGGAAGCAGACTACCCACTAAGCGGGGAGGGCTTGCTCTCCCAACCCAGAGATCATGACCTGAGCCAAACCAAGTTGGTCACTGAACCAACTGCATCTGCTCCACCCAGGCGCCCTGCCCCCCACATTTCTAATCATCTAACCTGTAGATGCTCAAGGGAACAGAGCTACATGTACAAGAATGTTCACTGAGGCATGTTTATAATATGAGGAACTGGAGACAGCTTGAGGCTCCTTCAGTAGGGGCCAAGTACATCGCGTCATGGACCTATGTGTGGTTGGAAAGATCTTATCCATCTGCCACTTGTGTGCTTACAGGCAAGTGATTTTCCCCAAGACCTTGGTGTCCTCTGTGAAGATAATAAGGAGGCCTACTCCAAAGGGTTTTTAGAATGAAGAGCTTAGCACAGCACCTAGTGTGTAGCTCATTGTTTAATAAAAGTTGTGTACTATTTTTATTATGTTTTTATGAACAGACATGGAAAGATAGGCATACTATACTGGCTGGTGAAAAAAGCAAGCTATAGAATGAAATGTTTGTAAAATAAATGTGTGCAAAGATTAGGTTGAACCATAGCAAATTTTAATAGCTGTTTTAATAGATTAAAATAATAAAATGTCAGCAATTTCATACGGTTCAGCCTAATATGTTTATGTGTACATAGAAAAAAATCTAGAAGACTCAGCAGACTGTTACCAGCTATCACCCCACCATCCTTCCCCAGGGAGGGGAGGAACTTTCATCATCTTTAACATTAAATTTGTCTTTGAATTTTTTTAACCAGTAACATGTTTTACTTATAGAATAAATTTCATCTTCTTTAAAATTATATTCTTCTGCACTCTGATTTTTTTTTAACCAAGAGCATACATTGTTTTTATGACAAAAATGTAAAACTATAGAGATAAAAAGCAAAGAGTGCCATTAACCACTGTTATTAATGTACCCTGTTATTAATTTGCTCTATAATAACATTCCTTTGCTATTCCCTTTTTGTGTGAGCATTTCTGGGTGCTCTACATTCCTTGAGGGCAGCAAGGACTCTAAGTTAGGCCTGATTCCAGATCTCAGTACGATATCCAGCACACGATAAATGTTTTTGACCGACTCCTCAAGTCTAACTTAAATGCTCCAATGGTTTCCCGTTGTTCTCAGAGTAAAATCGCAAGTCCTTCCAGAGGCCTTGGGCCCCCTAGGACCTGGCCTGCTGTACCTTCTCTGGCTTCATCCCTCTTGGTCACTTCTCTGCGGCTACTCTGGCCCTCTTGACATTCCTCAGCCGGGCCAGGCACACACTTGCCTCAGGGCCTTTGCACTTGCTACGCCTTCAGCCTGGACTATTCTTCTCCCAGGTCCAGGCATGGCACACACCCTCTTCTCCTTTCCGTCTTTACTTAGATGTCACCTTCTCAAGGAGGACTTCTCTGGACCACCTTATTTAAATCTATAACCCCATCCCCTCTACCGCCCCCCCCAATCTCTATCCCTGTTTCTGCTTTATTTACTTCCATGTCATGTATCATTTTCCATCACATGATACATTTATACTTATTTTGTTTTCCATCTGTATTCTCTGACTAGAATGTCGGCACCTCGGGGATTTTGTCCCTTTTATTCACCTCTTATTCACTCTTATATCACTGGGTCTGGCACATAATGGACACGCGACAAATATCTGTTGAATGAACTTAAATGCTTCACGGGAAGAAGTAGGAGAAATACAAAAGGCAGACAGACATGGACTGAATCTCTCTGAGCAACTTAACCTCACTGGGCCTCAGTTTTCATAGGTCTGAAAACGGGGTTCAAAGAGATGCCATACAAACCCCCTCCCACCCCAGGATAGAAGAGGCAACACAGCCGCACAGTTATTTGATCTGTTCCTTGCCTTGGTTCGTTCGTCCACACTGTCCTCTAAGACCTGCCTTCCTCACCTGTACATTTTGCCTCTGGAATCTCAGGGGCCCGGGGCAGAGGCTCCAATCCCTGTGAGCCATCAGGTGTCAGGACGTGAAGGAATTAAAGGCCCCAGACACCGGGGGCTCAGGGCCTCTCCCCAGAGAGCTCAGCAGACCTCAGACTGCCAGGCTTCCTGTGCCTGGGCTCGGGTTGGGGCTAGAGGTGGGGAGAGGGTGTGACCAGAGGAGGGTCACGCTGGAAAGGAAATGGCAGGGGTGGAGGCCAGAATGTGCAGGAGCCCACGGGGCTGATTTCAATCAATCCTCAGCCCTGGAGGCAGGGACTCTCATTATCCTCCTTTTATAGATGAGGAAATCAAGGCGCAGAGAGGTAAAGTGTCTTCCTGGAAGTCTGCCTCTAAAGGCCTACTCTTGATCTCTCCACCACATTAGCTCTTGCTGAGCCTCAGAATCACCTGGGGAGCTGCTGAAACTGATGGGCACTGGAGCCCCGCCCCTCCCGACTGACTCAGAGTTTCCAGGGGTGGGTGGGGTCCAGGTGTCTGTAGCTTTCACAAGGCTGCCATTGGGCTCCTTCAGACTCTCACAGTCTCACCGCCCAACCAGGCAGCCCCTGACCTTCGAGTTGGCAGCCATTGACCTTCGAGAGGCTTCATTTACGCACTGTTTCCTCTGAAGGCATGTGGGGAAGTGGTTCTCTTCGAGGGGCTTGTGAGTTCCCTAAAAACTCAGGTGTGGAGATGGGGCAGGTGCCAGCTCGTGGTCCTGCAGTTCCCAGCCTTCACTGGACGCGTATATGACGGGTGTGGGAACCCATGCACAGCACCAACTAATGGCTACAGAGAGAATGAATAATCTCTCTCTTGCCTACATGGCCTGTAGTTTTTTTTTAATGTATCTAGGTGCCAGGTGATTTTTTTTTACAATATACAGATCCTTTTAAGAGTTACTAAATGTATTTTACTAAAGCATAACTACTATCACAAGGGAGGAGCACTGGGAATTTTAAAAGGTGGGAATCTCTGGATGAGCTGTGTGCCTGCTGACAGCAAGAAAAGGGCTAGAAGGCAGGGGGAGGGGGCGCCTGGGTGGCTCAGTCAGTTAAGCAGCTGCTTTTGGGTCCTGGGATTCAGCCCCGCATCTGCATCCTGGCTCCCTGCTCAGCAGGGAGACTGCTTCTCTCTTTCTCTCTGCCCCTCCCCACATTTCCTGCTCTCTCGCTCTCTCTCACATAAATAAATAAAACCTTAAAAAAAAAAGAAAAAGAAAAAGAAAGGGCTAGAAGGGGTTGAGGGTGGGCACCAAAGACAGGCTTGGAAAAGGGAAAGGGGAGGCTGCATCAAGGGTCAATTTCATCTACCTGATGTACTTTGTTAAAATTTCTTTTAGTAGGCTAGCTGGTGATCCCCAGTTCAACCCTCTGCCTTTACAGATGAGAAACTAGAGGTTTAGAGACAGCGATCACTTGCCCAACGTCATCTAGCTGGGGAGCAGGCCTATGTGGCTCTGAGTCAAGCACATCACTAAATCATCCCGTCACTCCCTGCCATCCTAGCCCGAGACCAGTGGCAGGAAGGGGTCAGAACAAAGTTGAAGATCGTGGGCTCCTGGGCGGCTCAGGTCATGATCCCGGGGTCCTAGGATTGAGCCCCGCATTGGGCTCTCTGCTCAGTGGGGAGCCTCCTTCTCCCTCTCCCTCTGCCTGCCGCTCTGCCTACTTGTGATCCCTCTCTCTCTCTGTCAAATAAATAAATAAAATCTTAAAAAAAAAAAAAGAAAAAGATAGTTTAAAAAAAAAAGCTGAAGATCCCAGCCAGCAGATTCCTGGACTGGAGCTGTTCTTAACTTCCCCTCCACCGAAGTGAAGGTTGTCATCCCCCTCCCTCCCTGCCCACCCTGGCTCCTGCCAATCAAGGGTAAGGGGCAGGCCTGCTGCCTCCTAAGAGCTCACTGAGCCAGAGACACACTGCTCCATCCACATCCCCAATCGCAGGGCCATTACCCCAATTCTCAGCTGATTCCCCACTAGGCCTGGAACCAAGGCTGCTCCCCAGGGAAGAGGATGTGGCCATTAGGAAACCCATGATTGCCAAGGCTCTCCTCCTTGCAGCCCTCTGGCAGGACCGCTACTCCCTCCCAAAGGTCTTTAGAGAAGGAGGTTCTGGGGACCCTGGGAAAACTCACAGTCCTCAACTCCTGGGAAATTTTGTGCTCCACCTAAATCCATCCTGGGCAGAAGTGCCATGCCTATTGGTCTAATTGTACTTTTCTCAACTCACCTGGACAAAGGCCGTGGTACCTTCTACAAGAATTCAAACGGAGGAAAACCCATCTGCTCTCTCGCCCAAGCCTTCTCTTCCTCAGAGAGAAAATCATGACGCCTTGGGCTACTTCTCAGAGGCCTCACTGTTCTTCCTCCTCCCTCATCACGGCTTTGCCCATGAGAGCCAGTGGCAGCCCAATGCATCAGGGAAGCGGGGACTGTCACAGACAGACATAGCTTGCTGGGCTGGTGCATGTCTCACTGCCTGGTCCCAATCCAGGGCCCTGAGGCCAGGGACAGTGTTAGTGAGGACAGACTAACCCCAAGGTCTTTTCCCTTCTCCCACGAGTCTTTTCAGGGGTGGGGTTGGCCCCCCGCTGGTATCTCTCTCATCTGCTTCTTCCTCTGACTTCTGACCACTTCTCTTTTGCTCCTTTGCCTTTCCGGCATCCCTGCCCCCAACACTATCACTACTTCCTCCTATTCCAGTATCTCCCACTATGGTCTCAGGGAAGAACTGCCTTCCCTATCCTTCTCTTGTGTGACATGGGCCCTACCGTGTCTCTGCCTCACCGACCACCCGGCCCAAGACTCCCATCGCTTAGCACAGATTTCCAGAGTGGACACGTTTTCTGTTGAGTGGGGGAGAAAGCTCCCTGCTCCTGTGTGACCAAAGGCTGCTGGCCGTGGGCTCAATTTGAGCTGTGATGCGGTACAGACGGTGGACAGTTCAAGTATGTAAGCTCCTAATAGAATCTTCCCTGCAAGTACTCGACCTGTGGGGGTGGGGAGTGGGCATTGATCCAGCTGGAGGCCGAGAAAAGAGTTAGGAAGCCTTACTGGCTGATGGCACCAGGAAAAGGGGAACCACTTTCCACATGTGAGGGGTGGGCATAGAGAGCCTGGAGAGGTTACAGGGGCTGCAGGTAATGGAGACAGAAAACGGTACCTTGGAGATAAACTATGGAGGTTGGGATTGTTCCTACAAGATACGAAAGGCAGTGGGAGGTGGATGTAGGGCACGGGTTTCTGCAGGGCTGGATTTTGGATGATCTGCTGTTCTCCTGTCTATCCTGAAGCCCCCACTAGATGACATGATCTGCAATAAAAGGATTTACGGAGAATGTAAGGAAGAACCCGCCTATTGAGGAATCCTCCCTGATGATCAAAGGTAGTAGTGGACTATCTTTCCTGGGGGAGTCAAGAATCATTTTTTGGATGCTCATAAGTCTGGCTAAGGGATAGATTATGGGATAGGGCCAGTTTGGGATATCCAAGTTTATTGTGTCCTAGTTCAGCACAGGGGGGGGTTAGAATGGGGGTGGTGCAAAATGCCTATCCTGCCTTATTTATCTCTCCCACGTTTGCAGGCACCTCCTACCTTGGTCATTAAAAATGGAGGTTTCCTTGAGGCTGCAGGCCTCCTTTGGGGGTGCCCAGAAGAGAAACCAGAAATCTAGAGCCTAGCATCATGCCAGGCACATGGTCACTCAGTTAACATGTGAATGGAACGAATGATCCCCTAAGGCAGGTCACTGGAGAGCTGAGGCTTACCCTGCTCCTGTCTCTCAGTGTTCCCTGGTTCCAGTGGCCTGGGGCCTTGCTTCTTCCCCCACTAACCAGGCTGGAGAAGACAGCACTAAGCCAGGACTGGAGGGAAGGAAGGAGAGAAACTTGCTGGTCTCCCAGGAACTGTTTAGGTCCAAGTACTGAACTGTAGGGCAATCACTGATGGGCTCTTCCTGGGCTCAGATTCGACCCCCTCCCTGTCTGAGGTGCCAAGGCCAAAGGGAGCAGTTTCCCAACCTGGCGTGTGGGAGGAGGGGGCGGCGAGCTGGGCGGCCCGGGGCAGAGCAGGGTCTCGGTCCTTGCCCCTTCCCAGCACTGTTGCAGCTGGGAGACAGGGTTCAGAGGAGCTGTTCTCTGCCAAAGGTGACCCAGTCAGCCTGGTCTGGAACTAGGACAGGCTCCTGAAGCCTCGCTCTCAGCTCCGGGAGGAAGTGACTGACAAGTACTAGCTAACTGTCTCTCTTCAAAGCCAGGAGGAAGCAGCAGGAAGGAGTACGGTGCGGACCCAGGCTTCACTCTGGGGAGACGTGTGCTCATCACACGGAGTATAGGATGTAGCCTGGCCTGTTGGCCTTCAAAACCTAATGATGCCACCTCCACCCTCCAGGGAGTCCGGGGGGCAGGTCTCTGGGCAGAGGCTCCGCGTCTACCTCCGGGGGGCCCCAGAACATAGGCAGCAGCATCCACCGGGCTGTGTCGTCCCGGTTACCCAGTCCCGGCTCCCCTCCCCAGGCCTGGGCCTCTGGATGGCTGAGTGCCATCAGCACAGCGTTCCTGCCTGGCTCCTGGGCGGCAGGGGCTGAGGAGGCACGTCTGCCGGCCTCCCCTGGGCCCCGGGGGCTCCTCACCTTGAGCTGGGACTTGGAGACCTTGCCGCTCTTCTCCACGTCCAGGGCAGTGAACGCGTACCAGATGGACTTGAGCAGCTCCTTGCGCAGGGCCATGGCTGAGGTGCCGCCCGGCCCGGGGGCGGCTCTGACACCGAGATCCGGTTTCAGGAAATGCAAACGGCTGCAGAGACCGCAGAGGGGCCATGGCGCGGAGCAAGAGCTCCACCTGCCTGCTCGCGCGGGCTCCCTGTGCTGCCAGGAGCAGGCCTGTTGCCCTTGCAGTGCTCATGGCCGCACTCTCTGCATGGGACCTGGGAACCCAGACCCGGAGAGCCAGAGCCCTGCTTCTGTTCGGTGTGGCTCCCCGGGCGTGCAGCCCTCGAGAAGTCTCCTCAGCCACAGAACCTTCTGGGGCTTCCTGGGCTCCCAGAGGCAGCTTGTTGAGGGGAGGGAAAAAAAAAAAAAAAAAGCAAGCCCACCCTGGCTTTCGGAGGGTGGCGGTAGAGGGTATCCTGTCTCACTTCCACACTTACCAGGCAGGAGGCCTTGGATGAGTTACTACTAACCTCCTTGAGCGGTTCTCTCAGGGGAGAGCTGGAAAAATACCCACCTCACACAGTCCTAAGGTCTGGGGATAGATGTGAAGCAGAGCAGGCACTGGATAAAACATTTCTTTTAGGGCCATCTAACATCACTGTGGCGGTGGGGCTCCTCCCAAGCGGAAGAAAACAAAGGCGACGACACAAAGTTGGCGGAGGAACTGGGCCAGGGCACCTCTCCAGGTCAGGCGGGCTTGGCACGTGATTGGTTGCCTCCCCATTCTCTGGGCTTTGGCTCGAAAAGGCCTCAGCTCGGAGCGCTGACCATTCTGGGGCCCACTGGCCCTGAGGATGCAGGCCTGTTTCTGAATCACACGGTGGGGGGAGGGGCATAAAACGGGGGGCCAGCTCTCAGGGTGCTGACAGCAGGAGGCTTGGCACTCAGGGCCCCCCACGGCATGATCCCTTTCTTTAGATCCACTGCCTGTGCGGGCCGGGACACGGTCTCGCCCAGAACAGTGGTCATGGATGTTGGAAGCCTGCTTGCGTAACCAAGCCACCTCCTCCCTGGGGGCATGCCCCAGCCCCCTCTGCTTCCACAGAGCTGCTGGCATGAGTACACAGAAGAGAGGGTACCTGGGCTTGGGGGAGGGTTCCATTCCCAGGTGGCAGGAAGGGACTGGGGCACATCCATCATCGTGGGGAGAGGAAGAGGCCCCTCCAATCCCTGCAACGCGCCCACGCCGGAGGCAAACCCAAAGAGTTCTTCCCATCAGGTCCCCTCCCCTGCATCCCTCCCTTCCCACCAGGGCTGGTCTGGTCCTCCCACACACTTTCCACTAGGGTCCAATGGTGGCTTTGGGATTCCACAGCATGGTCCCAGACACCTCCCTGTGGGCATCCCCAGAGCTGGGCCTTCAGCACCAGAGTCATCAGAGACCCTCGCTAACCTTGGCAAAGGCACCTCCTACCCCCACTCCTCGGTGGGGCTCTGCCCACTTGGAGCAGCTGACCATGGGCAGAGTGTATGTGGGAGGGGGCTGGGCGCGGAAGGGCTCTATATCACATGAGGTAAGGTAGGAAAAAACACAACCCCTCCAGTCCAAACATCCTGATGCCTCAGACCCAACCAGAGCCTGGAATCAGGGGTCACCCTGGGCCCGTCTGGCCACCCTGGAGCCCACCTGCTCAGGTGTGGGCAGAAGTCACCGGCGGGTCCTCGGGGCTTTTCTTACACCTGGGCTTCCTCTCCCCCCACCCCCGCCCCATGCCTCTGGTAGGCCAGTCCCACCAGTCTGTCACTGAGGCTCGGTGGGGTTGTGCCAGGGATACAGGGGCTAAGAGCCTGATTCGACCAGCCCTGGTATCCCAGGCCCAAAGCCGAAAGGAGGGAGGGAGGGAGGGACCCAGGTGGAAACTTGGAACTTTTATTAAATACTCATTCACCCATTTGCCCCCACCAACCAGAGCAAGAAAAAAAATTATCAAAATGGAATTTAAAAAAACAAACCAAAACAAATTAAACCCAGTCCCCAGTATGTACAAGGCCACTCCTCTGCTTCTCTGCCACCGAGAGGAGAGGGGGCAGCTGGGGGTGGGTGGGGCTGGGCACCTTTTCTCCAGCCACAGGCCCCTGAGCGGTTCTGACTATGGTGGCAGGAAACCCTGCTGCCAAGTGGCCAGGCACCATGGCAGGCTTCCAGGGAGGTGGTTATTGCTGGGAGGAGCAGGGCTGGGCCTGCTCTGCTCCTACTGGGCTGAAGAGCGGTCGGCCCCTTCCCCTGGTGGGCAGTGACCAGTCAGAACAGAGGACCAGTCCCCACAGCAGTCCCAATCGCCATCTGAGAGGGGGAGTGGACTGAGGGTAAGAAGGGTGTTCTCTGGAGGGAGGAGAGTGGGCACCCAGCTGATTCTGAGGAGGGGACACCCCAGTACAGCCTGGTGATCAGCTTGTCCTCTTTAGCTCCTGAGGACGGCACACTCCTCCGAGTCCAGCTGTGCAGCCCTCCTCTGGGGCAGGGCTCCCGTCGTCCCCTTCAGTTAGGCTGTTTTCCTGCCGCCGTCTCTCCCTGGAGACCTCTGTGGCCACCTGCCAAGTGTCGGCCACAGCCCCGGCCCTTGGAGGCAGGGACGCCTGTGTGGCATGGCACCTCCTCCAACGCGGTGTGGAATTCAGCCCCCTGGGACTCAGCAGCCATTCTCTGACTCTGTGGCCTCCAGGGTCACGGCCCCTTGCTGCATGGCAGCGGCGGCCACACTGATGGCCTCCTCTAAGGTCTGCTGTTCCTCCAGCTGCGGAGAAGACGGTAGAGATGCAAGGAGAGAGTGAGACTCTTCCCACCAGATTCTAGTGCTAGCGAGTATGTGGCCTACTTTCCTGAATCCCCTCCATTCGCCCAGTGCCACATTCTGAGCACTTAGTGGGGCCCCCACGAACGCTGACAGAGTCCCAGTAGGCTAGCTGTGGCCAGGGAGCCACAGAATGGTCCAGGGTCAGGGAGAGGGGCTTGTTCACAGAAGGGGAGGACTGGCTGGAGGGGACCTCAGTAATCATCTACTTGAGCCCACTTATTTTCCTGAAGAAATGGAGACACAAAGAGACAAGGGTTTAGACCACCAGATATGTTGCCATCGAAATTATTCTGAAGGCCGGAAGGGGCTTCAGCACTATGCTTCCGTCAAGAAAGCGCCTGAGACAGCTGTGTGGATGTAGCTAAAATGAGCTCTTTTTCGGGCTGAGTGGCCTTCTCTTCAAGATCTCCGTCTCCTTCCTCTCCGCTCCTTATTCCTTCCTTTCTCAGGCTCGGGGACCTCCACCCACCTGCACGGCAATGTGTGTTCCGTTGGCTGTGGCCAACAGTGCCACCTGTTGGTGATGAAGGGATGCTACACTTGAATCGTCGGCCACCACAGCCCCAGAGGTAATGATTGTAACCTGAAATATAAAAGAATGAGATTTTCTAACCCACCTACGTGACTCTCCCTCCCCCCAAGCCAAATAAAAATCCCTTCAAGCAAAGTGGCTGGGAACAAGCCAGAGGGGGATGGATAAAACCAGTATAGGTCAGACTAATTAGCATGGGGCTCGGAGCTTGGTGAGGTGGCATTTTTCTGGGAGCCAACTTAATTTAGGGATTTGGATTCACAGAGGTCAGAGCTGTCAAAGGCCCAGAGGTAATTTAATCTCATTTGAAAATGGACTGAAGTCTGTGGAAAAGTGACCTGCCTGTGGTAGCAAAGCAAGTTAGAGGTAGATCAAGATTTAGACACTGTCTCTTGACCCCCAGTGAAATGCTTTTCCAGAGGAGAACGGCTGATGGAGCAGAGGGGCTGTGGGGAAGACAGACCCTTTCTTTATGGGGGGAATCTTGGTCCCTGTAAGAAGGCTGGACGAGGTCAGCCTGCATGTTAATGCCCACCCCACAAAAAGGAAGGACAAGAGAACAAGAAACCCCAAGCAAACCGCCTGGTCATACGGGCTGCGTCTGGGTGCCATCAGCGCTGACCATGGTGACCGTGTGTGTGCCAGATGTGGCCAGGTCATCGTCCTCACTGGGTACGGTGAGGGTGGGGCCGCTGTGCTGGGTCACCATGCTGATAGCACTCCCCAGGGCCTGCAGGTCTTCTGGGGACAGGCTAACCTGCCAGCAGGAAGGAAGATGAGCTGGGAGTGCACTGGCAGGTTGTCCGAAAGCCCCTGGGTGGAGGTACCTGTGCTCGCAGACATGTTAGCTTCTGGAGAAGCCAGAAGATTTGCTTCATGTCACAGAGGGGGAGGGGGACGGGACAAGCAAGGAAAACGGGTCTTTGTTTGCCCAAAGGAAACACTAGAAGAATTCTGCTGATCACTTCTATTTACCATCACTTTGCCTCGGGGCTCTGTTCCATGCAGTTCGGGCTCTCGACCCAATTTCATCCTCATGGCAACTCCAAAAGACAGAGATGCACTTGACAGTGGGTGCTGACAAGGGTCTTATCATACTGCTGGCTAGAAACCCCAGGCCTCCAGACCCCACACCATGCTCTGGCCCCCACAACACGCCTCTCTTGAGGACAGCCAAATGTCTCACTCAAACGATAGGACCGTCAGCCTCCATGTAAAGAGGGAAGCTACTAACTGTGATCTAGAAGTTCCAGAGGCTGAGGTGAAAGCACGAGGAGGAGGGGCTGGCTGACAAGACTCGGGACCCTCAGCCTCAGCTCTCTGAGCTCCATGAGGCTAAAAGGTGAACCTGGGTAGGGGGTGGGGCTATCAGAACTTCGGGACCCCCCCAGAGAGAGTGAGAGAGGGGACCAGCCGCAGCGGCCCCCCCCGCCCCTCCCCCCACCCCGGGGCCTGTACCTGCTGGGCGCCGTCCTGAGTGATCAGAGCCACCCGGGGCGCCCCGTCCTCCTCGGCCACCATGGCCACTTGGGCTGGGATGTCATCGCCCTCTTCCTTCACCTCCGAGAGGTAGGCAACACGGGGGCGTTTGGGCGGCGGGCTCTCCTCGGTGGCACAGGCAGCTGGGAGAGGAGAGCCCGAGCTGACACCTGCCACCGGCAAGCCACAGGGAGGCCTGGCCTGGCCCCGCTCTCACCTCCTGCCCGTAGCCCTCACCGTCGAGCTGCTGCTGCTCGTACAGGGCCTGCTCGCTCTCCTCCGTGGCCTCCAGCTCGCCGTGGGCGCTGCGCTTGTGCATCGCCAGAGTGGAGGTCTGCCGGTAGGTCTTGCCGCACGCGCTGCAGGTATACGGCTTGCAGTGCGTGTGCACCACGTGGTGCTTGTACAGGCTCGAGTACTCGGTGAAGCGCTTCCCGCAGCCTGGGACCGTGCAAACGTATGGCTTCTCCCCTGGGGACACTGGGCTATGAGGGGGGCGGGAACTGGGGCTGGCAAGGGGAAAACTAAGGGGCCGGGGGCGGGAGACGGGGATTGGTGCAGGGAGACTGGGGGGGGGAAGGGAGAGGGACTGAGACCTAGGACTCTCAACAGACACAGCTGGGGGTGATGGCCAGCAGAACAGAGGGGACAGGAGTGTGGGACAGCTGAGCCCTGAGGGAAGGCTGGGGCGAGTGAAGGGACTGGTGGGAGGACACGGGGAGGGGCTCGTAAAGGTGAATGTTGTGAACAGGAGAGGCCAGCAGATAGAGAGGGATGACTGACATAGCAGGGGTGATGGGGGAGGGAGGGGACACATATGCCGAGAGATGACACAGAAGGCTGGATGAGGGATATGACACTGGGGAGGGCGAGGATACGCAGGAGTCATATGGACCGTGGAGGAGGTGAGATGAGGAGCTAAGGGTGACATTTCACTCTGTTTTTCCCCCATCACGCCTGACCCTGGCCTTTTCCCGGGAGCTCAGCTGGAAGGGGAGAATTCAGGGTGGGTGTAGGGAGGTGGCAGGGAGCTTGAGAGGGCCAGCGGGACCTGTCAGACGGGACCTAACCAGCAAGGAAGGAACTGCTCACTGCAAGTGAGACAGTGGTTCTGGCCGGAACCACAGAGCCCCGTCTCCCCGCCCACAAGCCAGCCTGCAATGGCCAGCAGAAGGGCTCGGGGCTCAGAGCCGAGAACGTGTCTCAGGTCAGAAGCCTAGGGTCGAGAGGGCCGGGGCCTCAGAAGGGGTGTTTCTCCCATGCCGGCTGGCCCACCTGTGTGGATGCGCACGTGATTCTTGTAGTTGGTGGCGCTGGTGAAGCCGCGGCCACAGTGGGGCTCGGGGCAGGTGTAGGGCCGCTCGCCTGTGTGGGTGCGCACGTGTACCTTGCGGATATTAGATGTGGTGAAGGAGCGGCCGCAGCCCTCGAAGGGGCACCGGAATGGGCGTTCACCTGTGGAGATGGGGTGTGTGGGGTGGGCTGGTTCAGGAAAGGGGGGGGTCATGCCGGAGTAAGGAGCTCCAGGTCACAGCATGAACGGGGCAGGGCCCAGCCTACCGGTGTGGGTCCGGACGTGCTTCTGCAGGTCTCCTGACGTCTTGAAGGCCTTGCTGCACAGCTCCTCTGGGCACTTATATGGCTTTTCACCGGTGTGGGTGCGCACATGGCTCTTCAGCCCGTATCCTGTCCGCAGGTGGGAGGGAAGGATGAGAAGAGCACTCTGGGGAATCTGCTTCATTATCCTAATTCAGAGGCTCTCTGTCTTCGGGTGGGCTCTGTGAGGCCCCATGGCTCCTCAGGCACAAGAAACCTGTGTCTGCCTCTATCCCTACCCAGCCCGGGCAGGCCAGAGGGGCTGGAAAAGCCCACACTGCTCTCCTCCCCTCTCCAGGGGCGGCCAGTGCCATTCCAGAACACAAGCCTGAGAGCCATGGCTAGAGGTTTCCGAAGGGAAATGGAGCCCAGAGAGACGCAATGGCCCAAATACCCCACAGCTGATGTAGGAGGCGGGGCCTCTCTACCAAGCCCCCAGCTCCCTTTGCGAGTCTGGGTGACGCTGCCCCCACTTCCGTAACAGGGTTTCCTCCAGAGATGGCGCCCTACAAGTCAGAGCGCTTAGGCAGCAGTTTCTCTGGGAAGGCAGGAAATTCCCAAAGTGAATCTAGAACTCTCTGCCCTCAGTTGGAAGCAGTCCATCTTTAGTCTTCTTCTAGGTAGGTTACCTGTGGCAAAGGCCTTTCCGCAGCTGGGGAAATCACACCTGTATGGACGGTCACCCGTATGAGCTCTTTCATGCACCTGTGAGGACAAGCAACCACGGGACTCAGAGGGACTGGGGTACGGAGGGCCTCTTCCGTTGTCTTTAGGCCTCAGAGTACCAGCACTGGCCACCTCCTTTATTCTGCCTCATTAGCTGAGAAGCCACCTCCTCCAGAGGGCCCTCCCTGATTCTCTTCCTTCCTGCACTCTTCATGTGTGTCACAGACCCCTGGGCTGACATTTCAGTACACTCATCTCTTCCTTTCAGTAGGGCAGGGACTGGTTCTAGTCAAAGCAGGAAATCAGAATTACAGCCTGGTGGGGAAAACAGTAAGGCTGAAAGGTGTGCGTGACCACCTTACCTTCAAGTGATGAGCAGTGGTGTAGAGACGCCCACAGCCTTTGTAGCCACAGCGGAATGCCCTGTCCCCAACCTGCTGTCCTTTGCCGTTATGGGGAGCCTGGCTGTCATGCAGGACCTGAGGAAAAAAAATCTTGAGGTTCCTATCTGTATCCTCCTCAGTGACGAGAGGGAAGAGGTGGGATATAGGCAGCTTAAGACCTAACACACAGGGTTAAACCTGCCAGGGGGAGAAGGGCAACCGGGGGAGACAGACCGAGACAGACAGGACACAGGCACTGAAGCACTCTGCAGGAGAAACAGGGCTCGCATGTGGAGTCCCCACCCACCTGTCATGGATACAGGGAGGACTCAGTGTCACAGGGGCTGTGACAGCTATGGAAGAAAGGCCATCTCCCAGACAGCTAGGTAAGTTTGCTGAGAGCCAGCACCCCCACTTTTTTTTTTAATCTTTAAAAAAACCGTTTCTTTATTTACTTACTTATTTATGAGGCGGGGGGAAGAGAGCATGCAAGGAGCACGGTGGGGTGGGGGGAGAGGGAGAGAGAATCTTAAGCAGACTCCATGCTGAGCATGGAGCCCTACATGGGGCTCCATCTCAGGACGCTGAGATCACGACCTGAGCCGAAACCAAGAGTTGGGCACTCAACCAACTGTGCCACCCGGGTACTCCTTAAGATTTTATTTTTAAGTAATCTCTACACCTAGTATGGGACTTGAACCCACAACCCTGAGATCAAGAGTCCCACGTTCCACTGACTGAGCCAGCCAAGCCTCCCAGCAACCCCCACTTTTTTTTTTTTTTTTAAAGATTTTTATTTATTTATTTGACAGAGAGACACAGTAAGAAAGGGATCACAAGCAGTGGGAGTGGGAGAGGGAGAGAAGCAGGCTTCTAGTCTGACCTTGAGTGAGTCATTCCACTCCCAGGCCTTAGCTTGTGCCTCTGAGAGGATGAGACAGGACTAGATGACCTCAGAGGTCATTTCCAACCCTCGATTCCCCCGACAGCCAGTGAGGCAGGGGAATGAAATCCGAACACCTGAGTGGGTTAGCCCGCCAAGCAGGCCTGGCCAGGGAGCCCAAAGTGGGGCTCGATCCCAGGATCCTGGGACCATGACCTGAGCCGAAGGCATACGCTTAACGACTGAGCCACCCAGGCGCCCCCACCAGCAAGCCCCACTTTTGACCACATGCACCTAGGAGGCCACAGCTCTGGACGCCGTTACCCTCTGATGGGAGGAGACCCCTCCCTCCTTGTGGGAAACCTGTGCTCAGCAGGGGCATTAACAAGGGGGCTTGCTGTGGGGATACGCTCACCTGGGTTGACCAGGGTGAGGTACAAGCAGCAAACTGCAGAAACACCCAGGGCAGGGCCTGCAGGTGCTCACCAGAAGTTTCAGCTCTAACCACAGCACCCAGCTGACTGACCAGTCCCCCCTCCCCCCGCGCCATCTTCTCTCTTGAGAACATTGCTGGAGCCACCTGCTTCCCACCTGCCCCGGGCTTCAGGGAGGCCTTACTGCTCTTCTGCTTTCCTGAGCAGGGTCCTGTTGGGACTGTCCCTTAGTCTTTGTTTCCGGGACACTCTGGCCTTCCCAGAAGCTCCTGAGGGTGCCTGGGTGGCTCAGTTGGTTGAGCGACTGCCTTTGGCTCCGTTCATGATCCCAGGGTCCTGGGATCGAGTCCCACATCGGGCTCCCCTTGCTCTGCGGGGAGCCTACTTCTCCCTCTGCCTCTGCCTGCCACTCCCCCTGCTTGTGCTCTCTCTCTCTGCTAAATAAATAAATAAAATTAAAAAAAAAAAAAAAAGAAGAAGCTCCTGAAACAGAAGTCTGGAAGGCACGGGGAGTAGGAGACGAATTGGTGAGGCCAAATTCATGGCAAGGTCTGTCTAGTCAGCTCCAAGTCAGGGGGTCAAGCAGCTGACAAAATTCCACACACTTAAACAGCTGGTGAATGGCGGGGGAGTGTCACAGGTGGCCAGGCCTGCTTGGCGGGCTAACCCATTCAGGTGTTTGGATTTCATTCCCCTGCCTCACTGGCTCTCGGGGGAATCAAGGGTTGGAAGTGACCTCTGAAGTCATCTAGTCCTGTCTCATCCTCTCAGAGGCACGAGCTAACGCCTGGGAGCGGAATGACTCACTCAAGGTCAGACTAGGTGGCGGGAGAATCAGCACGGACCTCAGGGTTCATGATCCAAAGCCCAGTTGTCTTTCTAACAGCAGCAAGTCTCAAATATGGCTTCTAAAATACACCGCAGGGAACGGAGGGAGTGGGCAAAGCCCAAAGCAGTCTGCTCTCAAGTTTTGTGCTTCATGTTGGAAAGACATGAGAGTTTCCTCTTCTTCTCTGATACTGCTACGTAGTCTTATTATAAAAACAAGCCCCCCTCCCCAAATTTTGGGTAACATTAGTGCCCCAAGGAGCCCTGCCATGTCCACCCTGAGGCTCTGCAGTTCACCCCAGGGAGGGGGCCCCCCGGTTTGGCGTGCTCACAGATCTCGGTGCCCATGTCGCCCATGGGCGGGACCACCACTCCGGCAGAGAGCGCGCTACCTGACTGACACGTGGGGAGAGCCCTGATCTTCCTCCCTCGCAGATGAGCTACTGTGCGGGCCCCATGTCCCAAGAATCCCAGCCGCTCCGCTGCATCTGCCCTCGTCACTGCCTACTGAGGTTATTCCCCCAAATGACTACATGAGTTGCAGAGAAGAAATAAATATGAGACTGGCTGACCTCGGTGGCCCGGAAAACTAATAAAAGTCACTGGCAAGGGCTTTCTCAGACAGCACAGAGGATTACTGTAACAACAGCCCAAGTGCAGCAGGCTCTAAGTCACCACCGTACAGATGTCACCGCTCTTCAAAGCTGCCTTCCCTCGGCCGAGACGGCATAAACTAGGGGGAGCGTCACCAGCTGTCGGTGGCCCCGGCCACGCTGTCACGCACGCTGTGGACAGATGTGTCGGGGGAGCCAGGGTGGAGGGGCAAGATGGGGAGTAGCTCGGGCCAGGCCCGAGCACAGGACGGCCCTTGTCCCCTAGAGTGGTGGCAATCTGGGCCGAGGGAGCAGACGGGCCGTGTCAGGCTCCGCGAGCTCACCTTGCTGGCATACTGCTCCAGGGCCACCACCGTGTCTGCGCTGAAGCCCTCGTCATCCTCAGCGGCCAAGTCCTCCAAGCCCACCTCCGTCTGCACGGCCAGGATGGCGCTGTCTGGCGGCACAGCCACGGGGTGGTGAATGTAGGCGGTGGAGCCATCTTCCAGCTGGACGGCTTCCAGGGCACTGGGGTCATAGCCCTCTGTGGGGAACACGCAGTTAGCCCCGAGGCCGCACGAGGGCAAGGGATGTGGCGGGGACCCTGGCTTTAAGGTAACGAGAACTACATATACCAAGGAAGGTTTCAGCATCTTCTGGTCCCTCTCCTTGGTGATTCACTCTGGCTGGCTCTTCTTCTGGGGCCAGCTCTCCCGAGGACAAGGTCTCCTATGGAGCTCTGACTGGGAACTCACAAAGTCCCCAAGGAGCCGAGGGGACCATTATCATCTTGGCCTTAGATGACCACAAGAACCTCCTAACTGGTAGCCCTTTAATTCCCTCCAGGCTGCACAGCATCCAAAAGGATCTTTGCAGGACACAGGAAATCATGTTATCTGATAGTTGCACTGCTTCCCACCGGTCTCAGGATAAAGACCAACAACCAAACCCTTACCTTGACACTCAAGCCCCAGTGCTCTGGCCCCTGCCTCTCTCATCTTACCTATCTTGCCCTCCCTGCCCCCCCCCCCGCCCCCATTCTGGCTCATAGCAGTTCCCTGAAATATGCCATTCTTCCTCCTCCCATCTCTGAGCCTCACATACTGTTCCTGCTGTTCCCTGCCGTCCCTCTTCTTCCAGCTGAGTCTACCCTTCAGCTCTCAGCCTGAGCATCACTTCCACGGAGAAGCCCTCCCTGTGCTGGATCTCTGCTCATGATGATGAGTTCATCGTTGATTGTTCGTCTCACTTCTGTCTCCCGCTGGCCTCTGGAAGAGCAGGGACCATGCCTGCCTCCATCCCCGCTTGTACACTCCATACCTAGTGCAATGCCTGGCATGAAGTAGTTAAGCAAGAAACCACTTGTAGAAGGGATAAACGGTTATTCCTCAGTACTTAGACATCCTCGGGTCCTACTTAAAGCCCTAAGACTTTGCAGCTGTGGTAGAGACAAAGCCACCATTAAGGCCCATGCTGTTGAGCTCAGGGGCTGTTTCCTGGAGGCAGAAATCGCCTCTCCGATGGTAGGCACCGGGGGAGGGAGGCAAGCCTGCTACTCCAGGTGAGCTTGGGCACTACAGCTCCCATGGCTATGCCCCAACCTCTGCCAGTTCTGCCTCCCTTCCGTCCCACCAGTCATGAGGACCGTGACCCCACCTTTGGGTGTGCGGTGTATGTAGGCCATGCTGCCATCTTCCAGCTGTACAGGCTGTCCATCCTCAAAGGAGAGAGGTTCTGTAAGGAGAGCAATGCTTGCCTTTCTCTGCAGCTCGATGCCATCCCACCCCTCCCTCAGTGGGGCCTGCCTGGCCTCCATGAGGCTGGGGTGTCTTGGGGTGCTCTCACCTTTCTGCACCGTCACTTGGTGAATGTATGCAGTGGTCCCGTCCTCGAGCTGGATCACTTGCCCTTCAAGCAGCTTCTCTCCTGTGAAGGTGGAAACGGAGAGAAGCAGGTCAGGCCCAGAAGAGGGCCAAGGGACACCTGCCTGCTTCTCGAAGAGGCCTGTTTGAGGCACAGTTTGCATGTCTAAGCACAGGTGACATGCTCCATGTCCCCTGCTCCTTGCCTCTCTGGGCCTGGGCCTCAATGCTACTGGGTGTGAAGACATCCCACTATGAGGAACCCTAGAGCCCCCAACAGATTCCCTTCCTCTACTCGAGGAGCAACTTCATTTATTATTCCATACATGCCCAGTAAAGTGGGGACTTCCAGCCTAACGGTAAGCTGCGGAGACTGATCTAAATAGAGAACAAAGAATGCCCTGAAACCTGGAAAGACCTCAGTGGGTCAAAAATCAGCACTCTAACTGAACTAACAAATCGAAATACATTCCTTGTCTCCCACTGTGCAGTACACCCAGAACTAGACCTTCTAAGGCAGAATAGCTTAGTGGTTAAAAGCAAGTGGCTCTGGAACTGTCCAGGCATCCTGGGTTTGAGTTTCAGCTCTACCTCTTACTAGCTGTGTGTTCTCAGCAGTTTATTTAACCTCTCTGTGCCTCAGTTTCCTCCTCTTAAAAAGAGGATTAAAAACCGTGTCTTTGTCACTGGGTTGCTGTGAAGGTTAAATGAATTAACGAATATAAAACAATGCCAGGAGTGTGGGTAGTCAGCCTTCAATAAGCCTTAGCTTTTTAAAAAAATTTATTTGGAGAAAGAGCGAGTGGCAGGGAGGGGCAGAGAGAGAGGGAGAGAGAGAAATTTTAGCAGACTTCTGCCTTGAGCGCAGAGCCCGAAGTGGGGCTCAATCCCACGACCCTGAAATAATGACCTGAGCCAAAACCAAGAGTCGGATGCCCAACCGACTGCACCCCCCCAGGCGCCCCAAGCCTTAGCTTTTATCATCATAAACCCGATCTGCATTTTAGAAGAGAAAATAAAGCAACAGGGAGCTAATGTGAACGCAACCGCTGTGCTATTGCGTGTCCTCCAGGCCTTGTTCCACTGCCGCTGTGGGGACTGTCTCCTTCATTCACCTCTGACCTTTTCACATTTCAATTTTCTAATTAAAAGATGACTCACCCGAGGCAACAAGCAAGCAGTATAAAACAGAACAAGACTCCAGAGTTCCTGAGATATTACCGTTCCTTTGCCTCAGATCTTTACTGGGAAGCATTTTTTTTTTTTTTTTTAAGATTTCATTTATTTATTTATCTTTAGAGATGGTGGTGGGGGATGGGGCTTACTGGGAAGCACTTCTAAGAGCAACAGGCTCTTTGGTTTAGAATTAGGATTAGACAGGGATGCGTGGGTGGCTGAGTTGGTTAATCGTCTGCCTTTGGCTCAGGTCATGATCCCCGGGTCCTGAGATCGAGTCCCACATCAGGCTCCCTGCTTAGCGGGAAGCCTGTTTCTCCCTCTGCCCCTCACCCTGCTTGTGCTCTCTATGACAAATAAATAAATTAAAAAAAAAAAAAAAAAACTTTGTAGAATTAGGATTCGACAGGCCTCTCTCTCCTCATGTCCAAGTTTCCCAGGGGATGAGAGGGAACGAAGCGAGAAAGGTAAGAAGGGAGAGGGAAGAGCTCATGACAAGTGGTTTGCTTACTCCTTTCTTCACGAATTTCAGGTTTAGGAATTTGAACTCTTATGATGTGGGGAAAAGACCAGGCAGCTGCTTCTAGCCTACCTCTGCTAACTCCCCCTCAGAAGAATCCCCAAACTCACCTCCACACCGAGTCTTCTCGGGTCAGGAACCCACAGTTCTACAACCCAGCCGAAGCCAGGTGAGGTAGAGACAAAGGTTAAGACGTAGGAGAAAGGCAGGCAGACGGACCCCCTGAACCGCCTCCCATCAGCAAGCCACGGGCTTCCCTGCATTTAACGCCTTATCTGTCGTGGCCAGAGCACTGCACTTGGGGTTCTGAGAGCAGGAGCAGACTTCTGCTAGCACAGCGGCTATTGCTTCGAGGCACGAGACCAAAGGTTGAGAAGAGTTACTTGGGAAAAGATTTCAACCTAGAATCACCTCGCACACCAGAGACGACAATGCGGAGGGCCGGGTGGGGATGTCAGCTGACTGACACGGCCCTCATGTCCCATGATGGAGAGGTGGCCATATGTTCCCGTTTGCCCCGAAAGGTCCCAGTGCATTTTTATTCACAGCACACTCTTCCACTCTCAAAAGTGTTGAGAAAAAACGTTTTACGCTTACCCTGATGATAGACAAAGCTCATAAACCGTTAGGGCTGCCTGCTGCCTAAGCTGGCCCCAGGGAGAGCTGGCCGCTGACAAGGGACAGTGGCCTGGTCAAGAGCTGCAGGGGAGCTCGCCAGGGGGAGTGTGGTCCTGGTTCCCGAAGGCCGGCTCTCCCCTCAGGAGTGTGAAATCGGTTGTGTGTGAGTCTGTGTGCACACGCTGCAGGAGCCAGAGAATGGCGACGAGAGAGAGAGAGGAACGGGGAGGTGGACGAAGCAAGGAGACCCACACAAAAAAGGGGAAGACGTAAGAAAAGAGGGTGGCTTTCTCAGGCCAAGCGTGGCCACTTTGCTCTTTATTCACCCACTCGACCATTAATTCACAGCAGAAGACCGAGGCACGGGAAATAACTGGGTCCAGGGAGCAGACGCAGCCATTTTCCCAGGCTTCCTAAGTTCTTCCATCTCATTCTGCTGTGACTGCAGCAGAGGGGCAAGACCTGTGATGGGGAGTCTGCCAACAGAGAGTTTCAGGCCTCAAAGGTATTCCAGAGAAGTTCCGCTCTCAAGCAGACGAAGCCAACCAGGCCCACACATCATAGACAGCTCTTGACAAAAACCTTTCCAGAAGGCAACCCTCCCCGCCAACACTGTCATATGGAAAGAGCTTACTGAGGAGATTAAGGGGCCTCTTTGTCGTCATCAGGAAGCAGACAATTTAAAATAAAATCAACAAACAATTTCTCTGGGGAACTGAAATACACTTTCACAATGTGTTGAGATGAAGGCGGGCAATGTTGCAATGATAGTGCATTCACGAGGATGGTGGAGCTCACAGAGTCCAGAAGAGGCAAAATAAAGAGCAGGAGCGAGGCGATGTTTGCCCAGTGCTGTCCAAGGAAGACAGGCAGGCCATCTGGCATGCCTGAGAATGCTGGTGAGAAAGGAGGCTGTCACAGCGGTGAGTGTCCCTGGCCCGAAGGCCCTGTCCTTCAGTGACACTCAGTTCTGACTCCACACCCACCTTGATTTTAAGTTTCTTGAGAATGGAATTTCAGGTGATTCCAAATTTCAGGTAAACAGCAAACTCTTTTTCAGTACTTAGTGCTACTATTTTACTACTTTTATTTTCTTAAGATTTTACTTATTTATTTGAGAGAGAAAGAGAGAGAGCACATGAGCAGGGCCAGAGGGAAAGGGAGAAGCAAACTTCTCACTGAGCAGGGAGCCCAACTTGATCCCAGGACACCCGATCACGACCCGAGCCTAAGGCAGATGCTTAACTGACTGAGTCACCCAGGTGCCCCATTATTTTACTATT
This sequence comes from Mirounga leonina, assembly GCF_011800145.1. Classification (NCBI taxonomy): domain Eukaryota; kingdom Metazoa; phylum Chordata; class Mammalia; order Carnivora; family Phocidae; genus Mirounga; species Mirounga leonina. Next base: position 2,484,781 of record NW_023270807.1, on the reverse strand, counting down.
TGTAGTGCTTAATCCCATGTTTATACTTATCTATCCCATGCAGTATTTGGGACATACTTTACTACAAAATTATTCATTGTCTATCTGCAATTCAATTTTTTTTTTTCAATTCAAATTTAACTGTATACCCTGTATTTTTATTCCTGGCAACCTTAGTGGGGCCTAAGGCATGAGATCTATGCTTGGGTGTCCCCCTCTGTACATGGCTTAACTTACTTGAAAGTTTCTAGAGAGCACTGAGAAACTGGACTTATTTGAATTATTTGAAAAGTGGGAAGACATATAACCAGCAGAGTGTTCATTCATTTCCAGAAATATTTATGAACTACTTACAACATGTAAGGAATTCTGCCTTTCAGAGGTCTTGGTTCCTCCAGCTGGGCTAGTCTGATTTTCTAGGCTGGCCTGCCTCGATGGCATTTTCTTTTAAAGAGTTGCCATTTTGTCAATGACCTCAAGAAATTCTCATGCTGAGTAAGTTGTGGCATGCAAGCGGGAGTGCACGGTGGTGGTGGTGGTGAGACTTTGAGAAGGGGACACTCCTCTCCAGAGGCTGGGGGACAGGGTGAGATTCTGGGGTACCTGGAAATACTCACCTTTGACAGCTTGCTGGACATAGGCTGTCGTCCCATCACTGAGGGTCACCGTTTGCAGCCCCAAGCTCTCCATGGCAAACTGCTACTCGTACACTCAGACATGAAGTTGGCTTCTGGCCAGCACCAAGAGCCACAGCTGAGGTCAGAGATTTCCTTCTGGGTCACAAGTCTGAGAAAACGGACAGTGTCACATTATGAGTTGCAAAGCTTCCTCCTGCTACAAGGACACATAAGGAAAGAGTGAATGAGGCCAACCAAGAAGAAAAAGATGAATTCTTCAAAGTATAGAACTATGCTGGCTTTTGTGAAGGTTCACAATATAAATATTGAAGAATTCTAAAAGTTGAGCATACAACAGAAGCACGCCAGCCAAACTGGTTGTAAAGTAAGATTCATTGATCAAAATCCACTTTTAAACTCACTGTCCTGGGGTGCCTGGGTGGCTCAGTTGGTTAAGTGTCTGCCTACGGCTCAGGTCATGATCCAGGGGTCCTGGGATCGAGCCCCACATCGGGCTCCCTCCTCAGCAGGGAGCCTGCTTCTCCCTCTCCCTCTGCCCCTCCCCCTGCTCAAGCTCGTGCGCTCTCTCTCTCTCTCTCTCTCAAATAAATAAATAAAATCCTTAAACTCACTGTCCTTAGAAGGAAGCCCCGTTAAAGGCAGGCTGCCAGCCCCAGTGCTGCTGGTTCTGGGGAGCACACATCACATCTCTACACATTCCAACAGCTCTCCTATGCTCGGACCTATCCATCCACTGGCCTTGTTGACTATCATCAGGGAACATCCCACAGGCATCACAAACAGAATGAGGCCCCAACAGAACTCATCATGTGCTCCCCAGAACTCTTCTCTTCCAGTATCCCCCATCCCTGGGCTAGCATTTCCAGCCACCCAGAAATGGTGGGGTCATCCTTGATTCCTTCTTTGCCCTCAAAAGTCTAGATACACCACTATTTGACACCATACACAAAAATTAACTCAAAAGGGATTAAAGACTTGAATGTAAGACCTGAAACCATAGAACTCCTAGACGAAAACACAGGTGGTAAGCTCCCTGACATGGTCTTGGCTATAATTTTTTGGATTTGACACCAAAAGCAAAGGAAACAAAAGCGAAAATAAACAAGTGGGACTGCATCGAACTAAAAAAGGTCCTGCACGGCAAAGGAAACCATCAACAAAATGAAAAGGCAACCTATAGAAAGGGAGAAAACATCTGCAAATCATATATCTGATAAGGGGTTAATATCCAAAAGATACAAAGAACTCATACAACTTAACAGCAAATACCCCAAACAATTCAATTAAAAACCAGGCAGAGGATCTGAATCGACATTTTCCAAAGACATCCAAATGGCCAAAAGGTACATAAAAAGATGCTCAACATCCCTAAAGCCACAATGAGATATCACCTGTTAGAATGGCTATTGTCAAAAAGACACAAAATAGCAAGCATTGGGGAGGATGTGGAGAAAAGGGAACCCTTGTGCACTGTTGGTGGGAATGGAAATTGGTGTAAATTGGAAAACAGTATGGAGGTTCTTCAAAAAATTAAAAATAAAACTACCATATATGATCCAGCAGTTCCACTTCTGGGTATTTGTCCAAAGAAAATAAAAACACTGACTTGAAAAAATATACACATTCAGCATTATTTACAATAGCCAAGACATGGAAAACTTAAGTGTCCATGGATGGATGAATGGATAAAGAAACTGTGGTGCATATATACAACAAGATATTATTTCGCCATAAAAAATGGAAATCTTGCCATCTTGTGACAACATGGATGGACATAGATGGTATTATGCTAAGTGAAATAAGTCAAAGACAAATACCATATGATCTCACTCATGAATGGCATACAAAAACCCAAAGAACATGCAAACTCATAGATACAGAGAACAGATTGGTGGTTGGGGGTAGGCAAAATGGATCAAGAGAGACAAAAGGTACAAACTTCCAGTTATAAAATAAGTAAGTCATGGGGATGTAATGTACAACATGGTGACTATAGTTAGTAATACCGAATTGCATATTTGGCAGTTGCAAGGAGAATAAATCTTAAAAGTTCTCAACATAAGAAAACAATCTGTAATCATGTAGGGCGAAGGATATTAACTATGGTGATCATTTTGCAATACATACAAATATTAAGTCATGATGTTGTACATCTAAAACTTAAATATAATGTACATCAATTATACCTCAACTAGAAACAATTTTTAAAAACTTAATAAGTCTATGTACCTATTTCGGATATCACCTCTCACATCTTAACTACTGTAAGAGCCTACTAATGTATGTCCTCAAATAAGCTCTTGCCTGTTTCCTAGGCATTCATTTTGTAATATTGTGTCAGACTTTTAAAAAAAGTTCAAGGGCACATGAGTGGCTCAGTGAGTCACTGAGTCTGCCTTCCACTCGGGTTGTGATCTTGGCGGGGGGGGGGGGGGGGAGGGTGGGGGCCCCCGTCAGGTTCCCTGTTCAGCAGGGAGTCTGCTTCTTGCTCTCCCTCTCCCCGCCCCTCCCCCACTCATGCTCTGTCTCTCTCAAATAAATAAAATCTTTGGGTGAAAAAAAAAGTACAAACCTAAATCCACTACTTCCTTGATCAAAACTCTTCAAAAGCTTCCTATGGCCCTCGGACTCCACCTTGCAGGCAAGTCTGGGAGCTGTTATAAATCCCTGCAGCCCTTGGCTCTACCTCTTACTAGCACTCACACACCTACAGTCACCTACTTCAGTACTTATCACTGTCTCTTTCACATTTGTTGCCCACACAGGACTTTGGGCTCCAGCCTGGTTTCTGGTTCACTGTGGGCTCTCTGCAAATCCTTGTGGAGTGACTCACCGGGTCCTTGTGTGCAAGGAGGGAAGTGCTGGAGCATCCTGCTGGCAGACTTCCTTTGCATTGGTGATCAGCCTACTTGAGCCAGAGCCCATAGCTGTGAAGCCTTGTTCTGGGTTTAGCAGTTAAGATTCTCACTGGCCATCCACAGAATTCCCCTGGACTTGGGACCTGGACTGCCTACTTGGTACTCACTATCTGCCAACTGATCTTCTCCATCAGTACTGCCCAAACTGTTTTCATGTTGGGGCACCCAGGGAGAAGGATGTTTGTATGTAGCAGATGGCTTCTGTCTGAAGCCAGGAGCAACCAGCTGGGGCTCTGGCAGCCCCAAGGGCTGAGCGGGTCAATATCTTTACATAACTATAGCCCACTTGTGACACACTGGTTGGGATGTTCTACTTTAGACTTGGCATCCCCATTAGAATTATTCATTCATTCTGCCCATAACCATTTACTGAATGGGCTAAGCTACTACTAGCGGTAAGAGTGAACAGTGCTGTAAAGGAACAGGGTACTAGGCATTTTATACATAGTAACTCATTTAATCCTCACAACGATCCTATAATTACTGTTATTGTCCTCATTTTATAGTTGAGGGAATTGAAGCCCGAGACACTAAGTAACTTGGCTCAAGGCTGCACAGCTAATAAGTGGGAGAGGTGAGGGGCGCCTGGGTGGCTCAGTTGTTAAGCGTCTGCCTTCGGCTCAAGTCATGGTCCCAGGGTCCTGGGATCGAGCCCTGCATCGGGCTCCCTGCTCAGGCGGAAGCCTGCTTCTCCCTCTCCGACTGCCCCTGCTTGTGTTCCCTCTCTTGCTGTGTCTCTCTCTGTCAAATAAATAAATAAATAAATAAATAAATAAATAAATAAATAAATAAA
>NW_023270807.1:2397751-2480443 GCF_011800145.1 Mirounga leonina | reverse complement strand
AAATAAATAAATAAATAAATAAATAAATAAATAAATAAATAAATAAATAAATAAATAACTCAGCCCCTGATTAAAAAAGAAAAAGAAAAAAAAGGTGGGAGAGGCGGATTTTGAATCCAGGCCTTCTGGCTCCAGAGTATGCTCTTAAATACTTTACTATGCAGCCTAGTACAGAGGTTTTTTGCTAAGGCCACCTGAAAACAATATTTTGGTGTGCAAGCTTGTGCATTTTTCTGAAAAGAAGGGAGTTTAAGATTGTCATGAGTGTCTCACAGGGGTTAAAGGTAAAGAACCACTGGTCTAGATGGGAATTCTGGCATCTGACCCATGTTATCTGGTCTACTAGGGTCCTGGCAGTGACCCCCACCTTGCCCAGAGCCCTGATAACCACAAGCTCTGGTCCTGACCTCTCTTGGTCTGCTCCCTGACCTTCGACTTTCAGAGTCTCAAGCAGGGAGAGAAATTCTTTTGGTAACCTGTTTTTGTTAACAGCATTGTCAGAATAAGGACACACGTGAGACCTAGGTCTGAAAACAAAGCAGGTTATAGGTTGAAACAGGATGACAAAATGGCCTCCAATCTGTATGGCTGACTGCTGTGGCTGCTTCAGCAATAGCTGGTTTAATTGAGCACATCTGTACTCTACTGGGACTTTCTGAGGAAAATCCGCGGCACGGTTAACAACACAGGTTCTGGAGTCAGACAGCCCGGGCTCTAACCCAGGCTCTACCTCTTTGAAGCTGTGTACCCCTGGGCAAGTCACTGAACCTCTCTGAGCTTCAGATGCCACTTGTAAAACAAATGGGGCTAATAATAGCACCTTCGTCACAGGTTGCTGTAAGGATTAAATAAGGTCACATATGTCAGCCTTTAGCACAGTGCTGGCACATAAGAAGTACCCTAGAAAAACTGGCTCTGAGGGGGAGGGGATGGAAGAGGAACAAAAAGGAAGTGCTTTTGAGGCAACGGGCAATTTCCAAAAGGTAGCCGAACAGTGGCAACAGCCCTGGACTAGAAGTCTGCAGAAATGGCTTCTAATCTCAATTCTACCTCCTGCGACTGCCTCCTTAGCTGTAAAGTGAAGTGCTGCCCCAGATGACCCTAAAATCCTTCCCACTGCTTGTGCTAATTACATTTACCACACAGACAGCCCTTAACAGAGCCAGCCACTGTTCAAAGCACTTTACCTATATTAACTCCTTTAACCTTAAAAGTAACGCTATGAAGAAATAGGTACATTATCCCCACTTTATGGATGAGGTGACTGAGGCTTAGAGGTAGAGTAATTTATTCCAAGGTCCCACAGCTAGGAAATGTGGAAGCCAGGATTCCAAGCCAGGCTGGCCCGCCTGGGTCCATACCTCTCAATACCCCGTGCATTTCTTCCTTCTGCTAATCCAGTGCGACACAAAACACTTGACTATTGATTAGCTTTCCTCTCACCCACAGTAACTTAAACCCAGTCCTCTTGGACCTGACCACAATGGAAAGAGGGACGAGCTGGTAGCCACATTTCAGAAAGTAACGCTTCTTAGACTCAAAGAAAACAAATCTCCACTCCTTCACATGTTCTCATGTCCAGGCTAAATATTCAATTTTCCTCCTTAAGCCCATAATATAAACCTTTAAAACAGTCCACTCTGGCTCTCCAGGCTTTCCTGCTCTCTGCTGCTGCCTTCCAACAGGGCCTGACCGCGGGTGGGGAGAAGGTGCTCCGTGGCGGCCACGCGTGTACAAGGGTCTGACCGCCATTTCTCTCCCTTTCCTTTGTGAAACGATGCTTTCCTCGGACTCCTTCTGTGCTGGTACTAAACTAACAACAGTGATACTGGCAGCCAAAGAGAGGCCTGTCACTGCCTCTGGACGGCTGTGACTGCGCATTTCCTGCCTGCACTTGACATTTCAGATTCATAACTCCCGTGGCCTTCTGAGCAAGGATGGAGGGGGAGCAGGGGCAGCTGCTCTGTTTTCTCCTTGTAGGGTATAAGGTTTGTCAGCTCCCCAGTGACCTAAGCTGGGTGTAAGGGAGAGACAGACTGGGGATTGTGGAGGGGAGAGAAGAGCCATGACAGTGGGTAGGGATGAATAGGGAGTACTCCCAGACTCTTCCAGAAATGGCAGCCAGCTTCTGTTTGTTGCATTTTAAAATGAACTTAACCTATTGTTGGCTCTGATGCAGGAAAGAGCCCTATGGCTTCATAATACGTAAATGTTTCCTAATGTAAAAATGTAAATTATCATTTATCAGGGAGAGAGGACATTTAGAAAAGCTTTTTGGATACTTCAGATCTTTAGGCCTTTCTATGAAACAAGATGTGTTTCAATTGTCTCCTCAAAGCAGAAAAATAAGGGCCACGAAAGACGGGAAACTAGATGGCAGCTATATATTCATGTTCCTCCGCTTTGGCACGGTTCAGAGCTCATCTGACCCACACCCAAGCTAGGCTGCCTTGACCACAGGCACCTGTTCACTCTTCCATCATTTTCTGCCAACCCAAACTCCTTGGACATTTGCAACAAGGCTTTCTGTGCTCTGCCTCAGCAGCCCAGAGGATAACTGTATTTAGAAGCCAAAAAAAAAAAAAGAAGAAGAAGAAGAAGAAAAAGGAAGAAAAAAGAAAAAAACTAAAACATTTGCTTGGAAGGAGAAGAATGTTCAAGTTTGGGGGGTCATGGAAGACTTAATTTTCACTCAGAAAATTCCTCATTTGGAAATAAACAAAACTTCTCAGAGAGGACAAAGTGACATTATGCTGGGAGAGACAGAGGCTGAGCGAGTCAAGTGGCAAACAAATGAGAACCAGATTTGGAAGAGCTGTAGTAAAATGATTCAGTATTTGTTATTATAGAAAAGGACTTCAATGCACACACAAAAACCCTACTGAAACAGGCTTGGTTCTGTGGGTTTTCAAACAGTAAAGAGAAAACAGGAAATTAATAACAGAAACTTGCATTAACATAACACACATTTAAAACATCAGCTAAGCATCTCTTTGCAAAAGGCACATTGATTTTAAAAGCCCAAATCACTTTTTAGTATGGTTCCTATTTGGCTACTACAATTTTTATAGATTTTAATTAGTCACAGAAAAGAGAGTAATTAGGCAAAGCAGATTATTTTTAATTCCAAAGGGCAATGAAAATGCATACCCCTTTACTAGCTGAACAGAATTCATTTAAACTAAAACAGGTAACTTAATTAAAACCTAATTTTCAGTCCTAAGTTTAAGGTGAATTTTAACACCTTAGTTTGTAAACACCGAACACAGAATCATGGCTGAGTTTCAAACCCACTTTTAGTCCATGGAAAGAAAAGTCCAGAATAAAGTCATTTTGGAAGGGTGATCCTAAGGGTGTGCTTTATACCAATATGCAAATTAATACAGATATTACCAAGTTACATCTGACTTGTTTCTGGGGGTCACTGCTGGCTTGGGAAGGGCTATTTTTTTTTTTTTTTAAGATTTTATTTATTCATCTGACAGAGAGAGACACAGCGAGAGAGGGAACACAAGCAGGGGGAGTGGGAGAGGGAGAAGCAGGCCTCCCGCCGAGCAGGGAGCCCGATGCGTGGCTCGATCCCAGGACCCTGGGATTATGACCTGAGCCGAAGGCAGACGCTTAACGACTGAGCCACCCAGGCGCCCCTATTTTTTTTTTTTTAAAGATTTTATTTATTTGAGAGAGAGAGAGAGCCAGAGCACACAAGCAGGGGGAGTGGCAGGCAGAGGGAGAAGGAGAAGCAGGCTCCCCACTGAGCAGAAAACCCAGGACCCTGGGAACCTGACGGGAGCCGAAGACAGACACTTAATCGACTGAGTCACCCAGGGAAGAGCTATTTAAAAATGAAACATACCATCAGCCATCAGGAGGGACTGGATCATCATAGTTATTTAGGAGCTTCAAGTTATTTAAAAACATCACCCCAGGGGCGCCTGGGTGGCTCAGTCGTTAAGCGTCTGTCTGCCTTCGGCTCCCATCACGATCCCAGGGTCCTGGGATCGAGCCACGCATCGGGCTCCCTGCTCAGCGGGAAGCCTGCTTCTCCCTCTCCCACTCCCTCTGCTTGTGTTCCCTCTCTCGCTGTGTCTCTCTCTGTCAAAATAAATAAATAAAATCTTTAAAAAAATAAAATAAAATAAAATAAAAACATCACCCCAGGACTAAAAGGTTTAATTTATTCCATCAGTTCATTAAATTGGAACAAGATCCAAATCTCAACTAGGAAGAAAAGGTAGTTTTTGCTTTTGAAGCAAAAGAAAATCAAGTCAAGAGAAAGTTAGGTTTAAAAAAAAATCAGTATTAAGGGAAAATATTAAAGAAAATATAAGACATGATATTAAAAACACATGCAACCTAAACGTACACTTAAAAATGGTTGAGACAGTGAATTTTATGTTACGTGTATTTTACCACAATAAAAAAAATTGGGTGGAAAAAAAGAAACACACAGACACATATAAACTTCCAAGAAGAGTATCAAATTCTCACTGGACAAATAAGGCTAGAGTATGAATTCATGCAAGAAAAACACTAGTAGTAAATAAATAAGTCAAAAAAGGTTTACTCTCATTAGTAATTAAAGTACAAGACAAAATAATCAGGGTGGTATTATACTTATCCCATTACCATAAATCAAAGTAAAAATATTAACATCCAACAGACAATGAGATACCACTACACACCTATCACAATAGCCCAAATCCAAAACAGTGATAACACTAAATGCTGGCAAGGATGTGGAAGAACAGAACTTTCATTTGTTGCTGGTGGGGATGCAAAATGGTACTGTGGAAGGCAGCCTGCTGTTTCTTACAAAATTAAACAGTCTTACCAAATGATCCAGCATTCCTACTCCTAAATGGGTTGAAAACTTTCGTCCACAGAAAACCTGCACATGGATGTTTATAGCAGCTTTATTCCTAATTGCCAAAAGCTGGAAGCAACTAAGATGTCCTTCAATAAACAAACTGTGGTACATCCAGACAATGGAATATATTTCGGTGATAAAAAGAAATGAGCTGGGCGCCTGGGTGGCTCAGTTGGTTGGGCGACTGCCTTCGGCTCGGGTCATGATCCCAGGGTCCTGGGATCAGGTCCCACATCGGGCTCCCTGCTCTGCGGGGAGCCTGCTTCTCCTTCTCCCCCTCCCCCTGCTGGTGTTCCCTCTTTCGCTGTGTCTCTCTCTGTCAAATAAATAAATAAAATCTTAAAAAAAAAAAAAAAAAGAAATGAGCTATTAAGTCATGAAAAGACATGGAAGAAACTTACATGCATTTTGCTAAGTGGAAGAAGCCAATCTGAAGAGGCTACACACAGTATGGTTCCAACTATATGACTTCTGGAAAAGGCAAAACTATAGAGACAAGAATATCAGTGGTTGCCAAGGATGCGGGGGTGGGAGAGGAGGGAGGCACAGATGGAGCGCAGGGCATTTTTAGGTCAGTGAAACGGTTCTGTAATGGTGGACATATACCTGACATTATGTATTTGTCAAAACCCATAGAATATACAGCACAAAGAGTGAACCATAAGGTAAACTATGAACTTTAGTTAATAATAATGTATCAATATTGGTTCATCAATTGTAGCAAATACACCACACCAATGCAAGATGTTAGTAATAGGGAAAACCAGGAACTGGGAAGGGAAGGGGGGCAAATGGGAATCTGCATTTTCTTTTTTTTTTTAATTATTTTTTTAAAAAGATTTTATTTATTTATGTATTTGTCAGAGAGAGAGAGCACAAGCAGAGGGAGTGGCAGGCAGAGGGAGAAGCAGGGTCCCCACTGAGCAAGGAGCCTGATGCGGGACTTGTTCCCAGTACCCTGGGATCATGACCTGAACTGAAGGCAGACGCCTAACCAACTGAGCCACCCAGGCATCCCTCTTTTTTTTTTTTTTAAGATTTTATTTATTTGAGAGAAAACGAGTGACAGCATGAGCCAGGGGAGGGGCAGAAGGAGAGGGAGAAGCAGACTCTCCGCTGAGCAGGGAGGCCAATGCAGGGTTTGATCCCGGGAACCTGGGATCATGACTGAAGGCAGATGTTTAACCGACTGAGCCACCCAGGTGCCCCTGGAACTCTCTGCATTTTCTATTCAATTTTTCTATAAACCTAAAAATGCTCTAAGAAAGTCTGTTAATTAAAAAAAAAAAATCCAACCATCGATGTTGGCAAAGCCAGGAGGCAGGCACAAACGGGCATTGCAGACAGCGCTAGAGACTGCTCCAGGCTTTCCAGAGGACAAACCATCAATTCTTAACCCCACCGGGGAAGGCTCAGGATCTGAGATCTAAGAATCTCATCTTCATAATTCATTCCACAAAAAGAATGCACAGAAAATATAGCTACTTGCACAGGGTGCTTGTTTAAGCCTTTGGGACAAGAACCATGAAGCCCATCTGGATGAATGGAGGAAAGTGAACAAACGAACACTAAGTGAAACAAGACATAAGGTTGAACACTCATCCAGTTTCAACTTGCAGACACCTTAACTCCAAGTGAGGTGAGAACGAAAGAGGCCAAAAAGAGATGAGCAGGTGCGCTAAAAGGAAGGGGTGTAACCTTTAAAAAAGATAAAGTCACTGAGATGAAAAGAAACCAGCTGAGAGGTACTTCTCTAGTGGACACCAAACGCATTTGCTTGGTTACCAGCTCCTCCTTCTTGGGGTCTCCCTTTATTCCCCCCACAGCCCTCCCATCACTAGCTGCACCTCGTCCCTGCCAAGTCCTGCAGGAAAAGACATCTATTTCTCCTTTAATTCATGCTAGTCTAAAGACTGAGGTAGGGAACTTCTTCCTCTAGGATTTTCCTTTCTTCTAACCACGAGAGGTCTGGTGGCTATCTTTTTACATGTGGTATTCCTCATACTGGGCTGTGTTGGGCTTTGTATGTCTTGAGGAATAGAGTGTCAAGGTGGGGTCCCATTATTCAGTATGCTATGTTGATCTGTAGGTGATCTGTATATATTTTTTAAAGATTTTATTTATTTATTTGACAGAAAGCAAGAGAGCACAAGCAGGTTGGGCAGCAGAGGGAGAGGGAGAGGGAGAGGGAGAAGCAGGCTCCCCACTGAGCAGGGAGCCCGATGGAGGGCTCGATCCCAGGACCCTGGGATCATGACCTGAGCCGAAGGCAGACGCTTAACCAACTAAGCCACCCAGGAGGGAGATTTGTTTATTTTTAACTCAGACCAATGTCTATGAGGCTGTGGGGGAAACACGCAGAGTCTTCCATTGCTGGGGAAGTACACATCGGTACGAGCTCTATGTAGGGCAATTTGGCAGTACTGATCAAAAGTACAAATGTACCTACCGGCTGACCCAGCAATTTCAGGTCTAGTCTGCAGGAAGACATACACATGTGAAAAATGGCACGGGTCTAAGGTTAGTCATGGCACCCCTGTACGTAGTAATAGCAAAAACATTAAAAGCAGCATAAGTGTCTATCAATATGGAACTTCTATACGATGCAGACATAGGTAAATGAGGAAGGTCCTCCCATATTGACATGCAAAGATCTCCAAAACACATTAAACAAAAAAATGGGAAGGTATAAAACAGTGCTTTCTGTACGCCGCCACTGGAATACAAAAATTTGTGGCACGACGGTCGAGAAATGGCTAACTAGGGTTGGTTACAGAAGGGTAACTGAGTGACTGCGGAATAGCAGTGCAAGGTTGACTTTTCACTGAACTTAGGGCTCGTGAATGTCTTATCTATGTTAAAGAAACAAATACAAATACATGAATGAAAGAAGAAAGTCTGAAAGCATGCCTTGCACTCCTTTTGTTGGCTACAAGAATATCTGATTCTCCATTCAGGAGGCATGGCTAGTTCAGTGCTGACAGCATAGATTTGAGGTTATAGGTGTGTAGCAAAACCACATCTGAAAACTTAGCTTCACAATTCATGGATCATATGGAAAGGTGATCAAGCTGAGCATGAGGCAACAGCGAATCTACCAGGACCTGGGACCATGCTGGCTCTAGCACATGTGGACCTGGCCTGCTCACAAGCGGGGGGGGGGGGGGGGGGGGAGTCTGGCTGAGTGGTGGCTGAGCAGGGGCTGCCTTTGTCCCTCCCTGTTTCTGTGGCCTCAGGCAGGACGTCCTAGGTTGGGAGGATGATATTCTCAGAGAGAACTCTGATCTTAGGGACACCCTCCACATCTAAGCCTTAGGTTGGTTCTACAATCTCACAGAGCCCCCATTTCCTTGGTTCTTATCTAACTGCGTGCGTGTCATGCTTTATCAGCTATCCCACGGCAGCGGGGACTTCCAATAAATGCAGTGAGAAACAGTACCAAGCTAGCAAGTTGTATCTGGGCTTCTCAGAGATGAACCATTTACTGAGGGCAAGCTCAGGGTGAACATTAACCCAGAGGCACCAGAAGAAGTGCTCTGATTTCTGGCTGGTGAGAGTCTAATGTGCTGTGAGGCTTTGAACATCACATCCAACAGCCCAGATCTTTTTGATTCTGGGCTCTAAGTGAGGAGCCTAAATAGGCCCTGCGCTTCTTACCAGCAAAACAGAGACAACTGCATAGGATCCCTGAGACACTCACGTCGACACCCATTTCTCTACCTTGACTGAGAGCGCTGCCAAGGCAAGAGGCATCTGAGGTTTTGTCAGTAGCTTAAGGCCACTGGTTAAAGACAAAGGCTTTAGCTGAACTTGGATTATAGCTCAGTGGTTTTATTTCACTCACCAGGACAAAATTTTTTTTTTTTTAAGATTTTATTTATTTATTTGACAGAGAGAGATAGCGAGAGCAGGAACACAAGCAGGGGGAGTGGGAGAGGGAGAAGCAGGCTTCCTGCCGAGCAGGGAGCCCGATGTGGGACTCGATCCCAGGACCCTGGGATCATGACCTGAGCTGAAGGCAGACGCTTAACGACTGAGCCACCCAGGCGCCCTCACCAGGACAAAATTTAATTTTCATTCCATTAAATGAAAGATGATGATTACATATCCACTCTAAACAAATTTTGTGGGTGACCTGTCAATGAAGATGGGCTATATCCTATACTCTTGTTTAGCTGGTCAGACTCTCCTTACAATATAAACACTGAGATCTAAATGACACAAGGATAAACATGGCACAGCGAATGTGCTTCCAGATGCAGTGAGGGGATTACTCTGCCACAGTATGTGTCCTCCTTAAATCGGACTCTTATGGGGGGAAAATAACACACTCCTACTTGCTTATAACTTACATTGCTTGAGAGCATGTGTTTTGGTGTAATCAGCATCTAACAAAGAATGTGTCTCCAGATACTAAATGAATAATACCATTAGATCACATAGCTAACCGAACTCTTTAGCTCAAATCTGAATCCGAAATCAGCTCCACTCACTGTGAATGAGCTCTAATGGAAACTCCTGAGGCCAGATTTGAAACCATCTACTACAGAACTAGGAGCTCCTGAAGAGAAGATCCTAGCAGAGGAATAAATCTTGAAAGAATGAAGGAGGGAAGAAACTGAGTCCCACCACCCCAGCTCTTCCCCAGCCCCACCACGTTTCCTCGCTTGGGATATCATCTTGCCTCGTCTCTGACATCCACGTTCACTTTTCTCCCAGACCCAGGTCAAGCACAGGCTTTCCCTGGCTAATGTCACACCAGACCACCAGACTCTGGCCTGTTTCCTCTGTACTTAGCAGCGAAGCTGCACCAGGGAGCTAGTCTGTAGTGTTCCACGAGGGCACGGATGCATCTTCTGTGTCCAGCACTCACTGGGTGTTACTTTAGCGAAGGAAGGAATCTTACACTGCTACCTGGTGTAGGGCTCAGCAGTTTTCAAAATGCTCTCAGATATACAGATACGTTATCTTGTTGACTCCTAGCACTAATTCACTGACTCTCACAATGGGTGTGGGCTGAGAAAAGGGTTCATTTCTAGTCTAATGCCGTCACTTCACAGATGAGGATCTGTGGGACGGAGTTCCAAAGGATCACGCAGCTAGCTGGTGGCAAGCCAGGCCTCACACCTGAACTGCCCGTATTCTTCCACTGTACTGCCCCGTCTCTTGCTCAGGAATAGTGTTCTTTCAGCTCTCAGGTGAGCAGAAATTTACACATCTCATAGACTTGTCTATCTAGCTGCTTATGCAACATCTCCATGTCCCCAAACACCTGAAACTTGACACATTCGCAAGTGAACTCCTTATCCATCCCTTCTCGCACCCTGCCCCCTCCTCCAGGCCCCCCTCTTTCAGTAAATGGTAACTCCATCCTTCAGTTGCTCAGGCCAAAAATGAGGGAGCCATCCTCAACTTCTCTATTTCTTTCACATGTCATATCCAATCCATCAGCAGATCCTGCTGGCACCTCTTTCAAAATATAACCAGAATCCAACCACTTCTCACTCTTCCACTGCTTTAACTTTGGGTCCAAGCCATCAGCTTCCCTTGCCTGGGTTCTTACAGTAGCCTCCTAACCGGCTTCCCTCCTTCCACTCTTGCTTGCCTTCTTGTTATTCTCACCAAAGCAGCCAGAATGATCCTGAATGTCAGATCATGTCACTTATCTGTTTAGAACCCTCCAATGGCTCCTCTCTCATGCTGCACAATAAAATCCTGACATGACCTGCCACCAACCCACTCCCACCCCCACATCTCCTGCTCTGTTTCCCCTCCCTTACTCTACTGCAGCCAGACTGGCTGGCATCTTTGTGTTCCTCGAATACAGAATATACGAGGCATACTCCTGCTCTGGAGCCTTGGCACTTGCTGTTCCCTCTGACTGGAATATATTTCCCCCAGATATACTCTTGACTCACTGCTTAACTTCTTACAGGTTTTTGCTCAAATGTTACCTTTTCAATGAGAACTTCCTTAACCACCGTATTTAAAATTTAACACCCTGACTTCTGGTTCTTTCTCCCTTCTCTGCTCAATTTTCTTTTTTCTTTTAAGTAATTTTTATTTATTTGAGAGAGAGAATGAGAGAGAGAGAGAGCATGAGAGGGGGGAGGGTCAGAGGGAGAAGCAGACTTCCTGCCGAGCAGGGAGCCCAATGCAGGATTTGATCCTGGGATTCCAGGATCATGACCTGAGCCAAAGGCAGTCACTTAACCAACTGAGCCACCCAGGCGTCCTCTGCTCAATTTTCTCAACATTCATTTTACTTGTTTGTTTATTGTATGTCTCACCCCCACAGTGAGCTCCTTAAGTCCCAGAACTTTGTCTTATTCACTGCTCTATCTCCAGGTACTAGAAAAGTACCTGGTCTCTAGCAGAAAGTCAGCAAACATTTGTGGAATGAATGAATGAATGAATGAATGAATGAATGAATGAATGAGGGAATGAATGAACACCCATATCTTTAAGATCTCCCAGTAATCTGAAGGCCTTAGGCCGAAAGGAGATGACCCTAATGAGACCTAGCTCTGGTCTCTCCTTCACCTCCCACCCTCCATACTGCTTCACCTTCTCAGGTTCAGGGCAATAGGTACTTGCTGCCAGCATGTTACAATTTCTGGGCCACTGGTACAAAATTCTGCTGGGTGCTAATTTTTGTATTTAGTATCCTGCTATCTCACAAACAGAAGAGGTCAGGGATAGGTTAAACTAAATATACTGCTTAACCTAGATAATAGTACTGACTCAGTAACATTTGTGTTGAGGTGTTTTCCAAGGAACATTGCTAAGTTTGCACTTGTTCATCTACCTTTTTTTTTTTAACTTCCATTATGGATTTCAAACATATGCAAAACTAGAAATAGTGTTAACGCGTCCTATGAACCTATTACCCAACTTCAACATTTTGCCAATTTGATTTCTCCTATCCCCTGGTGGTCTTTGCAACCCCCAGTAAATATTTCATCTGGCTGTTTTCTTGAGAACTGGTCTGTCTACAACAGACCCTGGCCTTGTTACCATTGTGTTCTAGCAAGTAGGGCAACCAATCCATCTAGTCTTACCAGATATATGGTAAAAATGAGCACTCACGCCCATTCCCCCAGCCGACTAATGAGTGAAAAAGGAAGTGTCTAAATTCCAGACTGTTTAAATCAAGGGACTTGCCCATTACTCGTCTGCAGGGATTTGGGGATGTGGGGGTTGTTGTGGCTACAAAAAGAACACAGACGCGAGCTGTTTTTACTTGTTTGTACCTGATGCAGAATTTCTGAGTGAGTTCATTCAATTCAGTCAGTATTTATGGACTACCTCAGAATATAAGGGACCAGATTAAGATGATAGAAGATAAAGAAAACTCTGTTCTCAAGATCACTGTGGGGTTGGGGAGTGGTGAGAAGTACACAAATAACTAAGATCCATGGCAGAATATGCTCTGTGCCC
The DNA here is from genome assembly GCF_011800145.1 of Mirounga leonina. NCBI lineage: Eukaryota > Metazoa > Chordata > Mammalia > Carnivora > Phocidae > Mirounga > Mirounga leonina. The sequence continues at coordinate 2,468,133 of NW_023270807.1, read as the reverse complement.
TAAGAAAGGTTAAGCAAGCATAAGGCAAAAGCTTCTTTCAAAAATCAATTTGTAGGGGCGCCTGGGTGGCTCAGTCGTTAAGCGTCTGCCTTCAGCTCAGGTCATGATCCCAGGGTCCTGGGATCGAGCCCCGCATCGGGCTCCCTGCTCGGCGGGAAGCCTGCTTCTCCCTCTCCCACTCCCCCTGCTTGTGTTCCCTCTCTCGCTGTCTCTCTGTCTGTCAAATAAATAAATAAAATCTTAAAAAAAAAAAAAATCAATTTGTACACCCCAGGGCTTACCCCTTCCTTAACTCTAGGTCTGCCCTCTGGTATTATTTATTGCTATACAGCCAATAAGAACATTATAGGAGACCTGGGAATTTGGTGACCCACAGAGTAAACTTTGGGATGTGGATCTTTAATGTCACATTTTGCTATTCACCATCCAGTGTTGCGGTGGGAGAGAACTGGAAAGTCCTCCCAGAGCTTGGAAAACAATGGGGCTAATTCAATGCCAGCAGAAGCTAACATCCAAAGCATTCTACCCTGAGGGCATATACAACAAGCAGCTTCAGCTACAGGGGAGGATCGAAGAGGATCATGGGAGTGTGTCAAGAAGACGAGGCTATATCAATTCAGAAAGATTTCCAAGATCTCCTTGCTACCTAAAGGAGAGTGATCTTGGTGATCTATGATCAGAAGTTCCTAGAAAAGAGTGTAGTTCTTTGGACAAACCAAAGAGGTCAGTGAGGTTTGGCCAGACAGTGTATGTATGAAGGTAGGAGAGCTGAGAGTGGCAGGGCCATTCACAGGGCCCTGGAGTTAGATGCACTGAAGAGTGGAAAAAAGGAGAGAGTTGGGATGAGAGGGACATTTGCATCATAACCTATGTTACCAAAATTGGTGAGGTGAGGATGGCTGGGAGAAAAATAAAGAGGAAGGACAGGAAAAGGCACTGTGAGAAGGGGCAGGGATGCAGGGAGAGGAAAAAGGGGGAAGACAATTATGGTTTGAAAAGGAGCTCACTGATGACAAGGAGGATGCCACGGGATCCGGGAATATGGGAGGCAGGATCTTTTAGGAATCTGTGAAGAACGTGAAGAGGAGGGATCTTAGAATGGGAGGGTATACGGGTTCATGTTGGGATGGAAGGGGCTCATTTCACTGAAGCTGGGGGAAGGAAGTCACTAGATAAAGAGCTAATTAGATGAAGGCTCTGGGTAACAGGACTTGGCTGAGGATGGTAGAAGGGAGGCAGTTGGAACACTGAGAAGAGACTGAAAATAGGAAATCATACGAGGAAAGACTACTGGGCCAGAGGGTTTTAGAGTGTCTTGAACTCCTGGCACGGAAGGGACTTAGCAGGATAAGTAGGTTTGGGGTAAAGTGCCTGTGAGGTGGCAGCCCCTTTAGGGTGAGTGACATCATGGAGTGAGGGCTGTGAGAGGATGTGTGGACAGAAGATGGAGAGAGGTATTAAGGTGCAGGGGTCTCAGGGCACGTGGGGTGGAAAGTCATGAACAATGGGTTAAGGAAGTCACTAAGCCATGGGGCAAAGAGTAACAGAAACCTTGGGGGTCATGGTATGAATTAATGTTGGGCTTAGGAATCATTTGAAAGTAAGGAACAAGGGGCTCAGGGTGACCTGGAAAACTGCAGGTTTGGGAGTGAGAGGTAGTGGAGCAAGTGGGTTTTGAAGACTGTGGACTCAAATACTCACTCTGCTACTTATCTGCTTCAGGTTCTTTATTTATTTGAAACCAAACCAAACCAATAGAAATGGGAAATGGTGGTGGATATAGTAATAATCACCTCTTGGGGTTGTCGAAAGGTAAATTTAATCTATACACATAAAGCATGGCACACACTAGGTGCTCAGCCAATCATAATTAAAGAGGGATGAGAAAGAATCAGAGAAGGAGAGGCCACAGCAGAGATAAGAGGATGGGGATTCCAAGAGCTCAGGGGTAGAAAAGCAATGTAACGCATGGACCCTGTCTTGTCTGTTGAATCCCTAGCACCCAGGACAGAGTAAGACCCATAGGAGCTTCAGTTTGTATTTAAGGGTTCCCATGGGCCAGGCATGGTGCCGAGTGCTTTGTATGCACCATCTCAGGCAAGATTATTACCCTACCTTAGCAGAGGTGGAGGCTGAGGGTTCAGACAGGCTAAATGGTATGAAGAGCCAGAATCAGACCAGAACCGAGGTCTCTTATCACATCAATGCCCCTAGCTGAAGAGCTCTGCTATCCTGCTTTGCCAACATGTTAACTGATGGGGCCTGGTCAAGGGAAATGGGTATGGAATATTAAGAGTGTAGGGGGTCATGGGAGTGAGGGAATAAAGTTCATGAAGCAAGTGGACCCTGAGGTGAGTTTACTAGAGTACACTTCTAGCGAGGGTACAAAAATGATTGCAAACAAATATCATCTTGACTGAGAACTGCAGAATTTCACAGCTGGAAGGAAACTCTCAGATCACTTAACCCAGCCTTATCACAATACAGATGACAAGCTGAGGCCCAGTGAGGAAGGGACCTGTCCCAGGTTTCCAAAGCACAACGGTGGCAGAGCTGGGACCTGAGTCTGGGATCACACACTCAGTCCAGAATTCTTTGATGCCTCCAACTACTACTACTTCATATTCATCTCTACATCTTCCTGGGCACCAGCATGGTGCTAGGGCACGTCTAAGTCATGTGCTGATTGACACTGAGGGGCTGAGGGTGCAGAGAGGGATGTCGGTGGGGGTGACTTTAGGATGAAGGGGGGAGCATGGAATGAGGATCATGAGGTTACAGGGCAAAGAAGGGATTACTAGATATTGGGGGTTATGTAGATGACTGGGTGGGAAACTATTGGAGTAGGGCTTAAGAGTTACCAGGAAAGGTTTGAGAGGAGTCACCAAGTTTGTGGGCGAACACAGGATAGAACCGTGGGAGTTACCGGACCAATGGGGTCATTGAGAAGGTTGGGGGGGTCACCTAGGAGGGATGTGGGGGTCTCGGGTCTTGAAGTCACTAGATTAGAACTGAGGGAGTCACTGGGTTGGTGGGTCCCTGGGCAGAGCTGGGGAAATTCCTGGGTTGGCAGATTCAATGAATAAGAATTGAGGATTACCTGGCAAGATTTTGGGGTCAGTGGGTGGGGTGTAGGGTCACAGAGGTGGAGGCGGGCGTGGGGTTTGGGAGCCGGGGTGGGGTTTAGAAGTCATGGGGGAGGAGTCGCAGGGCGGAAAGAAGGGGCAGGGATGGGGGCCGGGGGCCGGGGCCCCGGGTGGGGGAGGGGTCAGGTCGCCGTCTAGCCGCCCGGACGCTGGGCTAGGGCCGGAGGAGGGTGGGCACGCCGGGCTCGGGACCTTCCCGGGGCCCTGCGCCCGCCCGGCCTCCCACCTGGGCACGGTGGACCCACTCTTCCCGCAGCCACCAACCTGACAGCCCCCGAGGGCGACTCCGCCGACAGACCGCCATGCACCGGGCCCCGCCACCAGCGCCGGCCCCGCAACCCGCCTGCGCCATAGCCCGCCCGCCCGCGCGCTGCTTGCCTCGCGCGATATCCAGGTTCCAGGGCCGCCGCACTTTCCTCTCCTCGCAGCGCGCCTCTACCGGGCCCCGGAACCCGTATAGAAAATACAGGGCACGCTCCACCCCGCACCCCCCGTCGCCGCGGCAGCCGTCCGACTTATCCAGGTTCCCGGGCCCCTGGAGCCCAGGCGGCCGGGCTCTGAACCGTGCCCCTCCGAGCCCCGCCCCGCCCCCCGGCCGGGTGACGCACGGCCCGCGAGGCCGAGCGCCCGGGGAGGGCGTGATGACGTCACGACGCCCCGGTCAGGGCCCGGGCGCGGCTGGCGAGCCGGGCCGTCGCTATAGCAATGGGGAGCCGCCGCCTGTATCCTCCGAGGGACTCCGTCCACCTGAGGCCTGAGGCGGCAGCGGGGAGGAGCCCGAGGCCCCGAGGGCTCCACGCTGTCTCGTCGGCTGCCTGCGGGCGAAAAGGGCGCTCAGGAGCCGGGGAGGACAGGAGGGTTAGGTTGTGAGGGAAGCCGTTCCCGCGGGTCCCACTGCCCGCACTGGGGCTGCGGACCTTCTCCTTGGGGTTCAGAGCCCGGGGGCTTCCTCCTGCGCCTAACCGCCCCGAAGCGCCTTACTGGGCGCAGTCCGCAGGCACTGCCTACGATCTTCGAACCAGCCCCCTGAAGGAAGCAATTGCAGGTATTACTAGCTCCGTCCCGAAAAGGACGTCACTGAGGAGCCGTGAGGGACTTGCCTCTCTAGGGAGGGCTCCCTGACGGCCCTCGCGGGTTCTCTCACTCTCATTCCCCCCTCAGCCCCGCCCGCAGCCTTAAAACCAGCTACTCCCCACTGTAGGCTCGCCTGGGGTGAGCAAAAGCAAGCCCTTTTGCCATTTCCCCCCTCCCGGGACGGAAGGGCTAGCTGGGGGAATTTGCAGAAATCCAAGGGAAAATTAAAAGGGAGTGAGCTTTTCGTAAAGCATTGAAAATAACTGAGAGGAGTTAGATAAGGAACTGGTAAAGGTTGCTTCTTAGGAGAGGAATTGGGTGCCTGGAGGAATGAGGTGAGAAACTTTTCCCTCTCTGTCCTTTTAGACTAACTTTTTTTTTTTTTTTTTGGTATCCTCCCTCCCCTCACCCCAAAAATTTTAACTTAAAAAAAAAAGAATTTTCAAAGGAAGTATTCCGATAAAATAGAAACATTTACAAAGTACAGGGTTTGGGGCCTATGGTAGCTAACGATGCTATTGAGGACACTGACAGCCTCTTACCTCGCCTGTCGGAACAGCTTAACCAGAAAGCGCGCTTTTTAGTTTTAGGCATCCCCTCTTGCCTGTCTTATTTGTTTTGACACATCCTTTCCAGAGGTGGGACTGGGGCCAGAGTTGTCTTCAGGTTCTCTGTTTCAGTGGGCAGCGAGTGACAGTTGATGGCCCATGCTTATGGTTAATAATTGAGCCTTTCTATACCTCCTGGTATAGAAATAAACAGCCTGACCACTGTGGTGCCCTTTCTGTTCCTTTGTGGTGGAAGTTTGACAAGTTATTTTACGTACCTGCAGAGAGAATAAATAGCATGTCCTGTAGCATAAACTCCTGGTTAGAAATAGAGCAGGGAATAGAACTCAGGTTGTCCTAGTTTGTCTCCTTACCACCTTTTTCCATAATAAAAAATACATTTGTCCTTTTTCACATTCCATGCAGATCCTAATCTGATTGGCTAATCACCTCTCCTATTACACAATGAACAAAAACTCTGGGCAATCTGTGTGTGACTTTGAAGTAATAAGATTTTGACATTGGGTAATTTCAGGTACTCAGGAGAACTGGTGAAGAACATACTTTGGAGTGGACGATTGAAGGTCATTTCTAGCAGCTTGTGTTCTGCCTTTGAGCCCCACCCTAACAATATACCACCATACAGGCTAGTGGTCTTTTTTTTTTTTTTTTGAAGATTTTATTTATTTATTTATTTGAGAGAGAGAGAGAGAGCACAAGTGGAGGGAGGGGCAGAGGGAGAGGACAAGCCACCTCCCCGCTGAGCAGGGTGCTTGATGTGGGGTTCGATCCGAGGACTCTGGGATCCTGATCTGAGCTGAAGGCGGACGCTTAACTGACTGAGCCATCCGGGCGCCCCTAGGCTAGTGGTCTTAGGACATTTTTAAAAAATGGAATCTATAAAAGAATTTGAAAGGACTGTATAACCCCTTGTTCATTTAAAAGTTGGTATCTAACACAAATTTAAGTACTTGTAGAAGATATAATTTCTGAGTTATTGTAACTTTAACATTTTAAACTAAAACCCTTCTGTAACTCTTTAATTGTATCCAGTGGACTCCAAATACCCGAAATATTTGATGCCCACCATCATCTATTTAAAAATATGTGAACAAGCCCTTTAGCAGAAATTTTATATGGTTCCCTTTCTTCTTGAACTCCTAATTCCATTCACTTCCCCTACAGAACTGTATCCTAATTAGTGTATTTGTATGTTTTAAAGACTCATTGATCACTGTCACACTTCTTTGCAACAAGAATGAGTATAAATTTAAGTTTATTGCCTGTGACCATAGGCTTTAATTGTTAAAAAGTTTCTTTTGAATTGAATTGTCATTACCGTTATTACTGGTACACAATTTATTTAAAAAAATTACATGTTTTTATAACTTGTGAAACCTAAAAAGTACAATCTTTATTGAAAATGCATCCCTTGGGGTGCCTGGCTGGCTCAGTCAAGAGCATGCGACTCTTGATCTTGGGGTCGTTAGTTCGAGCCCCATATTAGGTGTAGAGATTACTTAAATGAATAAATAAAAACTTAAAAAAAGAAAAAGAAAATGCATCCCTTAATGAGAAATACGGTATTTCTTAATTAGTTCAGGTTTTCATGGATGAGTTCAGGTATTCAGACCTAATGGTAGAAGGAGATAAGGTACAATAGCCATTCTCTGTTTTTTATTTTTAGAGACATAAGCATTGAGAAACCTTGTTCATGTAGTAATTGGGAAAGGAAGAGATTTGTTACAGCATTAGTCCTTGAGGCTTTGAACTACTCCTAAATTACACGCCAATAATCACAAGGTGTCCTATTACCAAATAATATTCTCAAGTACTATCAAATAGAGTCCTTTAATTTTATTAAAAACAGGATTGGAAACCACTGAACTTGCAAAAGGATTTGTCATCTAGTCATTAGAGTCTCAGTTTCAGTCTTATAAAAATTACTGTTAGTTACCTGTTACCTTTTCACTCAGAGGCACCTTGTTAATCAGAGACTGATTTTCATACTCTTTTACCAACACAATTTTTTTTGATAAAATTCTTTTATCATTACATGCTTTCAGGATCTTTTTGTGAAAATATTGAAGTGCGGATTCACTTCAGTATGGAAAACACCTACCATTTGTGGAATTAGCAAAGCCAATCTTCTTTCAAACCAATTAGCTAAATCAGACTTACTTTCTGTTAGGAAAAAGTCTGACTTTATTCTTCAATTCAAATAAATATGTTAATATTTGTTTTAAAGAATATTGTAAAAAATCATTGGGAAATAAGTTACTAGTTGTAACTTATAAAATACTAAAAATCAGTCATGATTAAAATTATATAGAGTTAATATTAACATTACAAAAACTGTAAAAACAAGATAGTACTATTTCTCATTATATAATTTGGAATAATGCCGTGTAATATGTAGCTAAATCTATTAGTTAATAAATGAGAAGTAGGATCGAAGGCATGTTATCCCCTTGGCAGATATGGATATGTGCTCGTGTTGAATTCTGATGTTTGGCTTTGGGGGACAATTAAGTAAGAATCATGTTTAAAAATCAGAAATAACTCCAATTAATTTTTTTAGACTTCATGACAAACTTTTTCTTACATACTTAATAAAAAGGAAAAGTATATTTGCTAGGAAATAATGGATTGAACAGCTAACAATTTGGTTTTACTAGTAGGAGGTAGAAAATAGTAAACATTTTATAAGATGAAGTAAGAGGACTGATTGTAATAGGAATATTTTTATATGAATGGAAAAAACAACCCCTCCCTCCTATTCCCCAGGTTTTTATATCCTGGGCCATGGATGAAGATTCAGTGTAGGTGAGGGATATGCCTTTCTTTTTGTAAAGTAGGACAAGGACTATGCTGAAAGAGGAGGTGGAATGGAGTGTGCCTAAGTATCCCGGCTGGTTCCCAAACAGATTCGTTTGGGGGAAGATTTCTAATAGAAGTTGAGGATCTGGAAACTTACTTCCTTAAAATGCCCCTCAGATTGATTTCCTTGCCTAGTATCTCTTGGAAGATCTTCACATACCCTTGGAAAGAATTCCTTGGAATGTCTTCATGTGCCCCGTTTTATAAAGACTGATATAAGCAGACTCAACTGTACTGGCCCTGATTATACATTAATCAGGGACAACATCACAAATGTCCTAGGAAGAAGGTGGAAGACTTGGTGTTTGGGAATAAAAGAGGGTTAAGAGATAGGTCAGAGAGGATGGCCTCAAGCTGATGTAGTCATAATAGTCCTGTATTCGTCCTCGGCTTTGCAGTTCTAGAAATGTGACTTTGTCAGCCCACCAAAGTGTTCATGTTTTGTCACACTAAATCAAACTTACAGGAAGTTTGATTGGAATGCCAGTGAATTAATATATACTCATAGCCACCAGGTAGACTGGATTTTCTCTCCTGTTGAGAAGTGTATGTGGAAAGATCAGTTGTAATCAGAATCTTACCTGAGGAGTATGGGTCTTGAGTATGGCTATTGTTATCAAGCTATGATAGCCTGATGCGCGATTCAAGGCACATAACAGGAGCTCAGTAATTGAGAAATGAATGCACCTATTCTTTATAGATGGTAACAAGGAAGTTTAGGATTCTAGTAGGCCAACCCAACATATTTTTTGATCAGGTAGATTTTGCCTTGTTTCTCTTAAATTGCTATATCATTTGGATATTAGATCCAATAAAATTTTATGTCAGGGAATTACATAATTGTAACAAGTTTTATCTGTCATCTCTGAGCCTAGAAATTGGGACTGTTCATTTGTAAGAGACTGGAGATTGTGTTCCTGTCCCGTATGGTAGTAATGGTCATAGTGGCTAAATGATATTTCAGAATTCTGTTGGGTGGCCAAGAGTGTACTGCCTAAAAAGAACAACTTTGCGTGACTCTCAATGCTGGTATTTTGCTAGAGTGGGACATCTTAATTAGGGAATCTGTGGCCTGGCTAGATTTGGGGAACTGTACTATAGTGAGGAGAAACAATACCCTAAACTTCCCCTACTCCCTAGATCCCCCATAGGGGATAATTCTTGATACTGCCTTTAAAAATAGAGAGACAAGCCTTTTCAGGTTCCAAAATCATTAGGAATAAGATGGATACATGAAACAATTTTATAAGTCCTATCTGAAAGCCAGAGGACACTTTGTTTCCAGCTCTAGAATAAACTATTGAGACAGAGGAATAGATGCCAGGCCAAGGAGTTTCATTTAGTATTTTAATAATAATAATAAAAAAAGACAATACAAAATCCAAACATTTCTTTTTACAAGTTCAGATACATTTTTTCCCCAAGTGCAAAATACTCTATGAACGGCATCATTTACTGTTTATTGTTGATTGTGTAGGAGATGCTTACTATATTGGCAGCAGTGGAAGGCAGATATAAATACAACATTTTGAGATTCTTTTTCTGCATTAAAAAAAGCCTCCCACATGGTAATGATTATTCTCTGAAACTTCAGTTTAACTCACATAGAAGAATAAAGTTTTCGGTTTATCCAAACTGCTACAATGTGTTGTCTAGATAAGCTGATAACAGAACTGGGGGTTCTATTCTCTCTAATCATATATTTTCTTAAAGGGTTCCTAGTCCAAATAATGGCCCAAGGACAGGGTGTGCTATCTTTGAGACAGGTCCTATTTAAAGATACCCTTGTGTTGTTTGCTTCCACTTTTGTGCTTTAGAAAGAAGCCAAGCAGGTTAACATTATTTTCTGCTTATGGTCAGTTATACTTTGTCTCCCTCCCCCTAATTTGAGCCTGTAATATTGAGGTTAAGCAGCAAATAACAAAGTTGGAATGCTCTATAATGTTTTCTGACATTTTGAGATATGACCTGTCAGTCCACTACAGAGTCCCCTCAGACATGCCTATGGAGAACACTTCTCAGATACAAAAATTTCATTAGGGCCAAAGACCAGGGCCGTATTACTGAACTTGCAGCAACAAATCTGAGCCTCCATTACCTCAAACTAACCCAATCCTCACGAAGTCAGAGCAGTCACAGCTCAGTGTCTTCTTCTGGGGATTTATAGGCCTGGGGTAGGGCAGCTCAAGTCTGGGCTCTGGTCGGTTTTCTCCTGACTGAGAGTTCCCTCGGGGTTTAGGGAATGGACCTGGCCTAATAATACAGAAAGAGGGAGGCAGAGAAGTAAAAAGGGATTGCCATGTTGCTGAGGATTTAAGTGCCTTTCTGATGTGCATCACTTGGCGCTCAGAGTCCTTGCAGAAATGGCTTCCCATTCCCAGACTCAGATCAGGGCAGGTTTTGTACTAAGAGAAATGAAGCCTCACAGTACTGTGGCCCTGTAAACACCCCCATCCTGCAGAGAAGCCTTGGGACTGGTTGATGAAGGGTTCCCATTTACACCATCTACTTCCTTCCTTACACTGGTAAAAACCATTTTTTCTGTCTGACCTGTAAAAGGCCTAGAGAGTCCCTGAGTGTTGACTCCTCATTCAGTCTACTTAACCCCTGGTTTGATGCCCCGAGACTGGCTTCCTCCATATGTTCAGCAGTAGCTTTGCCTGGATTGTTAACCCCTTACTTGGACGACCTAAACTAATCGTGGTGGGCATTAGCAGGTCTTTACCTGCTCACCAAGATCTGTTTTGACATTAGTTAAAAAGCCTAGTGGTCTATACTTCCCATACTGTGGAAATCATTTGCAGTTTCCAGAAACCGTGGAATGAATTACTGGAGGAAATATGTTTATGTGTATGTATGGGGTGACAGGAAAGGAAGACAGCAAGGAGAAGCCAGACCCTGAAGGTCTAAGTTGGGAGGTACTCTGCTTAGCTTTCTAAGAGAGATGCAATGGTAGGGAGAGAATCAGAAAGTTATCCTAGCTTCTGGTGGAGAATGAGGATGGTCAGAGTGGATTAAAGCAGTTTTCATGGCATTTCCTGGGAAGTGTGGATACTTCTATTAAATGACCATTTTCTTGTATGGAAGCAGCCATGTTGTATCTTTATAGCAGAGCCCTCTCTGACTAAGAGAGACACAGGAAGCCAGACACTCTACTGCCAAGGGCCTGGGTGTTGGCTAATGGAAGTCGGGGGAACTAGCTTTGACCTTGGCTACCTACTGCCTAAGGCTATCTTTGGCTGGTGAACGCTACTGATTAGGGAGTGAGGGGATGGTGCAAGCTTCTTTATGTAGTGTCGACTCTCCTGGGGGAGCAATAACCTGGGACAGTCACTTAGAAATGAACCCTAGAAGTTAATTGGTAGCCTTTGATTGAATAGAACTACACCTTTGGGGGAAATAAAAGGAGCAAATGGAAAATAAATTTATAGGCAGCAGTGGAATGAGGGTAGAATGTGTGCAGGATGTGGGCTTGGGCATGAGCTTGATTCTTCCTTTTGAAAAGCAGTAGTGGAGGAAGCTAGGCTTGAAGTCAACTCCTGGAGGGAATGGCAAACCGGTAGGGGTAGGCAGAGGTCAGGCAAACTTCATGCCTGGATAACTGTCCTATTCTTGGTTCCCATAGCCTTGTCTCTGGCCTCAGGGCCCTGAGTCAGCCCATCCCCAGGGGGTTTGTCCTGATGCTCTTCCATGTGTACACCAGGGGAAAACAGGATGAAGGCAGGGAAAAGATGGAGGCTTTCCCTACTTGGGAGTGGAGAATCACTGACCGATTCCATCGGCCTCTACAGTCGTGAGGTCCATGCTGAATCCATAGAGAGGCACAGGGATGGCAGGATTGGATTAGCAAACACAGGTCCCTCTCCTTCCTGCTCCGTCAAGTCCCCAGAATTACTCTCCTACACATCAGGTGCCTCTGAGCTACAGTTTTGGGTTCCCCCAGCTGAGGGTTCCAGAGGTCTGAATGGCCACTGGTGGGGGAGCAGAGACAGATCAGATGCTCCAGCACTCAAGGTTCATGAGATTCAAAATCTTTTTTCTTCCACTTCAAACATACACTCTTCTCTCTTGGGCAGCTATAAATAGGTTTGTTCTAATAGAGGAAAAAAGAAACAAAAACAAAAAACAAAACCAGAAAACAAAAACCCCTCCCTCTAGACAACATAGGAAGACTCAAAATGATTGCACTTATTAGACGTGGACAGGGTGGGCAGAAGGCTCGCCAAGTGTGCACACATTCCTCTTGCTGCCCACAACCTGGGGCCAGCAAGGTTGTGGGCAGCAAGTGGCTCTGGGCTGGCTGCAGAGCAGGGTCCTCTTTGGTGGAGCCCACAAGCCATCTGGGGCTACAAGGGAAAGACAAGTCTGGGGCAAGGCCCAGGCTGGCTTCTGGTCAGCAGCCATGTTTCTTTAAGGACAACACTTAGCAAGGGGAGTAGGGCTCCCCCAGGGAGCACTCAGGTAGGGGTGAGGAGATGGCTGGGCCAGGAAGACAAGAAAGGGGATTAGTGTTTGAGGCTGGCTTCCAATTGTTCTGTAGTCTAGTCCTTTAGATGATACATTTATTTCCTTCCTTCCTTCCTTCCTTCCTTCCCTCCTTCCTTCCTTCCTTCCTTCCTTCCTTCCTTCCTTCCTTCCTTCCTTCCTTTCTTTCCTTCTTTCTTTTTTTTTGGTGATGCTTTAAAACCTGGTTTCTGTCCTGCAGAGCTATAGTCTTTCTGTTGGGGGGTGACAGCGGCACATTCAACATGGTAATGCCTGCTGCTTTTCCTCATTCAGCTGCTGTCCACTAGCCCAGTGCTATGGGCCTTTTGTAAGCCCTCATGGATTGGACCCCAAGCAGATGTGGGGGAAGAAGGAAAGAAGCTGTAAAGACAAGAAAGCCAGCTGTGTGGACAGTCCAGGGCTCGAACCATGTGCCCCAGAGTACCAGTGCTGGCATTAAGCCTGTAAGTCAAAGGCTTCTTTGGCAGAACCCTGGGTTGTTAGAATCATCCTGGGGGGCACAGCCAGGGGGCATTTTGGCTCCTGACTAGCAAGGCACAACCCTAAAATGGCAGAAGCCCTTCTTCCCCCGCCCCATTCCCCACTTCCTTCATGGGCCTCTAGCACCCTTCCAAGCTGATGAGGCCAGGGATGTGGGCTAGTAAAATGGGCAGTGTGGCTGGGAAGGGGAAGGGGACACTGTTCTTTTACCCCTCAGGGGAAACAGAGCCAGCGCTTAATGGCTTTTCCAGGGAGCATGTAGGAAAAGAGACCACAGTAAGAGAGAGGGAGAAAGAGAGAGGCAGAGAGAGACAGAAAGGAAGAGTGCTTTGTCTATAGTGATTTTTTTTTTTTTTTCCTCCAAAAAGAAATAGAGGAGAGAGTTCCTCATCTGGGGATGGGAGCTGCCGGCTCTGAGGGCTAAGGAGTCTGGGGGCTTTAAAACCTGGGTCTTGGGCTTAGGGGCACTATTTGTAGGGCCTCAGGAAGCTGGAAACTTTGGAGCGGAGTAGCTTGATGAAGGATTTTGGCAGCATCTCCTTGTGCTTCTCTGTGTACTTGAAGTAGTTCTGGGGGTGGGCCAGCACCTCAAAGAAGGCCTTGATGAGCTTCTTGTCCTGCAAAGGGTGGCAGGCGGCAATGTCAGCCTCAGCGTTGGGGGTGGGAAAGAGGGATACCAGCCTTGACTCAGAAGCAGCCCCTCCTCATGTTGAGTAGGCATGCCCAGAGGTGACTTCTGGATTTCCATCCCACCACCTGTTCCTCCTTTAGAATCTTACAACTTCGTCATTGGCAGCGCCATCCTTCCCTTGCTCATGTCCCAGTCCTTGGAGTCATCCTTGACTCCTCTCTCTTGCCCACAACCACAACAAATTCTGTTGATTCCACCTTCAAAATAATATCTGGGGTCTGACCGTTTCCCACAGCCTCCACAGCTACCACACTGTCCAGGCCACCATCATCTCTCACTTGGACAACTTGCAATAGCCTCCTACCCTGCTTCCTTGCTCCCTGCTCCCACCTACCCTTGTCCCTCTACAGACTGTTCTCCCCCATAGCAGCCAGAATGACTTTTTTGGTTTTTAATTAGATCATGTCCTTTTGCTATTGAAAACACTTCTCTGGTTTCTTTTTTCATTCAGTAAAGCCCAGTCCCTTGCATGGCCCATGGGCTGAAAGTGATTTGTACCCTGCTCTCTGTCCTCCAGTCCCCCTTGACTTTCTTACTCTGCTGAGCTCTCCTGGCTTCAGGGTTCTCAAACATGCCACACCACTCCCATGCTTCTCAGCTTAAAATGCTCCTTTCCTGATCTTCTAATGGGTAGCCCTTTACCTCATTTAGGTCTCCTCTCAGAGGCCTTTCCTGACCATTCTGTCTGAGACAGCAACATGGCGTGTGGAGAGCCTACTAGGCGCCAGGCACTGTGCACTGAGGCTCAGGTCTTCTGGCTTCTAGGCTAGTATTCTTCCTATGGCATCAGCAGATTTTTAAAATAAGAGACGGGACTTCTGGCCCCTCATCCCCACTACTTTATGCATTGGAGTTCCACAGCACATCTGAAATAAGGGTTCAGATGCTTTAAAACATGTTCAAAAAGCACTGCTGAAATGATTTTCTTTGTAGTCTGCAAGTTCTAGGAGATTTTTGTCATTGTGTCTCTTATTTTGACGATAATGCAAAAATGATTTTAATAACCATAAAGATAAAATTTGTTCTTGCATTGATAATTTATGAAGGATAATACTGTTGCTAGGACTGTAGCTTCCCAAGTAAGATTTTCTCAAACAGATCCACAGACCCTGGCGGGTCTAGTTCATTCTTTAATGTTGGTAACATTTCTTTTCCTTTAAAACAGGTTGTGCTGAATTAACTCTGAGAAACACTGTGCTAGATCTGCTCCTTTTCTGTGGGAACTGAGGAGGGAGGCAGGGAAGGGAGGGACTTATGCAGAAGCATCTTTCTGTACCTCATTTCCCCCCTATTTCTTGGTACAAGCCGTAGGGGACATTTCATCTCCTCATCTTCTCTTCCTCTTCCCCCACAGTATAAGGTAGTGTGAGGGACCCTGCAGTCAGGTGGACTTGGATGCACTGGGCAAGTTCTATAACTCTGTGCCTTAGTTTTCTTATGTGTAAAGTGGGAATGATAAAAGTACCTATTTCATAGAGCTCTTGTGTATATCAAATGAGAATATTCCTGTAAGCCTTCAGCCTACTGCCTGCACATTGTTACATGCTCATTAAATGCTGGCTATTCTTGTTGCTGTGCTCGTTCACTTGCCTTTAAAATCTCCTGGTGGTTTTCAGACGCATAGAGCCGGCCATCTCGAACAATGTCTTCTACTAGCTGCTCATAGTCCTCTGCAAAATCAACCAAGGGGAGCAGTTTACGAGTGGAAACTCTTCCTGCTCCCCCTGCTCCCTCCTAAGACTCATGAGCCTCACCTTTCTCACCCACCTCCCTGGCATTCCTGCCCTTGCTCACCATCATAGGTAACATAGGGGATCTGGAAGCCACGAGCGCTGTTGGCCTCACTTGTCTTAAAGTTGATCCAAAGCTTCCTGGAGCGGGCCGTGAAAGCAATGGGCCGCTCGTAGGTCTGGCAGGTCTCATAGGTAGTAATGGAGGATGGGGAGGCTGGGAAGGCAAGCAGCAGGTCAGGAGAGCAGCAGGGCAGGCTACCCAAGCCCTCGTGGAGGAGGGCCGTGGGGGGAAGGAGTCATGCTGACAGAGGCTCTCCCCTGTGCATGTACCTCCCCCACCCCCAGCATAAACATATCCTCTCCCACTGCCCTCTGCTTGTTCCACAACTCCTCTTTGATGTCCGGGCACTCACAGAGTGTAAGAAATTTGACATTTAAATGAATGGAACAGCAAAAATGCTAGAACAGGAAAGTGACATGTGTAACACTATTGGAGTTCTAATCCCAATGCTGGCTTTCTTAACTCTGCTCTCCACCCAACATAGAGCATTCATTGCTGTTTTCCTTTGTTAGCCTCTCTCGTCCCAAGGCCTCCCTTCTCACTGCCCCAGTTCTTCCTGTACCCATCTTCTCTCTCTCTCTCCCTCCCAACCAGATTTGCCCTTCCCTGGCCCAGCTCTGCAGCCACCCACAGTTCTTTCTCATGACGAGGACGTCCCCACACTCATCCTCAGATGGCAGGAAGATCTCGGGTACCACGATAAGGATCTTGCGCTTGGGTGGGGGGTTGATGTTCCAGATGCACTCCACGCCAGCTGGGTAGTTGCCTGGGTAGTTGGGGGACTCGATATAGCCAGTGAACTCACCCAGCTCCCCACCACACTGGCGATCTGTATGCAAACCCAGGTGCAAGAAAGAGAGCAAGAAAGAGAAGGGAAGTCAACAGGGAAATGGGTTAGGGATATTGAAGCGTTTTGAAGTGGAAATCAGACACATGTAGGTAGCCGCCTTCCTCGTTCATCATCTCTTCTCCAAGTTCTGGGTCCACCTTCCTTCCCGCCCTTTTAGTACCTTCTCATCTCACTTCACCTCTCTGTCTCCCCACTACCTGTGTCCAGGGAGAGAGTGCCATGGGGCCCAGTCCAGCAATGGTCTTGGGATTGAGTGGGTTGGGAGAGGTGGAGGGTGGGACTTTCGTGCCCACCCACTCCCTAGCCTTGCTCCCTGTGGGTTTACTTATCCCACCCCCAACCTCTTCTCATGGCCATTGTTCCCAGGCCTCTCTACGCCCTTTTCCACCGCCTGGCCTGCCACATACTCTTGCACTGGGCCACGCTGGTGGAGCCATCAAAGTCAGTGCTTGTGTTTCCTGGACAGCGGGTGCAGAAGTTCTGACGGAAGTCAGGCTGATAGGAGCCCATGGCACAGCGGATACAGCGATGGATGCTGGTGTTGTAGTAGTGACCAGGGGAGCACTGGACTGCAGGCAAGGGGGAAAGGTAGGAGTTAAGATGGCAGGCAAGTGGGAGTTCTGGGGCATGGGATGAGCAGGACATATTCATCATGGAGAAGCAGGGGACTGAAGATACCCAAGTTCCTTCCAAAGCCCCAACCTTTCCTAGTCATGCCAGAATTTAAGCCTAGGGAAAAACAAACTTGACAGACTGGTCGGCTACTGTGCCAGTCCTTTTCTTTCAGGCACTGAGCATCGTGCCAAACCTATAGAAACTTATTTGTAGTATTGAGGGGAATATGCTACCCGTTCTCCAAAGCAGAGGAGTAAATGAGACTGTTATTTATTCCCTAATTCCTGGACTTGGGACTGGTGAGGGTCAGGATGTGTCCTCTGAGCGGGACGGTATGGTTGGTCAGGCAGCTGGGCCCTTCCCAGTCTGGGGAAGATGGTGGGGCAACATACTTAGGTTTACTCTGGGGACTTGGAGAGTTTTTGGAAGTAGTTCAAGCTGGGGAGTCTCCAAGTGAGTAGCCCATTCACCTTTGGTGTCACAGTCTTGGAAGGAGATGGCCCCCTCATGCTTGGTGGTGAGGCCCCCACCACATGGGAAGCACAAGGTCCGTCCTGCTTCAGGTTGGTAGGTGCCCCGTGGACATGGCTGGCAGGGCTTGAACCCGTCTACAGAGTATTGGCCAGGTGAGCACTGACCTGCAATGAATCAAGGGCCCAACTCTGATGGGGATGGTCCTGGTCATTCCCTCGGATTACCCAGTCTCAGGGACAGAGGCACACAAACTGGATGTTGACGAGGAGAGTGGTCTGGAGCCCGGGCCTGCCCTTGGGAAATCCCATGCCCGTGGGTGTCCCAGTGCCCACCCTACCCCACTCTGTATTGTTTGTTCCCCTGGCACCTGCACATGTGGTGACGTTGGTGGCTCCGAGAGGCCCGTGGGCATCACTCCCAGGGCAAAGGTCGCAGGAGAGCTGCCCTTCTCTCTCCTGGAAGGTGCCCGCTGGGCATGGCACACACTGCTCCGTCTGGCCGTGGTAATACGTTCCCTGCGGGCAGCTGACTGAGGGAGAGTCGGCCGCGCTAGCCACCCCCCCCCCCCCCCCCCCCATTTCCCCCCCCCCCGGCCTGGGATTCCCCCTCCCCCCCCCCCTTTCCCCCCCCCCCCCCCCCCCCCGATTCAAGGAGAATCTCTGTCTGGGAAGAGACAGAATCCTGCTTGGGAAGACCAGGGGCCAAAGCCACGTACAGGAGGGTTGGTGGTCCCTCTAGACATGATATCCCTCTAGATTTCAGCCTGGGACCAGGGAGAGGAGGATGATAGGCAGGAGGGTCTTGGCTGCCTCATAATTTGAGGTACAACAGAGGCCATAAAGTGTCCTGCTCTGAGGCCCAAGTTGGGCCATCCCCACTCCCCTGTTCCCCTTTTCCCCAGCAAGCTCCCTTACCACACTTAGCCCCAGCACGGTGCTGCCCAGGCCTACAGGTCTCCACCAGCTCTGCTCGCTCCCCAGCTCCTGGGCCCGGCTTGTGGGCCAGTTCATAATCAAGGCCTGCCAGGCGCAGCAGGAAGCGGTCCTGGTTGATGGACTTTCTAAGCATCTTCAGGGACCCTTTCAGCCGCCGTTCCATTCGCTGTCGGAGGCAGGGGAGTCCACAGGCAGCTGGTGGTAGATGATGGTATGAGTCAGGGAAGGAAGAGAAAGTGGCTGTGAGCAGGAGGGCAGGGAGCAAAGCTAGGAGCTAGGAGGGGCATAGTAAGAGACTGGCTCCTGGCTTTGGTGTTAGGCGGGGTCTGCCCTTAGTACAGGCGTTGCCCCTTCCTTTTGCTGCTGAGACCTGCGGTTTCCCCACCTCTGACCCCTTGCTTTCCACCCTCCTCCCAGCAGTGCCCCCAGTCCCACCTGTGGTTTCTTCGGCTCTGACCTCTGCCTCCAGTTCCAGGGTGAGCCGAGTGACTTCCTTGGCTGGAGGGGTCCGGGCCCGCCGGCCCTTGCCCTTCCGAGAGGAGTCACACTTGAGGTGGATGAAGGTGACCTGGCAGTCAGAGCAGGGGGCACCACCTGGGGGAGAGGACTTGTCAACCCCAGGGGCAGAGAAAGTTCTCGCTCCCAGCTCTCACTGTTCCACCCCAAGCCAGCCAGACCTCACCAGATCTCCGCAACTATCTCAGTTCGCTTTTAATGTAGGATACCAATTATTTGGTGGGGGGATATCCCAGGACTTCCTTGGGCCCTGTGCCTGCAAGAGCCTCTTCCCCTGCTCTGTCCAGAGTTCAGGACGCCAGCGGGTTTTTGGAGATCTCGCTAAGCAGAGGAGTGGAGCGGTGGGAAGGGTGTGGTGGCCAGACAACCCAGTGGGGTGGGGGCCCCAGTCCAGACCTTGCCCCAGGATCCTGCTGGCCTCCTCCATTTTGCCTTTGTTTCGCAGGTGCAGGCGGCACTTGGCATCCTTGATCTTGAAGGAAGCCCGCTGTTTAACTGATAGCACTGCAGCCTCTAGGGGGATGGTAGAAGCTCAGCACAGCCTGGGGGCCCCGTAGGGGTGGGAACTGCTGTGGAGGGTATCGAGAAGCTGGGCAATAAGCCAGGGGCTTGGCTGGAGAAGGATTATGAAAGCCAGGGGAGTCAGATGTTAGGGGCAGAGGGAGCAAGGCAGAAGGGCTGAAGAATGACAAAGCAAGGAAGGGGATCCAGGATAAAATAAGGCCAGGAGGAGTAATGAAGAGAAATAGGGGTTACTAAGCAAGAGAGTAAGGTGGGAACAAGGCCTCTGGGCTGGTGCTCACCATGGCAGTGGTTGGAGTTTGTGCTGTTCCCGGTGTGGCCAGCTCGGGCTGGAGTGGCCCTGGGGCTGGGGGTGCCACAGCTCACCGTGAAGCCATTCTCAGACTCTGAGAGAAGGGGGCTGTCACAGCTCTGACCACCCCCCCCAACACCCACTGGGTGGAGTAATGCAGCGGAAGCAGAAGAGCTCCCTGCACAGCTGGCCTTTCCTCCCTGCCAGCCCTACAGCAACCGCCTCTGTGTACCTGGCGAAAACCGGGCCCGGGAGGGGCAGGTCAGGGCACAGGTGTCCTTCTTGCCAGACCGGTTGCAGCTGAGCATGGCTTTCGAGGCACCAGGACTGCTTTGACATTTTACTGGCTCTAGGAAGGGGAGAGGGACCGGAGGAAGAGAGGGCCTTCCTCCCCCACCCTCCTCCGCCATTCGCTCATTTGGAGGAAGAGAACTGTGATTGTAAACCGAGACCGATGAGGGGATTCTTTACCAGAAACTTCATGTCTCTAACTCAGATGACTACATTCTGCTCCCCTACTACTTCGCAGCTTCCTCAGCGTGGAAGGACCCCACTTCCAGGACCCCAATTTCCACCCCCCCAAAAGTGCAGTGCCGGCTCTGGCCAGCAGAGGGTGCTGCCCACCTGTGCAATCTTTGCCGTTCCAGTGCAGCCGGCCCTGGCCCGCGGGGCAGGTACACTGGTAGCTGCCCGGAGTGTTGATGCAGCCGAAGCGGCAACCTCCGCGGTTGATGCTGCACTCATCCACATCTGGGGGAAGGAGTAGGGAGATACCAACAATGGTGGAGGCGGAGTAGGAGCCACGGAGTGGGCAGTGAGTGAGGACCTTTGGTTAGAGTCCCAGGCACTCCGAGACGACTACTGGCTTGAGCAAACTCAAGCCTAGGACCTCCCTCCCTTATCTCTGCCCCCAGCCAAAGAACAACCGACTGAAAAGGGGCCTGGCTGACAAGGTTTTTAAAGCCTTCCACTCCTTCCTGCCACTGGGACTGCAATTTGGAAGTTGCGGATGGGAGTCAAGAGGCAGCGATGGGATGGGAGATAGAAATTATGGCAGCAGAATGCTGTTCCCCGATCTCATCTCCTAGTTGTCTTAGTATCTCCCAGGTCATCGTGATGGATGCAGACATGGCACATGCACCTGGGGACTGCCCACAGCCACAAGCCAACTCAGGAACTTGTTCAGCGGAAGGGTGTGGAGATGAGAGGGGCCGGGTGGTGGAGGGTGTGAATTGCTGGCTTACCCCCACAGTGGGTGACACCATACAGCAGGTAGCCATGATGGCAGAGGCACTGGAAACTTCCCGGTGTGTTGACACATATGTGGTCACAGGTTCGATCAAAAGAACACTCGTCTATATCTGGAAGAACAGGGATGCAAGCCACTGAATCTGTCTTGGGGCACTTGACCCTGGGACCCCTTGCTTAGGTGGAGGACCCACATGAGGGGCCTTGACCCTCCCTCATGGCCCAGCCCTAGGATCAATGATTTAGCAGTGCCTACCCATCCCCTGTGCCCCCTCCACTTGTAGTCTTTGGAGTCAGGAACTGTGAGATCTGGTGCCCATGGATCAGGACCACCATATGTGGGTAGGCAGGTCAGATCCTGCCAAGGATTTGAATTAGGGAGAAATCCATCCCTCCTCCTTGCCAAGAGCAAGGTAGAGCTGGTCCATCAAGAGGAAGGGGTACGTTTGCTAATTTCAGCATGACACTGCCTATGGAGACTCTCCACAGTGTCCACTGACTTTCTCAGACTCTGGCCCTCTGGCCTCCCTGAAGCTCTCCTACCCCTAGAACCTCTCCCAAGGCTTTCCCCTTGGCCCACATCTGCTCACCCTGGCAGTTCCTTTCATTGATGAGAAGCTTATAGCCCTTCTTGCAGCTGCATTCAAAGCTGCCCACTGTGTTGCGGCAAATGTGGTCACAGCCCCCATTGTTCAAGCGGCACTCATCTATGTCTGGGGAAGCAGAACAAAGCAGAACCAAAGGTGATACCAAAGCCTGGGGACAACAAATAAGGAGATGACCTCCCTCCCTCCCTCACAGAGACAGAGAAAACCAAGCAGAGCCCTGGGCCTGCTGTTCTGACTCCTCTCTCACTCTCTAGTCTGTTTCTTCCCTGTTCATGGGATCTGTGGTCATTAGGAACACCTTTCCTGGGACTGAGCCCTGTTAGAAAGGGACAGATGGGAAGCAGAGTCAGGCCCTCAAGGAATTGCCTAGAGTAGGAAGTAGGTAGGCATTCGAACCAGGGGGCTAGTTTCTGTCCTTCATTCTGTGGTGATGGCCGTTCCCCAAAAGGCTGGTGGGTAAGGTTTATCCCATGCTGTCCCCCGTCCCTGCCCGGCCTAAGAGCCCTAGGCAGCGGTGTGGGGGGTGGCACAGAGAGGTGAAGATTCAAAGGGGCAGCCCTTCAGAGAGGAGGAGCTAGGAGAGAGCCAGGCACCAGGACCTCCAGGAGAGCCAGTGAGGCTGGGTAGCTGCTGGGGGAGGGGTGGGGGCCAGGCAGGGGGCAGGACTGGGAGAGGTCTGGAGAGGCTCAGGCCTGAGGCGGCTTTCAGCACTAGGAAGGGAAGGGGGGCCCGTGAGCAGCTTCCTTCCTGAGGTCAAGTTCCCCAAGCTGGTGGCAGACAGGACCCAGGCTACTTACCCCTACTTGGGGGAGGGGGCAGAGAGGGCAGTCTTCCACTTCACTCTTAGCATACCTGTCAACAGTCCTTCCCAGCAGGAAACCTCTCAACTCTGGCTGTCTGACCTGCTGCCCCAGCCCTCCCTGTCTCCCCATCCTCTCTGCCAGCTGTTGGGCCAAAAGACACAAAGGAGGAGCTCAGTCCTCTTTCCAGGCCTCCTTGTGACCAGGCGACACAGACCTGATGAATCATTATTTCAGTATGGCTACCCTCCCTTTTTCCTCCCCCCACTCCACCTTTCTCCCAGACCTGGCTTATTAAAAGGAAGGGAAATAGAATGGACAATATGGGAAATTATACCATAATAATAGTTAACACAAGACACTTACCATCTGTCAGGTACTGTTCTAAGTACTTTTTATATAATTTATATATAACTGATCTAATCCTTAGGACAAGCACCATTATTGTAGTGGAACTGAGGCACAGATGCTAAGTAACTTGCGCAGGGTTGCAGAGCTGGGATCTGAACGCAGGTAGCCAGGCTCCAGCATCAGTGCTCCCAACTGCCACCCTCTTCTCCCTCTGACCAGTGTAGCCTTTCCACTTGGAAAGGTCTGGGGAATGTGGGTTAAGAAGGTTATGGAACACATCTGTGACCTTGTACACACACAGTCAGGACTCAAATATCCTTCTAGAGCCAGGGACAAATGAGAATGGCATGTTCATTAAGCAAGAGGGTTAGGGACCTGTAGGGGGATAGGAATGAGAGTAAGGAAAACAATGTAGGGTTGGGGCACTAAGGAGCTGGTCGGACTTTCGTGCCCCTTGAACTGAGGTGGGAAAGGCAGACGAGATAAGTCTTAGCCATGCCTTCGGTTCTTTCTAATCAGGACAGCCTCCGGGGGTTGAGGAGCTCCTATAATAGGTACTGTATCTCTGGTCCCAACCTCGGCCCCTTACCCCGATGCTCCTGTCCTCTGAGAGCCCTTACCTTTGCAGGTCTTCCTGTCTGGCTGCAGCATGAAGCCCACGGGGCAGCTGCAGTGGACGCCCGTGGCTGCATCGTGGCACTTACTGTCACAGCCCCCGTTGTTGACAGCACAGGTCTCTGTTTAGGAGGGAGGCACGGGGATGGTAATTGGGTTACTTGCTTGGAGGAATCCCAAACTTGAGGGGAGTAGAGAGCGGAGGCGCGAGGGAAGGCCTCAGCTGCCTCCCTGTGCTTTCGAAGGAGCATTCAGTGGAGGCTCCCAGCCCCCATCCCCTCACAAGTGCAGCCAAGCAGTCCACTTCCCTGCCCCCTACTTGATTGAAACAAGGTGGACAGCAGTGAGGCAGGTACAAGCCAGAGCTGTCAGGCAGGAATGCGCTGAGGGGGTGGAGGAGGTGGAGCGGGGAGGGCGCAGGGAGGGATGGGAGCTAAGGAAGGGTGGTTCTCAGCCTCCAGGGAACAAGAAGGGACAGATAGGAGTCTCCTCCTTTTTCCACCGACTATCTCTCTGGTGTCAGGGTGGGATAGTCTTGGGAAGAGTGAGCCTAGTGATCCCTAAGACAGCTGAGGGATGGCCACCAATTCATCTTCCCCTTCCTCCTTGCTCAGCTGTCTTAAAAAAAGGTCCCAGTTCCAGGCCTGACTGCTCATCCTCAGAGGAGAGGCACATACTTGGTCATTTCCCAGCCCCTCCTGGCTACCTCCAACTCCTCCCAAGCCCTCCTTTTAGTTCCAAATGGAGATAAGCTGGCTGTTCTGTTGTTTTCCTTTCCTAATGGGGAGAGACTGGCTAGGTAGGAGACCGGGGGGGGGGGGGGGGGGAGCGCCGTAAGGAACAAAAAAAGGGGCCAGAGGATGAGGCAGGGTATATGAAGGTAGATGAGAGCCAGAGAACCTCAAGGCTAAGTCTCTTCTCTTGCCTCGTCTTGACTGGTAAGTTCTCTTTGCTGAGGGGTCACAGTAGGGGGAGTATGGATGGGTCACTCTCCCTATTTTCTGAATTCAGAGCAGGACATAAACAAGTTTAAACTGCAGCTCAGGAGAGTCAGGTAAGCCCAGGGGAAAACCATCAGTTCAAATAGTGCAAGGCCCTGACCCAGGGACTCTGGAGGAAGCATGGGCCATCCTCTGGGGAGGCTAGAGTTCTCCCATTGGAGAGACAAAATCCCAAGCCCTCTCCCAGGGAAGAAAGGAGAGTGGTTCTGTGAATCAAGGGAACTGAATGAGAAAAGCAGCGGAGAGTACTATCATCTTCTTGAATCTTTGACTGCTAAAACCCAGGCCCAACCCTTGTCACCAAGGGGACCACCAAGGCAAGGGTTCTAGAAGAAGCCCAACGCTACCTGTGGGTCCCCAGTCAGGCCCTGGTTGCTCAAATGCCCAGGTTTAGGAGCAGCCACAGTGGGATCTCCTATGTACCACTCCCCCTCTAGTCTCCTGTGATTCCCCAAGACCATGGGAGGAACTGGGAGGGAACCTTGAATTCAGGCTCCAAACCTAGCCATTCCCTCCAAGAGTGCTCTTAGTATAAGAAGAGATCCCCCAAGGCCTGGAGCAGGGGGAGAGAACAGAGGTCCTGCGCCAGGACTAGGTAGGTTCGGAGGGACCCAGGGTGGGGAGCAGCAGAGCTGGTACAACGTCCATCCAGTTCAGACCAGGATGCCGGGCATAGCTGCCCTCCTGTGCAGGGCAGCATTCGCCAGGCCAGGGTTGGGGTGGCAGGATGGCAGAGCCTCAACCCTTTGCTCTTTGGGTCACGGTATTAAGCCACAGTTTAATCTGTGCTTGCTCTGTGCCAGGCACTTAGATGCTCCGCACACACTGTCTCAGTTTTCTCAGCAACCCTAAGGGAGAACTCTGTCTCCCTGTCTAGAGAAGAGTAAACCAAGGACCAGAGAAGAAAGTAGCTTGCTGGAGGTTGTACAGGTAGAAAGTGGCAGAGGCAGGATTCAAACTCAGGTCAGTCTGAATTCAGGTGTCATGCTGGTACCCGTTACGGTGGGACAGAATGGTGAGTGATGCTGCTGTGAGCTGGTGTGGGTAAGAACCCAAGGACACGGCCCCACGGAGGGGATGGCCTCGAACTCTATCCCATCCCTGTCTCAGCCACCTAATGGGCACAGCGGGTGAGCTGGAGCTGCTGGGTCTTTTGCTGTGTAGAAGGCAGAGAGAGGGAGGGGGCAGATGGTGGGGAAAGGGTGAGGTGTTAAGAGGGTGGGAGAGGGAGAAGGTGGCAGGAGGGAGCAGGAGAGGAAGGAGAGGAGGAGAGGGACAGGAACAAAAAAGACAAAACCAACATGAAGGCTCCTGGGCCAGCTCTTGGGGACTCGGGTGTCCTGTCACCCAATGGGCCCAGTACCCAAGCTGCAGGGGAGCCCTGCTGGTAGGCTGGAGTCCAGTCAGGCTGGGCCCAGTGGGCATGCGGTTAGTGGGAGCCCCAGCGGGTTAGCCCTTCCCCTAGCAAGCCAGTGAGAGCAAGCGGAGAGAGCAGACATATTTACCATTAGAAACGGCCTGAGGGGGGATGTGCTGCTCTAGCCGCCTTTCCCCTGTTTGACATTGTAAAAAAGCTGTTTAGATGCTGGGCAGCAGCCACTGTGGCCCACTGGGCCCCAGTCCCCTCCCTTCCCTCCTCCACCCCTGTAGCCCCAAACCACTAACCCCAAGTGATGAGCCCTTAGACTCCTACACTTAGCTCCCCAGCCTTGTCCTGCCTGGTATCCTCGAAGAAGCCAGGCTCCCACCAGATGACTGATGGAAAACAGAGTCCCAGGGAGGGGCCGTCATGGGCCCAGTACCACACAGCATGCCAAAGGCAGAGCTGGGATGCAATCTCAAATTTTACACGCTGCCAAGACCCAAAGGGTGCCCACCTTTTTGGCTAAACTCTACTGCCCTCTCTGTCTCCCCACTAAATTTGAATGTCCTGGCGGCCCCAAACAATGACGTTTCCTCCTACCAGGGCTGGGGACAAAAATGTGATTAGGGCAAGGCAAACTAAGTTCTATTGGAGAAGAGGGAGAGGAACTCGGGATGAATATAACTGTGAACCCTAGAGCTGCCTCATTTGCTCTCTTCTGCCTCGCTTAGCCATGGTCCAGAAGAGAGAATGGGTCTCGCATTAGAGAAGAGCTCAAGCTTACTAGGGGTATTTTCAAAAGCAGCCATGCCCAGGACTATGTGAACAGAAGGCAACCAGAGAGGGACCTGGCCCCACATTCATGGGTCTGAGCTCTGTCCTGATACATGCAGCTTTTCTTTAAGGACCGCATGCAGTTTCTCCTGGAGGACTCTGGGGATGTGTGAGTGTGTCCAGGGGATGGTGGGAGGTTTAGGAAGCAGAAGAATTCGACTTACGAGGAAAAAGATGAAAGGAGCTGGAACAAACCAGCCAGGAGGTGACATGAAGACCTAAAAATGTCCCAGGGTCTTTAAAGGGTTAGTTCAGAGGGAAACATGTAGCGGGAGAGAGTGTGTGCCGGTCTCGAGCAGGTACTCAGAGGACACGTTTAAGAGCACCATTTGCTCCCCTGTTCCTGTGTCTGGGGGTTAGGGCAATGCTGTCTGCAGAGACGGGCGGGGTCTCTGGGGAGAGATGGGGAGAGTCTGGTTCTTAAGCCGAATGTCATGTCTCTGACGAATACAAAGAGCGACTGTGTTCACGCTTCCTCGTCCTCCGCATGTTGTAGTGCATGAGATGACTGGCATCCGTAAATACCCGTGCCCACAGAACAAGCTCGCCCCTGCCTGGCTCCAGACACAGCCTTTCTCCCTGCCCAAACCCTTCCCTTTCATTTCCCACTTCTCCAGGGGCACGCCTTGTCCCATCGTCTTTCTCAGCACTCTGTGAGCACATAGTAATTGGCCTTCACAAAAGTCCTAAAGACAGAAGGGGTGAGGAATTAAACTTCAGGAATCAAGGAATTAAACCCAGCTATGGTACCTGACGGTATGTGAGGTAAGGCCTAGGAATCCAGGAAAAGGGATCCAGGTGTTAAGAAGGCCCCAACCGGGGCGAGAGGGATGGAAGGCTGGAGCTGGTGGGGCAGTGGAGGGCTGCAGGCAGAGGTGTGGAGGAGAGAGGAGGGGGTGCGGGCGCGGGGGAGGGGAGCGGGCAGGGGTACACAGGACGGAGAGGAAGAAGAAACCTGGAGTCAGGAAACCCCATTTGTCAGTTCAGGGCTGGTTGTTCCAGGAAAGGGCGCTGTGTCCCCCCCCCCTCCCCCCAGTTCCAGAGCAGGGACGGTGGGCTGTGACAGCTCCCATCTTACCACACGAGTCCCCCAGGGCCTCGGGTCAGGCTCCGTCAGCCGCGTGGCCCCAGCTCTCCTCCCCCTCTCAAGCACAGCCTTGGTCAACAAGCACCTCTGCTAATTATTCCCACTTTGGCAACACTTTATCCTGGATAAAGAGGACGGCGAGGGCCCCCGGGGGTGGGGCAGGAGAACGAGCGGGCTGGGGAGGAGAAGAGGGTGAGGCCTGCAAGCTCTCAGGGTTGTCCCTCACTAGCCCTGGCCTTGTCGTCTGGCTCTTCAGTGCACTCACCGGTCATTCTGCGCCCAGCACCCGGGCCCCAGGTGCTCCCCCTCGCCCCTGGTTCTCCAGGGCCCCGACCCCCACCCTCGCCCCATCCCAGGCGGACTCGCGTTCACGGGCCTCACCCACCGATGCACGTCTTCCCGTCGGTATGGAGCACGAACTTGACATGGCAGCCGCACCGGGGACCCTGCTCTGTGTCATCGCACGTGTGCTGGCAGCCACCGTTACCGTAATTGCACGTCACTGTGCAGAGAGGGTGGGAGGCCTGTCAGCTTGCTGCTCCCCGGGCCCCAGCGTTCTCCACAGCACAGACACTGGCTCTCTGCTCTAGCTGCCTCTCCCACGCTCCCTTTTCCTCCCACGTCTCGCTGCCCAGTCCCTGTGCGCTTCTCCCTCACTGCCATCCCAGTTCTCTCACATTTACAGTCCCGTTGGTTCTTGGTGAGCTCGAAGCCAGGGCGGCATTCACAGGCAATACCCCCTTTGGGTGTCTCCCGGCAGATGTGAGCACAGCCGTGGTTCTTGTTCATGCAATTCATTCCTTCTAAAAGGGAAGAGGAGGGAGGTGAGTGCTCCGTATGCCTGGATGCCTAGAGGAAGAGGAACTAGGGGGACAGTGGGGCCTAGGAGATTGAGAGAATCCACTGAGGCTGCCCCATAGTAACTTCAATCCCACACTGATCCCAACCCCAAATGAATTCCCCCAGATTTTGCTCCAACACAGTGTCTGTCCATGGAGCCCTTAAGGATGTGACTGTGTTGAGGGACAAGAGAGGAAGGAGCCGGTGGAGTTGAGAACAGAGGGTGAGACCCAGGGGGTTTTGAGGGAAAACTCCCCCGCAGGTAGAGAGAAGCCTGGGGTGCAGGGCTGGGCCCTCCCGGGTCATGGGCTGACTGACCTTCTGGCCGCTGGATGCAGGTGTGCTGGTTGTCGCTGAGGAAGAAGCCCTCCCGGCAGTGGCACTCATAGCTGCCCATCATGTTGACGCAGCTCTGCTGACAGCCACCATTGCCCTCGGCACACTCGTCCACATCTGTGTAGGATGGGTGGTTGGTGAGGCCATGGGGTGCAGGCCAGGGTCCAGAGTGTGCCCTGAGACTTCAGCATGCCCTCCCCACCCCAATGCAGCACGCAGCCTCAGGCCAGAAAATTCTCGCTCACTCATCAGCTAATGCTCTACTGCTCTGGAAGAGGCCACCCTAAGAGGGCAGAGCTGGGGAGCTAAGCCAGTGCAAAGGGGACAGTGGCACCTGCCTCTCTCAAGTGAAGACTTGCCTCCCTTTCCCTCACTTGTTGGAATTGGGTGTGAGAGCAGAGGAAATCACGAAAGGAGCCAGGGCAAGAGGGAACAGAGATGACAATAAGGATGGGGATTGGTCAGGGAGAGGAGCTGGGGCAGTGGTTGCAGCCAGGGAATGCAACAACTTGGATCTGGCTCCAAGTGCAGGGAGAGCTGTGGCCATGGCGCTAGGTCTGAGGGGTGACGTGGGTAAAGGCAGCAAGCCTCAACTCCTTGCAGGGCAGGGACCATTTCTGTGGACAGGCCACGGCCCCATCCTTCCTCCCCTCCCCCTATGCCTGGGCTTGCTGCCATAGTCCTTAGCCTTTCTCCTATTTTGGTTTAACAAAACAGTCTGGTAGCTTGGTGGGGAGGGGTGGGAGGAGAGCTGCCAGGCCACACCCTAATTACCACCCCAAATCGCCACCCCCAGGTCTCAGAGCCAAGCTCATTCTGGGGCTCCCATTTCAATGCCTTGATTCCATCTCTGTGCTACCTACTGCCCTCCCAAGTCCCTAGCCCTTCTCGGTTTTCCTTGGCCCAGCAGGCATCCAGGAGATTGGTGTCCAAACAGAGCAGCTAGAATTTGAGCTCCTGAAGCCCTCATCTGCCCCTCTCTTCCCATCCTCTCTGCTGAGCCCTGAGACCCTGTCCTTTCCCCCTTCTGGCCAAGGGCAGAGGGGCACGGATCCAGCAGGCTCCTGCCTGAGAGAGGTACCTGTTGTAAAGCCAAGGAGATACACTTTCCTTTTCCTTATACCTGTCCCCTCCCCTTCTCTCACTGCACCCGACTTCTCCCCATCCTTGTCTTTCCACTGTTGCCCCATCCTACAGTCCATCCTTCTATTTGCTCCCTTCTAGTGCAACCTTGTGACTTTGCTACTCTTTAGCCAAGTTCCTTCCTCCAATTCTCAGTGGGGAAACTGAGGCCCAGGGCATAGATGACATAGGGTTCCCCTAAAAGCCAAAGGTAGAGTTGAGACTTTGAACCCCAACCCTAAGGGTAGGGTTTGGTAGACCTTTGCTCCCCCTGACTCTTCCCATACCTATTCATTC
Organism: Mirounga leonina; assembly: GCF_011800145.1. Classification (NCBI taxonomy): domain Eukaryota; kingdom Metazoa; phylum Chordata; class Mammalia; order Carnivora; family Phocidae; genus Mirounga; species Mirounga leonina. The sequence goes on along the minus strand of NW_023270807.1, from coordinate 2,438,308 downwards.
TCTTACCCTCTGGTTGGTTCTCCCCAAAATGCAGGGAAAAAAGACTTGGTGAGAATCAGGGACTTAGAAAGGTCAAAGGCAGCCGAAGAACTCAGAAGCTGATGTTTCCCGTCCTGCAGGAAACTCACTGTCCTGGTCAAAGTGTCATAGCTTCTCTTTCTGAAGGAGTCCTCAAAGAGGCCCTCACAGGTGACTGGGCAGAAGAGAAGTGAGGTCCTTCTCTGGTAGAAGAGGTGGCCAGGGCTGGGGGGAAGGGCCCAGCATGGCTCAGGCTGTAGAGGCCTGGGTTGGGAATAGAAACCTATAAGCCTGGTCCAAAGATGGGATGTGACTGGGTCTAGAGGCAGCCCTGTAGGAAGGAGGCTCTCCTAGACTAAGGGAGCCTCAGATAATTCATTGGTTTGGTCATGTGGGGAAGCAGCCTAGCTGCTTTTCTGGGCATCATTCCTCTTCTCTTCCTGTCCTGCTCTTCTAATCTTCCAGTCTCTTACTTTTATTTTGACACCAGAGAGGAAGAATTTGGAAAAGGACCCCTGGCTTCACATTTCAAATCCTTTTCTGCTATGGGCTTCAGTGTTTCTACTTGGGGAAGAATCTGACATGGTCCCAGTAATTTTCCAAAATGATGAGACCAAAGTTGAGTGGAGTTGCCTAGAGATTCTCCTATCTCTGACCCAGCTCCTGGGTCAAGGATCAGGTCAGATTGAGGCCTGAGAAGTGAGGAGAGGGAGAGCCTGGAGACTGCAGGACAAGCTGGAAGAAAACCAGTCTTTAAGGGTCAGAGGCTCCCCGGCACTCAGGGGAGCACCACCACCGTCACCACCATTATCATCATCAAACATTCCTCCCATTTATTGAAGTGTAGAGCCAAATGACCTTCCCACCATGCTCTGCTCCCTATGGCTACACCTACTATTGTCATCTTCTGGCCCTTGCCCTGGGAGCACTTTCTAGCAGCATCTCCTCTGATGTTTTTCATCCAGCAGCAGGGTTATTTCATCCTCAGCGCCCAGTCTCAAAGGGGAGGCTGACCTTATTCTCTATTTTGTGGGAAACGCTTCCTTCCCCACAAGACAGCCCTTCTGCCCACACCTCCTCTCCCTCCTTTGCTCACCCAGACAGTTGTGTCCATCATGTGCCAGGTGGAATCCATCATAGCAGGTGCATCGGTAATTGCCAGGGATGTTGACACAGTCGTGCACACAACCTGCATTATCTTCTCGTTCGCACTCATCCACATCTGTGGGCAAAGAAGATCTGAGGCAGCTGGCCCACCAGCATGCCCCCCACTGTCTACCCCTGGGCTCGGCCCTGTGGTGGTTTAAATATATATATGTGTGTATATATATATATATATCTTCTCTGTGTATGTATGTTTACATAGTTACTTTCATAGCCTACAAACCATTTTGCATTTTACTATTTTTTTTAAAGATTTTATTTATTTATTTGACAGAGAGGGAAGCAGCGAGAGAGGGAACACAAGCAGGGGGAGAGGGAGAGGGAGAAGCAGGCTCCCCGCCGAGCAGGGAGACCAATGCGGGGCTCGATCCCAGGACCCTGGGATCATGACCTGAGCCGAAGGCAGACTCTCAACAACTGAGCCACCCAGGCGCCTCACATTTTGCTATTTTCATCTATACTTAAGTCATAGGGGCTCCTGGGTGGCTCAGCTGGTTAAGTGTCAGACTCCTGATTTTGGCTCAGGTCATGATCTCAGGGTTGTGAGATCGAGCCTTGCATCAGGCTCCACACTGAGCATGCAGCCTGCTTAGGATTCTCTCTCCCTCTCCCTCTGCCCCTCCCCCACCCCCTCTCCCTCTCTAAAAGTAAGTAAGTAAGTAAATAAATAAAATAAATAAAATATGGGATCGAACCCCGCATCAGGCTCCCTGCTCTGCAGGAAGCCCGCTTCTGCCTCTCCCACTCCCCCTGCTTTTGTTCCTGCTCTCACTATCTCTCTCTGTCAAATAAATAATCTAAAACATAAAATAAATAAATAAATAAAAATAAACTTAAGTCATAAACATTTTCGTATGTCTCCACCCAGTCTTTCTTTTTTTTTTTTTTTAAAGATTTTATTTATTTATTCATAAGAGACAGAGAGAGAGAGAGAGAGAGAGAGGCAGAGGGAGAAGCAGGCTCCCCACCGAGCAGGGAGCCCGATGCAGGACTCAATCCCAGGAGTCTGGGATCATGACCTGAGCCAAAGGCAGATGCTTAACCATCTGAGCCACCCAGGCGCCCTCCACCCAGTCTTTCTAATTACCACTGTACATGGTTGCAGAATATTCCATTGTGTTGTTATATCATAATTTAGTCATCCTTTATTGTCGGATTCCTTCCATTTATTTTACTATCATAAATAATGCATAAAGAACATCTTCTGGATATTATTCTGTTTCATTGAATTTCCCTTGAATAAGTCCCTAAGAATAAAATTTCTGGGTCAAAGGGTATAAAAATACCTTTTAAGATTCCTGCTAGGTATGACAAAATCACTTTTCAGTTTATAATGTCACCAAGAATTAATGAGTGTACCTGGTCCACTAAAGTCTTACCAACACTGAAGGTCATACATTGAAAATAACATCTCAAGCATGCTTTAATTTGCACTGGTTAATTATGAGAGGGGTAAAATGTGTTTGTTTATGGTATGAATTTCCCCTGGGGTAAACTGTCTGTTCTCATCCTATGTGGGAATGGTAGAAGGGCCTAAAGATGGAGGTTCCAATGTCAGGGCACCTCAGGCCTTAGTCCCATGATTCTGATCCCCTGCCCAGCCAAGCTGGGAGGCTGTGAACTATTCCCACCAGAGCCTCATCTAGCCTCTATGGTGCCCTCCCGGGGGAAAAAATAGCCACCCCTCCCAACCCCCTCCCCAAGCTCGCAGGGATTGCAGGCCTTACTGTCATGTGCAGTGTGGCTGAGGGCAGTGGCACTGATTCCCCCTCTCAGGCACCCTCCCAGCCTCACCTTTGCAGTGTTTACCGTCCCCTGTGTAGCCAGACTTGCAGATGCACTTGTATGACCGTGGGGTGTTCTGGCAGATCGCATCGATGTGGCAGTTGTCAGTCCCCTCCACACATTCATCCACATCTGGCAGGGGCAGAGGGGGCATGTGAGACCCTCTATCAGTGCATTCCAAGGGGTGTCCTGAAGGTGGTTCCCCAAGGGCAAAATCCCCTCTCCTCTAAAATAGAGATAGTGACCCCTCCAAGAGCAGGTGCTCTTCCAACACCCTTCTGATTTCAGAGTAGGTCGAAATTACCTTCTGTAATTTCAGGAATTCAAAAAGCACCCCACTCTCCTCAGAAATACTTAATCCATAATGACAGCTAAAATTCCATCATTTGAAATACTCCTCTTTGATTTAAAAACAAACAAAAACCCTTGGACTGAGTAGCACACTTACCTTGATTAGAAATATTCAACTTAGTGTGAATTAGTTTACCTCTCTTAGGAGCAGGCTTGAGGCCGGGGGCGGGGGGGGGGGGGGGGGGGGGGGGGGGGGGGACAGGGGCCTCTGGGAAAGTGGCAGGGCCCAGTGGCCCTCAGTAATGGAAGGAGGAAGAAAGGGAGAAGACAGGGCACCAAAAAAATCCTCATCTGCCTCAGTTCTGCTTGAGACCAGGCCTGCTCCCACTTGCCCACCATGGCACCAAGAATCTTTAGAGCAAAGAAGTTCCATCCTGGAAGATTTCCCTCGGCCCCTGTGCTGTCAACAGCAGAGGGACCAGGACCGGGCAGGGGCTGGTACCAGCAACCTGAAGCCTGATCAGTGGGGCACTTGTGGCTTTCCAGCTAACTCCAGCTTGTCCAGCCCACCACCCTGAACCGTCCCATCTAACCCAAGGTACTCCTCTCCCTCCTGGCTCTCACTCTGACATGAGGTGCTCCTCACAGAGCTATGCTGAAGGAAGAGGCCACCCAAGATCTAGCAAAAAAGAGGATGGTTCTGAAAGGACAGAGCAAAGAAAACCATTTACCATCTTTGGGCAAAAGATTCTAACTTCTGGGGTAACATTACAGTGCACATTAAAGCAGAGCTAAAATATGGCAACATGTTGCATTCAGTTGAAAATGTTTTACAGGGTGTATTTGTGAAAGGTACTATGCTGAAGGCTGTGGAAGCCCCAAGGTAACTTGGCCCAGCCAGAAGGAGAGACAAGTAAGTAACATGAGGCAGGGTGTGGTTGAGCGCTACAGAGACATTAGACATAAGGTGAGAGGGTCCTCAGCCCTGGCTACACAACATCAGAGTTAACTCCCCTAGGAGATGCCCAGCGCCATCCCCAGTGGTCCCGGGCAACGAGCCTGCAGTATTTTTCGAAAGCTCCCCAGGGGAGTCTAACATGCAGCCAGGCTTGAGAATCTCTGTGAAAAAGATCAGAGGAGGAAGAGACTACTTCTAGCTGTGAACTGGGGAACCCAAGTGTAGAGGTAGCCACCTGCAAATAAAGAAATGGGATTTGCAATCAAGACAGTGGACTGTAAAAAAAAATAATAATAAGTGGACTATAGCGTTGCCTGGCTTTGGTTAAAATGCAGATTCTCAGGCCCTATCGCCAAGCTACAGAATCCAAATCCTTAAGGTGCTTGATATATATTTTTACAGAATGTGAATGAACAAGTGGACCAGTAATCACTCCAATTTATCGATACCCAGGAGTCCTAGCTTGAAACAGTTAATTGTCCTCTGCTTTCATATTTCAAGAAGTACTTTGGGGGCAGGACTGAGGCTTCCTGGGGCAAAGAAGAGAACTGAAATTTGGAAGAGTGCCCCCAAACATCCTGCCTCAAATCTTCTGGACTTCCACTCAGCTCTGTGCTCTACCTTCCAACTCTCTTGGACTCCTCTGCAGCCGTCCGCCACGCCCGGTGATTCCAACTGCTGTAACTCACACTTACTCTCCACCTCCCTCAGGCTCGGCGGTCATGGTGTCTCTGCCTGCTGGCCCACCCTGGGAACTCATTCCCAAATGAAAGAACAGAGAAGGGGGCATGAAGACTAGTGGAGGGCAAGAAGGGTAGTAGAGAGTAGATAGTAAGAAGCTGTGTGGAGTATCAGTAGGTCCAACGAAGAAATATACTCTCATAAAAAGAGCCTAAGCTCTGAAACCAGTCAGTCCCAGATTCAAATCCAGCTCTACCTCTCTAGGGAAGATTTTCTGATTCTCTTATTTCTTCCTCTTTAAAATGGGGATAATACCTCCTCATGAGAGTCTGTGAACAGTTGATAAGATAATCTGTGTAAAGTTCCTAATAAAATATCTGGGAAATAGTACGGAAGCTGGTTCAGACAACAAATGCTCTAGGACTGTGCTGTCTATGATGGTAGCCATGAAGCACATATGGCTATTTAAATTAACTTAAAATTCAGTCGCTCAGTTGCACTAGGCCAAGTGCTCAATGGCCATATGTGGCTAATGGCCACCACCAATGGATAGCACTTCCAATACCACAGGAAGTTCTATTGGAACACTGCTCTCAGAGTTAATAAGGGATACGCCTAGGCCTGAGTGGACCAAAAAACTTCCTGAGCAGTGGGATTCAAGTTGAGTTTTGGAGACTGGATCAGCATTTGACCGTCAGAAGAAGAAAGAGGAAATTTCAAGTGTGATTGAACACATGAAGAAAGATAAGGCACCCAGAGATCCAAGTCCTATTCTCTGTCCCCACATTTATACATGCCCTTGTGAGTCTTCGAGGCTGGCCTGGGACATTGGACAATCCCAGTGACTAATGATCATTCTGTCCATCCTGCTTTGAGCTCTCTTCTGTCTCTCACCATCTCTTCCCCTGCAGCCAGCCGGGCGATTTAGAAACCCACTGGGAAGCCCTTCCTCTAGGCCCATTTCAGAGGGACATGCCTGTCTCCGAATCATTGGGTGATTTGCTGGAGTCTGCACTGGGCTATCTGGGCTCTCAGTTCTTTGCTTTGCCTCCAGTTCAGTGCTCACTAGGACCAGAGTGCCCCTGATGCTGATGGCAGCAAACCCAGGCTTCCCGGCAGAGCCTGTAGACCCTTCCAGCAGCTGGGCTCTTCCCACCATCCTACCCACTCCCTCATCGCCCTACTCACGGTGCTTATCCCTCTCCAGCCAAGAGTCTCTGCCCTGGAAGACTTCGATCTCTCAGCTCCTCCCTCTACAACGTCTAAGCATTCTGCCCTTGTCCAAGCATTCACATACATCTCATTCTTCACATTTGAGATGCAGTTCTCTTTTCTCTAACCACACTGTTCCCGGCTACCCCAATCTGGTTCAAAATTGTCTTCCCCAAAGCTCTTCCTGCTGAGCCCCATTCCTAAAGAGTTCCTGGTCCCAGGGGATTCAGCCTGCCTCCACTCACTTGCTGCCATTGCTGAGTCCTTCTACTAATGCTGTCAAGCCCTCTTGTGTGGCATATTCAGCTTCCCTCACTTGGCTAGTCACTCATTGAGGACAGGACCTTTCAACCATTTGACTGGAATCTTTTGAAGCAGTTCAGGCCTAAAGCAGAGCTCTGAGGGGTGCCTGGGTGGCTCAGTCGGTTGGGCGCCTGACTCTTGGTTTCGGCTCAGGTGATCTCAGGGTCGTGAGATCGAGCCCTGGGCCTGCTTGAGATTCTCTCTCTCCCTCTTCCTCTGCCCCTCCCCCCTCTAAAAACAAACAAACAAACAAACAAAACAAAGCTCTGAAATAGGGCCCCCCATTATATCCTGTGTCTCCTCCTTTTGCCAGTTCATTCTTTCAGAGCCCCCTTCCACCACATCTGCCCACCCACGATTTGTCCATGCAGGGATCCTTTCGATACCCATAGGCACAGTCTCATCATAGCTCTCAGGGAGCAAGTATTTACTACTGGCCTGACAAACAAGTTGACGCTAGTTGGACATGGATTGGTCTAGACCGGTGGTTCTCAACCCTGGTTGCACACTGGGATTCCCTGGGGGCCTTTTAAAAAATGTGGTTGTCTAGGCACTCTCCTACACCAGCTGCATCAGGATCTCTAGGGTGAGGCTGGGCTGGGCTGCTGTCTATCTTCCTTTACCATCTCAGATAATATGAATAGACCATTTGCCTGAGCTGGGAAGACACTGGGGGCAGCAAGATGACAGAGTGTTTGAGAAAAGGGATTCTGGAGTGATACCGTGTCAGTGTAAATGCCAACCCCACCTCTGTCTGTGTGGTCCTGGGCCAGCTTCTGAACTGACCTGTTCCCTCCTCTGTAACTGCGTCTCAGAATAATAGCACCTCCTCATGGGGCTGCCATGTGCATCAAATGAGTTAATACTTGTCAAGTACTTAGCACTGCAGTGCGGGCATATAGTAAGTGCTCAGAAAGGTCTGCTATTTTTGTTCCTTCTCTCCAACTGTCTCCCCGGTATTGTTTCTGAACCCCCTTTCTGCTCCTCCTTCCTCTTACCAAAGCCCCATTTCAGGCCTGGTGTAGGGCCAGTGCAGCACCAGGAGAGCTTGTGATGGTACAGGGAATGTTGGGGAGACACCGCTCTCTCTGCCCATGCTTGGAACTGCCCAAAGAGGAGGGTGAAGTGGGTGACGGGCCAGTTGGGAACCAAAAAGCAGCCCTCCACGATCCCTTGTGAGGGCTCTCCTTTTGTGCCTTTACTCCCACCCCAGGTGCGGGGCTGGATCAAAAGCTGAACTTGGGGAGAGTGGCAGCTGCAGAGATACCCCAGATGAGTCCAGACCTCCTTGCCTTACCCTCCCCTGGCATGAATGCATGGGTCTGTAACTGCAGCAGCTTTCCCAGTGCCATCTGACATTTCTGCTGGATTTGCTTCTGCACCTAGCAGAGCGCTCCACAAACTCTGCTCAATGTAGGGAGGGAGGGTGGGATGTGGGGGTGGCGTTTAGAGGGTGAGAGGGCAGACCGGACCAGAAAGGGTGGATTGTTTGACCATGGGCAGTCCTAAGATTCCCTTCTGAGGATGGGGAAGTACCCCAAAAGGGAAGCAGGAGGACCCTGAAGGAAACACTTCCATCTGCTTCAAAATTTTGCCCAGGTCCAGCTCAGGAGTAACAACAAATGGAAATGAGCAGAATGCAGGCTGCAGATAAGCAGACACCCCTAGGGAGAGTCCACCCCACCCCCCTTTACATTACCACAGTAGTTACCCTATCACTCACAGCAGCCGATTTGCTGGGCCCAGTGAGGAGGTCCAAAGCAGCCTGCCTGGTATCCTAATGGGCCTGCATGACCGTGACATCCTTCCTGCCCAAGCCAGGTTAGCCTCAGGTGATTGGGCTGAGTGCAGGCTGTCTGATTGCCTGACCAATCACTGTCTTATGATGCCTCTTACGTGCTGCTTTGTACCATTATTTAACTTCTAGTTCATGTGCAGTATCTTCCTCCAGAAGCCTCCCTGAGGCTATGGCTTCTGAATCTTTGAAATCCACATGGCAGCTGGGAGCTGATCATATGCATTTAGCCATTCAACAGAGAGTTACTAAGCATTTGCAACATGCCAAACACTGTGCTAGGAGCTGGGCATCCAGCAGTGAACAAGACAGACCTATATACTGAAGGCACTTAGTAAATATTCGTAAAACATTTACTCAGATGGGTGGATGGACGGACGGGTGGATGGATGGGTTGGTGGGTGAATAGATGAGGTCCATATTTGTGTCATCTTCCCAGTTCTATGTTACCACAAGGAAAAACTTTTTATTTTCCTGTGACCCCACAGTTGTTCTAGGGGGAGGGCAATCCTAGAAAACTTAGTCTTAAGTTAAGGGTAGGGGGATAGGAAACTCAGAGAAAGTAAGAGACCCACTTAAATGGATCCATTTGGTGATGCAGAGGCCAGAAGAGACTGGGAACAATGAATCCAGGGTAGGATTTGTAGGGAATCCTACAGGACCCATAGGCTCTCGGGGTCTTCAGATATTATCTGGAGCTGCTCAGGCATCTCTTAGGAGTATCCTTGTCCAATAAATGTTCCCCAGCCTCAGTGCTAAGTAGCACTTGATGATGGGGCACCAGGGTCCACCTGAGACCAGCACACCACTGCTGCTCCTGGTCAGTTCTCTTATCCTTTCCTCCATGTTGCCTTCCACATGTAAGTAACACCCAAAGTAGAACCAGCCCAGGCTTCGGCCATGAGACCCTGACCTGTATATGTGTGCATGTGTTCTCCCTCTAGATGAAAAGGGCAACTAGGGTAACTGGCTGAGCCTGGCATCCCAGCTTGGGCTTCTCAGGCTATCTTCCCAACCTGGAATCCCAGGCTGAGACTCTGTGACCTCAGCTGGAGCCTGGGCCCATCCTCGGCCTGGACAAAGCATAGGCAGGGGTAAGGAAGGCCTGGACAGAGTCCAGGAAACTGCACAGAAGACCCCAAGGAGAGGAGACAGAGCACTTTCTTCTTTTCAGAAAAAGGACCCTTTTTCTTATATAGCTGAGCCTGCTTGACTGAAGAGCCAGGAAAAGCAGTTGGTGCTCAGAGCTCGGAGGGGAGCAGGGCTGAACCTGAGAGCTTTGTCACCCATCAAGAGGCCTTGATGAGTTTCTCTAAGTCCTACCACCTTATCCCTAAACCAGCTCCTTGCTCATTTGAAGGTACCCCAAATGGACAAGAATTTTCTCCTTTTCAATGTGGATGAAACCAACCCTGAGTCAGAGGCCTTTAGAGGATGGGTAGGTAGGGGATCCTCGGGTAGGGAGGAAAGAACAAAACGCTGGAGAGAGAGGGGCAGGGAGGCAGGCAGTGGGCCAAGGCAGGTTCCAGCTTCATGATTATCCATCTTATCTCTTTACACAGATGGAGAAAATGACAGCATGAACAACGATGGTGTCAGATGGTGCATAATTACGTGTGCGGAGCTTTCACCCAGGCTATTTCACATGGGCCTCAAATGGCCCTCTCACTACGTAGATGGGGAACCAGCCCAGAGAGGGCAAGTGCGAACAGTTTGTGCAGAGCCAGACCCCGGGTCTTCTAACTCCTAGTCCAGTGCTTGCTCACTACACACTATCCAGAAACACCCCGGGGGAGGAATTCCTGCCTTAGTCATTGTTGTGCCTCCCCCGACCCCAACTCAGCACGGATACATAACCATGGAATGGCCTGGAACTGACAGGTGGATATTCCTGGTCGGAGAGCCAGAGCAGGGATGCGGATGCTCTGAGGCTTTGTGCATGGGGGTGGCTGGAAGGAGGGCAAGGCTGAGTGGCGGGCAGGGAAGGAGGGCAGTGCGCCATGGTGGGTGCAGACAGAGCTGCAGCGAGGACGGGGTGGGCAGGTGTCTCCAACTCGGATTCACTATGCTGGGCCAAGCAGCTGGTTAGAAACAAAAACAAACACCGGGATACAGGTTCCTGCTGTTAACAGCTTCAAACCGCCAGAGGAAAACTCCAAATAAATATAATTAGAAACTTGTAAAAACGTCCTCTCTGTAAACTTGCTCCCCAGGGTCTATCCTTTAAGCTCCCCCTTTCTTCCAGAATCCCCCCCCCACTCCATGCCCGCATACCCTAACCCTCCACCCTCACCCAGGGATTCCTTAGATCTCTTTCCTTATTCTGGATCTTCCCTCCAGCCCAGCAGCTCCTGCCCAGGTCTCTCCTCAGCTTGGTGCCATCAGGGACCAGAAGTGGACAGCCCCTGGCCTGGAGCTCCGAAATCCAAACCCCACAGCTCTGAAGGGCTACGGGTACAGCCACAGTGAAACCATAGGTAAGAGTGAGGGCCACAGCGCCCTATTCAGGTGTCACCTCTTCACCTCTGTGGCCAAACCCAATAGCAACTGCAAAACAGTACCTTGGTCTGAAAGGGGGAGATGTTTCGGCTGGAGCAGAATACAAAGGGCCAGTCTTGGAGCTGAGAATATACCATGTAGGACCAGGGACTGGGGCCTCGGGTCCCTGCCCAGATAGTATTCAGTTCCTAGAACACAACCATCGCAGCTTCCTTACCCAAAGTTGCTGGATACACACACATTCACACACACATGCATGCACAGAAACACACACTTGTTTTGTAGGGGCTCTTTCCAGGGGGAAAGACTCTACTTAAGGATGCAGAACAATCGGGTACTTGGGGCCCCAGGAAACTGGGGTGGGGGAAGAAAGGAGGAGTAGCCAAGTGACAGACTCGGGCAGGGAGTAGTAGAGGAGGGCCCAGGAAGAAGAGGGCCTGAGTGTTAGGCGGGAAGGCCCACAGAGGCCTGGGGGCAGGACCAAGGCTTGCTATAGTGTTTTCTGCCTTCCAGCAGGAAGGATTTAGTTGAGATGTGCAGAATCTCAGAGCTGAGAGGGCCCCTCCTGATACTCTAGTCCATTTTACAAGTGAGGAAGGGAATTTCAATGATTTCCTCAAAGGCCCCAAACTCAGGCTCCGCGTCTACCAACCCACTGGCACCAACCACGCCACCACATGCCATTTGGAGTGGCAGTATGGGGGCATGGGAGGAAAGTGGCCAGTCTGGTGACACAGGGGCCAATGGGGGGGAGGGCCTGTGTCCCCTCTTCGCCCAGGTGCCTGTCTCCTCTACCCCGCAGACATCCCTGAGTTAGCCGTTGCATCACTTCTCCCCGCCAAGGCCCAGGCGTCCCTCTGTTTCCAGACTGCGTCTTACAACTGAGCCTGAAGAAGCTGTCCCCAGGCCTGGGCCTCTTGCGGGCACTGCCAGCCTCAGAGCAGCTCTGCAGTTTCCAGCCCTGACAGGGACTCTTTCTTGGAAGTGGTCATGTGCTAGGGGTACGGGACGTCAAGGGAGGCCCACACCCTGACACGCGGGGAACAGAGCTGGGGCAGGGACTGGGGGGGGTTCAGGCAGCAAGCTCCTCCACCTCCATCTTCGCAAGAGGGTCTGAAATTACCCGTTCCCTTCCCCCACCCTCAATCCAAGGCACTGGACCAAGCCATTCCACTTCTTGACTTCTCCAATGAAAACAAAACGCACATTGCCCCGCTTCCCTTTTCCTCTCACCGGAGCACTGCGCACGCATGCACAGGGGGACACACACACACACACACACACACACACACCCTGAATCATGCACACGCACGCTCGCACGCCCCAGTGAATGCACACCTCGCATTCCCAAACTCACACCCAGGGCAGGCTCCTTTTACAACAGGTCCCGGCCGCTCACATCTCAAACCGGTTCTCATGCTCTCAGATTCCTGAAGGTTTCAGAAAACAATCTCATTTAGGGGTTGGCTGATAACTTTCTTCTTTCTCTGCCTGTGGTAATTCTGGCCTTGGTGTCTTCCGCTGCCCTCTCTCACATTCCACTCTGTAGAGACTCAAGGAGATGAGGGGTAAGAAGTGGAAAAGTGCTCCCCCGGCCCCAGGCTTTCCCCACCTCCCCAGGGGACATGTCACTGAGAGAAGAGAGGTCAAAGGGATTCCTGAGGAATTTCTAAGCAGTCCATCCCCCTTCTCCACCCTTCTGGAAAAATGGAGCGGGGGTGGGGGGGTCGGGGGGTGGGGGGGGTGGAGACAGGCTTAGAAGCAACTGATTGAAGATCGGGCTCCAAGAGTGGGGACTGACTCTCTCTCTCTCTCCAGTGTGGCCTGGATGGGGCATAGGCAATAGCCGGCTGCCCACGGGGCCACCCTCACCCGCTGACATGGTTATGGTTTTCATTTCATATTTTGGAGGGAGGGGCTAGGAGGAACAGTCCCCTCACTGTAAGAGCTGGCCACAGGAGCCCAGGGAAGCGGGGAGGAGAGGAAATAGCCACATTAAAGAGGAAGAGGGGTGGGGGAAAGAAAGAGAGAGACACACATACACCCAGACAGAGACCCGGAGAGACGCGCGGAGACAGAGAGACACTGTTTGCCACCAGATGAACGCTCTCAGTCCCAGGGATGGTGTTACTTGGAAACTCTAAATACACGACTTTATCAACATTTTATCCCTAATGAGAAGAGAAAACAACCAGGTAAACTAAACAGCCAGGCTGACTCTCCCTGAGCCCGCCCTGGGGACAAGTTTTCCCCCCCCGGAGGCCAGGAGACCAATTCAGCTGTAACCTGAACCCTAAGCAAGGATTAGGTCTTTTTAACCACTGCTGCACCCCCCCCCAAAAAAAGCAAAGCAAATTAATGCTTTTAAGTTAACAATTATCTTGGTTATCCAGTCTGTCTACTTTAAAATACACAGTCAGGCACTTGAAAAACACTCAAAACCACGTACCCTCATGCTCACTCACTCCCAGTCACACGAGCTTACCCATGCACTCATCCACACACAGTTCTCAAAGACACGAAAATGTTCGTATCCAGGCTTAATAACCGAGTCACAAGAGACACAGACACCCAGCTATATCTCCTGTGGGTGATGGCGGGGAACCTCTCTCTTTTTCTTTCTCTCTCACACACACACACGCACACTCACCTGCACACTCAGGGCTCCCTTCCTTGTCCTTCCCCGCCTCCCTATTCCTTTCCACTTTGGTTCTTGGGCTGGGGGTGGGGGGGGTGGGGGAGTGGGGGGGATGGAATTTCTGGAGAAAAGGCACTGAAGAAGTATGGTAACTGTACTATACACACACACACCCGCTATACCCAGAGGTATAGTAACTGCGCAAGATATTTGCCAAGAGTCTTTGCAGTTTAAAGAGACCCACTAGAGCTTCGATTATAAGCACGTGGCATTGAAGACACACCTGCTGGCCCTGGTGATACCCAGGAGATATGTCTGGGAGCGAGGGATGGCCACAGCACTCCATCTAGGGGTAAGGCTGCCCTGCCCGGTTCAGTGCTTGTCCTTCCCAGGGCATTGGCCTGCAGATTTGGGTCCAGAGACATCCCTCTAGCCCAACAGACCTGTCGTTAGGCAATCTCGGCAGACCAGGTTGATACAGTTCCTGAACAGCAGCGTCAAAGGTAGCTGAAATGACAGGCTTCGAGTCCATGCCAGGCTAGACTCAGGGATCAGAAGGAAGGAAGAAGCACAGCTAACTGCGGCCCAGTCAGAGCGAGTGACAGTGGCCTGAATATAAGTAGTGAACAAAACTATGAGGATGTAAGTTCCTTGAGGGCAGGGGGCCTCCAATCTAGCGGCACCCCCCCAACAGCACGCGGCAGGGTGTCTGATGAAAGAGGGAGCCCCAGAACACCTTGGACGGATTTTGAATCCTTCCATCCCTGAAGGATGAGCTGATCCCCCCCTGGCACCTGTCCCTTCTAGGAGTCTCCATCAGCCCTGGGAATCCCCTGAATATACTGTTTGCTCCCCCTTTTGCCCCCAGCCCCCCAGTCTCACTAGGCCACTACAGACACTGGCTCCAACTTGAAAGAGGCCCTTATCTTGTCTCTAGATTACTGAATGAAATCTGTTCCTTCCTTCAGACTAAACTCCCTAGCTAATTCCATGTTATGAGTAAGTCAGCACACACTACAAAAGCCAGCTTTGTTTATGAAAACACAAGCAAATCCACAGTGGGAGAGGGGCTGCTCCCAGGCTGGGGGTGGCAGTGGTAGTGGGCTGTCTGGAACCAGGACTGGAGAAGAGGCAGTTTGGGGTTGGAAGGGGCTGGGGGTGGGGTCTGGTATGTGACAGCTGCGGATCTCCAGTACTTGGGCTCTGCTAAAGGACAGGTTGGAGGAAGAAGGAGGTAGTTGAAGAGGCAGCGTTTGGGAGAAGAGACTGGCGTTGATATAGCACCTCCCTTTTACCAGAGTGGGAGCCCATCCAGCACACAAAAGCAGCTTAAGAGCCAGGCGCTCAGGCTCCAGGACACGGCAACCTGACTGCCAGAGACTCAGGCTTCCCCAACTCCCAAGTTCAACTTTCCCTTCTGGCTCAGCCACTTCCACACCCCAGCTTGGCTTCAGGAGCCCCTGGGACAATAGGCAGAATCATATCCTCCTCGGCAAAGCCTTGCTAGGAGGAATTTTCTTTTTGTCCATATAAATCTCTTCCTGGGTGAGGACATGATGGGGGGAAGGGTGCAGCAAGAGGTCAAGGGGGAGGGGAGGCTGTCCCCAAGAGAACTGTAGCCCACCAGCCTGGTTTCTGCCAGCAAAGCCTTGGGACTGGCCAAGCAATGAGCCTGGGGTCAGGGATGGGGGCCGGAGGGCCTCCCTGTCTCTCTCCCTTTAATTCCTAGAGGGATCTGTCAGAGCTCCCCAGCCTGGAATTTTACTTTGTTATTTTAATGCAATTCTGACCTGGATTTAAATGGAATTGGAAACCCGAGGCCTTAATAAATAAATATTATGATAAGAAATGAAAGCCATGCAAGACGAAAGAGATTTCCCCCCAAAGAGGCAGAAAGCGACATTCTTGCTGGGAGCCAGTCAGAAATTTTCTTCTCTTCTTCAGCCCCCTACCATCCAGTGAGAGACGAGCTGGTCTTTCCAGAAAAGATCCTATTTTTCTTTAACATTTTTCTACTGATAAGACAACAACTTGGAAATTTTGTCTGACTTTGCATGAGGGTTGGGGGTGAGGGGAAGAAATACATGGCGTGGCTGAAAAGTTTCATTCTCTCCGTCTCTCCAGGCCACAGCTTAAGTTTCTGGCAATGTCTGAGAGAAGAGAAGATCCTCTCTCGTACTTTTGGAGGACAAGAAGTCTTTCGAAGATGCTGGGGTGGCAACGAAGTCGGGCAGAATTCTGAGGTGCGTGGCGACTTCTGCCTAGGGCCCCCCAAACTTCTCACTCCTCCGTGTCGCTCCTGGCTCCTCCAGCCTTTTGCCCGGGACGCAGCGCCCAGAGTGAGGTCAGGTCCCCCGGCCGGAGTGCGGGTGCACGGTGCTGGGTTCTGACAGCGGCACGCTTCCCAGCACCTGCCCTGCCCCTCGGAAATCGCGCCCCCCCCGCCCTCGGGCCCCCGCAGTCCCCGCCGCCGTGCGCCCCTCCTTCCTTACC
The DNA here is from genome assembly GCF_011800145.1 of Mirounga leonina. NCBI lineage: Eukaryota > Metazoa > Chordata > Mammalia > Carnivora > Phocidae > Mirounga > Mirounga leonina. The sequence goes on along the minus strand of NW_023270807.1, from coordinate 2,422,471 downwards.
TTGCGCGGCTTTGCTGTGCTGGGCGGCGCGGGCGTGGACCAGCAGGACGAGCAGGCAGAGCCCGGGCACGCGCCCCGAGCCCATGGCTGGAGCCACCGGCGGCCGGGCGGCCGGGGCCGGTCTCGCAGCCCCGGGACGGCGGAGGCCGGCCGGGGCCCCGCGCGCCGGAGGGGGGAGGGGAGGGGGCGCCCCGCCCGGGCCGGGCCGGGGGCTGCGGGCGCGGGGCGCGGACCGCGGCGCCCTCGGCGGGAGGCTCGCGATGCTGCCGGCTTCTCCCGGCCCGACGCCGGGGAGAGCGAGGCGGAGAGCGCGACGAGGCTGGGGGCGCCCGGCGCCAATGACGGAGGGGAACCCCCGCCCTCTCGGAGCCCGGCTCTGCTAGCGGCGGCGGCGGCGGGGCCGCTCCGTACAATCCCACCCAATTCCCAGCTTCGCCCGGAGAGAGCTGCCGCGGGCGAGCGCGCCGAGCCCGAGCGAGGGACCTGAGAAAGGGGAGGGGAAACGCAGCGCCAGAAACACGCCCTTTCTGCCTCTCTTTCTTCCTCTCCTGCTCCTTCTCCGTCTCTCAGGCTCCGTCTCTTTTTCTTCGCCTTTCTCCTCCTCCTCCTCTTTCTCCTCCTCTCCTCGCTCCTTTTCGTTTTCTTCCTCCTCCCCCTCCTCCTCCACCACCTCCTTTTTCGTGCCCTTTTTTCTTTCAAAGGGGGCCTCGGCGCGGCGGCCGCTCCCCCTGCGCGCCCGGGCGCGGCGGCCCCCTCCCCAGGCTGCCGGGCCGCTGCCTGCAGGAATTTACAATCCGGCGCTGGGGGAGCGGGCCCGGTCTCCATGGAGACGGCTTCCCCGGGAGCAGGGAGGTCAGGCGCAGACCGCGCACAATCAATGGATCAATGCAAGCCCCGCTCGGCTCCAGACCAAACAGCACCGGGCTCCGGCTCCTTCTCTCTCCCGGCGGGAAGAGTGGGGGAGCTAGGGTGCGCCCCGGCGCTCGCACGAGATGAGGGCCGTGCAACGCAGGTTTGCACGCACACCTCCACGAGGAGACAAAGAGAGCTCGGGGTGTCGGGGAGGCTGGGGCGGACGGGATCGCACGGGCACTCCGGCACGCCCGCCCGACACAGCCCGACACGCGAGACACGGCCACATGGGACCTCGAAAAACCGAGAGGGGCTCCGACTTCGGGCCGAAGGGCGCCCTGCCAACTCTTACCTCCCCCGCCCCCCCCCCCCCCCCCCCCCCCCCCCCCGTCTCAGTGCTCCTTCTTAGTGCTGAGTCCACTTTAATTGAGGACCAAGAAGAAGGTAGCCTTCCCCCATATCAAACTGCCAGCTCCAGGTAGGCTCCCTTGCAGTTAAGGCCTTGGAGGTAGCCCACTGAGTCACCCTACCCATATAGAGGTGGGCTCACATATAAAACACTCTCAAGCACTCAGCACAGGGGCAAAAGCTAACCCATAGGAATATGCCTATGCGTGTAAATACAGACACAAAGATCTGCACAGCACGCTTCTCCTGCCCTCACAGCTTCAAGATGTGGTCCCAACCAGTCCATTCTGAGCTCTTCTTATCTCCAACTGCTGGCAGCAGAGGAAAGATAAATGATATTTGCAAAAAATAAGGGCAAAAAGTATACAAAGAGCAGTGTCTCTGAACCATGGACACTGCCTCCTGGGTCGATTTAGAGTTCAGCGTCTTCTCTCCTTTCATCCTAGGGAAAGACCCCTTGAAAAGGCGGTGAGGGCTTTCTTGGAGTGTGGGGCTCAGTCAGCCTGAGACCATGCCAGGTTCCAGGCAGTTACTTACGCTTCAGAACCAATTTTTTTCAGGGAAGAGGCAAGTGGAACCCAGGCTAACCTCACAAAGCCCTCAGGATACCCGGGAGGAAGGGAAATGACCAGAATCATCCTGAAAATAACTCTGTTCTCAGACAACCTTGACACTGGCAGCCCACATCTGCTAGGTGACAGGTGTGATATGTCAGAGGTCTCCTGAGCCCCCAGGGAGAAGAATTGAGCCCTTCCTTCCCTAGGGATTGAATAGAAGAGTAGGAGGACAGAAAGAGTCTCAAGCATTTGGGGTTTTGTCCTGGCTCTATCCTGGGATGAAGATTGCCTTTGGGCAAATCACATCTCAATGAGCCTCAGTGTTATCTAGAAAACAAGAGGGTGGATGAGCTCCTTGATGGAAAGGAGGCAGGAGACAGTGCCCTTAGGAAGCCTAGGGGAGGAGGTCTTGAGAACTCCTGCTTGGCATGAGAGATGATGGTAGGGATGGAAGCACACAGATCACAGGAATGGTGTGGAGGCCACAAAAGTTTGGGTCAAGTGATCTCCCAGGTCCTTCCCAGCTCTGTCACTCTGGGACTCCCTCCCTCCTTCATTCCATTGGCAAACCCCTCCCCTTGAAGCTGCTTTGCCTGCTGCCACCAATTATGTATAGGGCTGGGGGACAAGTGCAAACTTGCCATCCTTTCTGCCCCAAACAAGAGAGTAGTTAGAAGAAGAAGAAGAAGAAGAAGAAGAAGAAGAAGAAGAAGAAGAAGAAGAAGAAGAAGGAGAAGGAGAAGGAGAAGGAGAAGGAGAAGGAGAAGGAGAAGAAGAAGGAGAATTGGAGGTTGCCAGATGGTGCCTGATCTACATGGGGACACAGGGAGAGAGCTGAGAAGCCCTCCTCCCCAGGGCAGGGAAGGGAGATTGCATTGTGCCTTGCTTTGGACGCTCGCGTGAGCTTCTCTGGGTCCCTAGGGAGGAGGGCTCTGGCTCACCCTCTAAACCACAGGGGAGGTGGGCATGAAGGATTCTGTAGGGGCAGATTAATAGGTCACCTCAAACCTTGTCTCTAGTTCAGTGTGATTTCCTGGTCCCCTGAGCGTGGCCATTGCCCCACCTTAGCTGCTAAGTCTCTGGGAGGCTCAGTGTCTTTTACTCTAGTTTCCTTTTTTCCCCTCATTTTGCCAGCTTTTTCTCCTCTCCTCCAGGATTGGGTGAGCTTCCTCCACATCTGGGCAGAAGAGGCAGATCCCTGCTCTGCTCCCCACCATCCAGTCTGGTCCCAGCCCACCCCTGGCCCTGCAGACAATTCTGCAGGAGCAGAAGCAAGGCTTCTATCACTGGGCACTGTGAACTGGGGAGGCTGGTCCCATGGCCCTCGGCCCTGTCCACTTCCGCAGGGACTCACAGCTGGGTAGTGACACGGGAAGGTGACAAGGAAGAAATCATGAGATGGCACTTGCAAGTGGTATTACAAAAGCAGTAGCATATGCCATACCCTCACCAGCAGGAGCAAAGTGTCATGGGGTTCTCTGGGCCTCCCACACTCTCTCGGGCTTTCTGCCTTCACTTCTGCTTCTGACAGTCATTTCCTTCTAATCTGCCCTGCAAATGTCTAGGGAGAGAACTGCGCTGGGGACCTAGCCTGATCCTGCTTAGGGAATACCTCTGCCAGGGCCCCATCACACTCAGAGACTTCCCCTCCCCTGCCAAGTCTCCTTCCATGAGCCTTTGCTTTTTCTCTGGGCTCCTCAGCTTCCCCATCTGTAAAATGGGTCCAGTGACCTTCCTTGACAAGGAGTCTAGTCTAATGGAGAACATGTACACGTCAGAATTAGACCATCCCAAGGACAATGTCGGGCTCTCCCATTTTCCAGCCATCTACCTGTTTCTGCTAAGTTATTTCACTTCTCTGAGCCTCAGCTTCCTTATCTACATCACGGTCACACTACCTCAAAGGTGGGCATGCATCACTGCTTAACTACATGGGCTCAAGAGTAAAAGAAACCGTGTGATTCAAATCTCAGCTCTGTTGGGGCACCTGGGTCCTTAGTCAGTTAAGCATCTGACTCTGATTTTGGCTCAGGTCACCATCTCAGGGTTGTGAGATCAAGCCCCGTGTTGGGCTCTGTGCTGGGCGTGGAGCCTGCTTAAGATTCTCCCTCTCCCTCTTCCTCTGCCCCCCACCCTGCTCTCGTTCTCTCTCTCTCTCTCTCTCAAGAAAAAGGGCAGGGCGCCTGGGTGGCTCAGTTGGTTAAGCGACTGCCTTCGGCTCAGGTCATGATCCTGGAGTCCCGGGATCGAGTCCCGCATCGGGCTCCCTGCTCGGCAGGGAGCCTGCTTCTCCCTCTGACCCTCCCCCCTCTCATGTGCTCTCTGTCTCTCATTCTCTCTGTCTCAAATAAATAAATAAAATCTTTAAAAAAAAGAAAAAAGAAAAAGGGCAAATCTCAGCTCTGTTAACTTTCTAGCTATGTGACTTCAGGTAACTTATTCAATCTCAGTGAGCTTCAGTTTTCTCTTCCCACAAAGGGAATAAAAACACCCACCTCGAAATGTTACGGCGTTAATTAAATGAAATGATGAATGGAAACCCCCTTGGCACATAGTAGGCATTCGGTAGGCAGCGGCTACTGCTGTTCTTCTGACTACTCAGAAGGAACAATGGCAATGGTTTTTAATAGTAAACGTATAGTAGTACCTGGGAAGAAGCAGTCTTGTCCTGGGCCAGGGTTTAATGCTACTGGGTGTGAGTACAACCGGCTTGGTTCAGTTCTCACCACCCCCAATAGGTTCCGTCTGTCACATGTTCTTTTTTTTTATTGTATTTTATTTGATTTATTTATTTGAGAGAGAGAGAGAGAACAAGAGCGGGGGAAAGGGTAGAGGGAGAGGGAGAAGCAGACTCCTTGCTGAGCAGGGAGCCCCACGTGGAGCTCGATCCCAGGTCCCCAGGATCATGACCTGAAGCCAAGGCAGACGCTTAACCGACTGAGCCACCCAGGCACCCCCGTCACACGTTCTTACTGAGACGTTTCCAGAAATGCCATGCATCCCAACACACTGCACTCATCCGCAGCACTTTCAAGTTGGAGAGTAGAAGGACACTCACCTGCCAGGTGGGGCAGCTCCAGAATCCCTCTTTCTCTACCGTCTTGTACCTCCTACCCTGCATGAAGAAGACCCAGACACTAAGACAAATTAGAGCTCATAGCTACCATTTACTGAGTACTTTCTATATGTGCCAGGCACTGTAACAGGCAATCCACTGCAAGCCTGTCAGGCAAGAACTGTTATACCCATTTTGTTGATGAGAAAACTAAGGCTCAAGTAGGTCAAACTGCCCAGATGACCGACTAAGAAAGGACAAAGCCAGGACTTGGGCCCAGACTTGACTCTGAAGCTTGGGTGCCTCCTCCATTCTCTATGCTGCCTCCTCTGAATCCACAGAGACCTAACATTCTGGCCACTGTTCGAGTTTAATCATCTGGGGCAGGCTGAGGGTCACAGACCAGCCCCTTCACATATAAGAGGGAATAGGGCAGTCATCTTGCTCTGGAGGATCATGTAGGAGTACAACTTCAAAAGGCTTTAGCCATCGGGTCTCCTGGGTGATGCATTCGGTTAAGCATCCAACTCTTGGTTTGATCTCAGGGTGGTGACCTCAGGGTTGTGAGATCAAGCCCCGTGTCCCGCTCTGCACTCAGTGCAGTCTGCTTAAGACTCTCTCTCTCCCTCTCTCTCTCAAGTAAATAAAGAAATCTTTTTTAAAAGGGGGTCTTTAGGGGCGCCTGGGTGGCTCAGTCGTTAAACCTCTGCCTTCGGCTCAGGTCATGGTCCCAGGGTCCTGGGATCGAGCCCTGCATCGGGCTCCCTGCTCGGCAGGAAGCCTGCTTCTCCCTCTCCCACTCCCCCTGCTTGTGTTCCCTCTCTCACTGTGTCTCTCTCTGTCAAATAAATAAATAAAATCTTAAAAAAAAATAAAAAGGGGGTCTTTAGGCATCACATTTGTCTAATGAGAGGTCACATGACTTGCTCAAGGTCACACAAATTTAAGAGGCAAAGCTAGAAGCAGAATCCATGTCTCCCCTGACTTCTGACTTTTGGATCAGTGCTCCTAAGCCTGTACCCTCAGAGCTGCCAGTCCTACCTCTTCCGGTTTTCGCTCTTCCTCTTCCTGATGATTTGATCAGTCATGAATCCTTCCATCAGGTGGAATATGGTACTTAACCACATAACTTCTCCGCAATACATGCCATCCTAGGCCCTCTAGGGCCTACAAAAGAAATAGAAAATGTGATTCCCTACTCCAAGAGATGTATCAACATTAGTGCGTATGGTTACAGACCCCTCCGCATCAGAAGGCAAATCCCCCCGAGGGCTGGAATCTCACCAGGAAGACAAGATCTGTATATGCAAAACCGACTATGCATATGCAAATGCAACATCAAGCAATCTGGGTGAAAGTGCCCCGGAAAGTCAGCAAACAGAAGTTGATCATCCAAGAAGACTTCATGGATGAGGAGGGATTTTAGGTGAATCTTGATGACACTTAGAAAGAAATCAATGGACAAGATAGAAATAGAAACACTAATCAGTGACTGACGGAGAAAAAAGAGAATGCTCAGAACAACCACCACCAAAGAAATGGAAGAAAGGAGGGAGGGGGGAATCATACCAGCTCAGCGGACACGTAGACCCTATTCGGTCCTTGTGTCCCACCTGTCTGGGATGGCTCCGGAGCCATTTGGCCATACAGGCAGAGGATTGGAAGTAATGCTCTCCGCAGAAGTCTGTTCTGGCCCTGGGATTCTAGGACTAACTTGCTCCAAGGCCCTTAGTCTTGCCTTTACAAGAGACGTCTACTGGCAGCCCTGCCAAGACCTGGGTGGGGAGGGGGGATAGCCCAGTCCAAGCTGCCCATACCTGTTCCAGTCTCTCCTCTGGCCACTTGGGTGGTCTCCTTGGCCCCTCGTCCCAGGGTCCTCCCAGCCCTTCCTCCCTGCCCACCCCCACACCTGAGTCACTTTGCCACCTGCTTCCTTCCCACCTGCTCGCTGGCTGCTTCCATGGATGAAACGAAAATACCCATCCTGCCAATTGGCATTGACACCAATGCGTGGTTCCAGACCCCTCCACATCACAAGGCAAGTCTCCAAACAGCCCTGAGTTTGTGCCCTGTCCCTTTCTACACAGCTGCTCTTCCACACTTTGGTTTCCCCTCTGCCAGCCTCAGCCCCCTGACTTCTCCCAGTAGTACCCTCAACTCCTATATCATGGAGAAGCCAGAAGCCATCTGGCAAGAACCTCCTATCCCCCAACCCCCTCTCCCTCTACTGCTGAGAGAGGGGTCCCTCCTTTTGGCCAAGGCCAATCCTGCATACATGGGCAAGGATCCCATCTTGTCTTGGCCCTATAGGGAGCTGGGGCTGTCAGTTATCCCCTCCCCCTCCTGAATCCCTCACCTCAGCTCCTTCTCCTACAAATGGAGGATAACCTGCAGCACCCTACAAACTTCCCCAGACCCCGCTGCCTCTGTCCTTTCAGGCTCCTGAACTTCTAGGAGGAGCATGCCTGCTCTCTATTTCCACTTTGCTGCTTCCCTTAACCCCTCACCCTAGTGCAGTCTGGCCTGGGGCCCCTCTGACACACATCTGCTGGGGCTCCAGTGACTTCCCTGTCTCCCTGTCGGGCTGCCTGCCAGTCCTTATCTAGCCTGACCTCTCTGCGTCATCAGAAGCCTCTGAACATTTTTCTCCCCCTTCTTGGATCCCTTTCTTTTCCCAGATCCCCTGCTAACTGCCCTCCTTCCACTGGCCTCTTAAGTGTTTCTAGCTTGGATTTTCTCAGCTCTCACATTATGTGACCTCCCTAGGGACTCTCACCCAGGACAGCAAGGGTGGTAAAAAGAATATTGGCTTTGTGGTCAGACAGTTCTAAGTTCAAAGCCCAGCCCATCAGTGGGTGAGTTTGACCAAGTTTCTTCACATCTCTGAGCTTCAACTTCCTCATCCAGCAAATGAGAAGGATGAAATTCTGACCTTGCAGGTTGTTGGAGGGTTACTGCTGATAAGTCTCATGGAAATCCCAGCACAAAGTAGGTAGAGAGTTTGCTCCACACTGTGGGGCCCTATGGCTCCAGCTACCACCAATGTGCTGAAGACTCCCAGATCTACATCCCTAACCCCTGCTTTTCTTCTAGCTTTTATGCTATATGTCCAATGTTCAGATCTCTTTCTCTAGCTTCTTCCTCTCTTTTCTGTCTAGTTCTATATTTCTGCCTACTTATAGCTCTTTCCAATGGCATTTTTCAAGACCTCAAGCTGAATCGACACCCAACCAAACTCACAGTTCCTCTCAACACTCTCCCCTGAACTGTCCTCTTCCTGTGGCCTCCATCTTGGGGTTAATGGCCCCATAACCCACTCAGCAGCCCCAGCTGGATTTCTCTAGGACCAGAAGGACTCTTTTTTTCTTCCCATCTCTAGACCACTAGATCCTGTGAAACCTCCCTCAAATCCATCCCTCCTGTCAACCCCCATAGCCACTGCCTCCATTCTGACATTCGCTGTGTCTCCTGTGGACCATTGCCTGACAGGGGTAAGTTCCAGACTCCTAGTATGGCATACATGGCCCTCTGTGCCAGTCTTGGACCTTTCTCTCCAATGACATGTTTGTCTTCTGATCTCGCCATCACTGTACCCAGACCACACCATGCCTGGCATATGCCATGTTCTTGCCAGCTGGAAAACCACAGCTACCCTTTAAGATCCAGCTTAAATGTGCCTTGTTGCAGGCCTGGAGCTCAGTGGTCCTTGTGATGGCCCTGGCCATGCTATACCATAATGGTCTGTTTCCCTTCACTGGTCTTCCAAACCTTCGAGACCCATTGGTCACCACTGTATCCCCAGCCCCGAGCACATAGTTGAGCTCAGTGAATGTTTGTTGAATGAATGAAAGAATGAAGGAATAGTGAGCTCATGGGAATCGCAAGGAGATTCAAGGGAATCCCAAGGAACATCTCTTGACCTGTCTCTCTGCCTTCCGCCAGCCTGAGAATGCTTCCGGTTCTTGAAAGGACTGGTAGCAGCAGAGGGTTAAATGGAGGAGCAGTGTGGAGACTCCAAGCTGAAGAAAAACCACAGAGATACAAGGGGCCTAGGAGGTGACTCTGGCTAGAGACTCTCAGATTCTGGAAGATATGCAGAACTGGAACCTCGCAAGCCAGAGCTCAGGATCTCCCCAAAGGCCAGGGGCCAAGGTGGATGGGGCCAAGTCCACAGGCAGCTTCTATCTGGGGGAAGCAGGCTCAGGAGGCAGGTCCCTCATCCTCCTTCAACTGCTCCATCAAAGATCCTTCCCACCAATGCTTAAAATCCCATCATAAGAGGATCACTCCTTTGAGCTATACCTTGTGTTCCTTGGGTCCTAAATACAAATATCCCTGTGAGACAGGGTAGCAAGATTAAGCCTTTGCTGGTTAAATCTTTAATTATCAGTTGAAACCTTAACAAAGGTGTGGCTGAGGAGGGGCTGAGGGACGCTCCTGAAGAACCTCCTAACTTCGCTGAGAGCAGGCTCAGCTTTGCTCCTCCTGACCTGTTTCCCTGTGGCTCTCCTCCCCCAAATCCCCCCTGGGTTCCCTCCCCAGAGGAAAAGTTGCAGAGACAGAGACAGGGTGTAATTCCTCTGGGTACCTCGGATCAAAGAAAGGATGGGGGGAGGCACTGGGGCAAAGTTCAAGGTATTCATGAACCAATTCATAAAATGAATGGCTATTTTAAAAACTCAGTTCTCCAATAGCTTCTATTGTATTTTCTGAGAAGGGCTCCCACAGGACTGAGAATCCTGTTAGGAGAAGCTGAAAACTTGCAGCAAGGAAGGGGTCAGAATGTTTGCCAGCTGTGTGCTTATGAGGAGTGTCAATATCCGTACAGAAGTTTGCCTCCCTTGTTCGGCAAGAGGCTCTTCATGCCACCTCTCTTCCTCTGTCTTAGGTGGAGAGCTGTCCCAGGCATCATGTCAAGCTGGGTTGGCAAAGCTAAGGGGGCATCACAGCCAGGCTGTGTCTGGCTCACTCTGGTCCTGCAAAATTATCAGTCTGCGGGAGGCTGCAGTGCGCTGGTGGAGAGCAAGCCTTGGCCCGGACTCAGGAATGCTCCTCCCCATGATCAGCCTAAAGCTCCTGAGGAGCGAGAGGAACTCATTCTAGTCCTCTTCTGCCTCACCCTCCCCTCCACGCCCTGGTCCAATCCTGTTGCGATTGATTGAGAAATTGGGTTGCTCCTCTGTGGCGGACCCAAGCTGTAATGCCACCCTTAGCCAGTAGGTGCCGCCATCTAACATACCATCCTCCAGCCCTTGGCAAACGCCTGAAATCGGACCTTGGGGAGCCTACTCAAGGAACCCAGCGCCTCAAACAAATTTGCAAATGGTGAAGTCAAGATGTGGAATTAATTGTATGTGTGCTTCTTATAACCGTGGATTCGATTTTTAATGAGTTTGACATTCTTTGTGCACTTACTATGTGCCAGGAACTTAAAGGAGATGGGAACTCAAAGATGACATAAATTCTGCTTTCAAGTTCATAATTAGGTAGTAGAGAGAAATTTGCATCTAAATAATTAGAATATAAGGCAGAACATGGTAAATGCCCAAACACAAAGGTGTCAACATAAAATTGTAATGAGGGCACAAAGAAAACAGATTAATTCCAGCTGGAAGCTGGGGGACGCCCCAGAGGGGAGGGTTTAAAGATGACCTCAAAGAATACATCGAATTCCCATATGTGGAGTTGCATGAAGAGGGCCAGGGCTTTCCCGGTGGTGGAAATGAGGTGAGCAAGGACTTGGAGGGGGAAGGGTCTCCAGGGGACTAATAATGTAGCTCAACTTGAGACAAGTACTAAGATCTGAAAGGTGGGCCAGACAATGAAGAGCGGGTTTCCACGTGATGTTAAGGGGTTGTGCGTGGGTCTGGAACCCCTGATAGATGACTTTAAAGCAAGGCGACAGTGTGGCTGGCTCACGTCATGCATTGGTTTTATATACTCTGGGCTTTATGTACTCTGCAGGATTTCTTCAATGTTTAGAGAGTTTATTTCATCATGGATGCAGAAAGAACAGAGAGAAGGCGGTGGGGGGGGGCGGTGGGGAGACACGCAAAAAAAGCAAGAGGGAGGGAAAGAATGGATAGAAGGAAAAGAAAGATGGAGAAGGAAAAGAGAAGGAAGCAGCCGGGGAGGAGGCAACGCAGACCCTGCTGTGGGAGGAGGCTCTGCTCAGGGGCTGCACTTAGGGAGCTGTTTGGGCTTTTCCAGGCCAGTGGCCTCGGGCTCCAGGCCCTGGCCGACCGCAGAGGACAATGTGAGGCGGGTTTGTTTGGTGATGTGTTTTCTGCTGGCCCTGTTTGTTTGTTTTCCGTTTTTCTGGCAGTGTACATGTCTGGGATAGAGAAGAAGGAGGTCAGGGACATGACCGGCATTGACAATGGCCCCGGGGCCAGGCTCTGGGCTGGCAGGATCCTGTTGTGGGGGCTTGGTGAGCATCGGAGCCAGACTTTGGATGTCCCGGGAAGGGCTTCTATGTGGGTGCCCAGAGCCAGGTGGCCTGCCCAGCTTGGAGATGGTTTGCCCCAAGCTCTTTGTCCCTGTCTTTTTCCACCCTGGCAGGAAAGAATTAGTCCTTGAGGCCTGGGCTTCTTGCCTATGTAGCCAGGATGTCATGCTGGGCTGGGGAGCCCGTGGGGGTAGCAAGACCAGCCACTTCCAGCTCGCCTCAGGGGTGCCCACGAGAGCCAGCCCACTCCCAAGTGCTGATGATGAGTCTGGCTTTCTCTCCTCTATCCCACAGCCCTTGGAAGCCAACATAACGAGCACTATTAAAGTTAATGAAACGCAATGAGTCCTCCGTTTGCTCAGTTACAACTCTTTACGAGATTGCTCCCTCTTGGTGAGGAGATTCATTTGAGCTGCCAGGGCTTGGCCTTTGTCCCCCTAATTTTTATTGGCCCATTAACGAGATCAGATGCTCTGGGCTGACGAGGAGGATCTGGTACTGTGGTCCCAACAAGCCCCACTGCGTCAAGTCTCAGGTGGCCTTTTGATTTCAAATTAGCCTAGAAACAGCCCCTGTTGCCTCTTTTGCTTCCCCACCTCCAAACCCAGTTTTATATGTAGGTACAGCAGGGATATGGGAAGATTCAGAAGTTAGGAGATGCTTTCCCATTCCCTTTAGAAAGGGTCTCAGCCCACTGATGGAGTAGTTCCCCTAGTAAGAACAGTTCCTTTAGCTTAAGGGTTTTATTCCCCATTAAGATGGAAATGCAGGGATGGCTAAGCCTGGGTGGCTCAGTCATTAAGTGTCTGCCTTTGGCTCAGGTCATGATCCCAGGGTCCTGAGATCGAGCCCCGCATCGGGCTCCCTGCTCAGTGGAGAGTCTGGTCTCCCTCTCCCACTCCCCTGCTTGTGTTCCCTCTCTCACTGTGTCTCTCTCTGTCAGATAAATAAATAAAATCTTAAAAAAAAAAAAAAAAGATGGAAATACAGAACCCTGTTAGTCATTTACATGTCGGTGTGAATTATTTTGTAAGGTCATGGATAGGCTTCAAGGGGATCTGAGGATCTCCTAAATTGTAAATAAACTTTTGTCTTCAGTGTTCATTTTCCCAGAGAGAAGTTTTCTACAGCTTTCTTCAAAGTTGCCATGACACAGACAACACCCCCCTAAAAAAAACACCCCCTAGAGGTGGAAGAAGAATGGTTCATAACTGGGGCACAGAAGACAAACTCTCCTACCATCGCTTGGTCAACCCCACTCTTGAGGAGACACTGGTCCCCTCCTCCTTGGGAGACATTTCCTCCAGACCTCCCATTGTCACCACAGCTCAATCATGTCTGTTCTAAATCTTAAAACCAACCTCACGTTGGAGGACTGGGGCAAGAGGAGAGCCCTTTCATGCTATGTTGATTCACACGGCGGAGCTGTGATGATGGGCTTGCGTGCTGGTGTAAATACCCATAAACTCTCTGCAAAGTGCTGGGCATCGCGTGCCACTGGGGTCAGAGAGGAGGCGAGTACGGACCTGGCAGCAACTGTCATGACAAGATCTCAGCTGTGACCACGGAGGAAGAGGGCACCGTTTGAGCTGGTCCCTGTAATCCCTTGGCTTCCCCCGCGGAGCAGGTGGCGCGTGCGCAGTGATACCTCGAAGGGCCCCTCCCCCGCTCAGCCAGTCCAACTGCGCTTATGGCTTAGGGACGGCATTGTCACCGGAAGGCCCGGGTTATAATGCAAAGGGGCTGCTTGGGCAGATGAGTGGTACCTGAGAGCCTGTTCTTCACCCAGCAGCCCGACTCCTCTTCATGCAGGGTTTCACAACCTCAGCACTCTGGATACGTGTGGGGGGATGTCCTGCGCAGTGCAGGATGCTCAGCGGCGTCCCTGGCCATTACTCACCAGATGCCAGCAGCACACCCTCCCACGCTGTGACAACCAAAAACCGTCTCCAGACATTGTCAGATGTCCCTTCAGAGCAGGGGGCAACATTGCTCCTCCCCCACCCCAGCCCCATTGAGAATCTCTGTCATAAAGATGATAAATCAAATCATGTCACTCTTGCAATATCTTCCCATTAAGCTAAACATGAAATCCAGGTGCTTGGTGTGGCCTTCAGGGCCCCTGTAGGCTAGATTTGCCTCCCTTTCCAGCCTCACCCAAGCCCCTCGGCTCTCACCTGCCATCACCCGTTGGCCATATAAACCTTTTTGACACACCTAGACAAGCCAAGCTCTTTCTTGGACAGAGTGGAAGATGGGGAGACCTCGCAGATTTGGGATATGTTCATATACACTTATGACAACTCTTAAATATTTGACTTACTGAATTGCGTAGTTTTCCTGTCTCCCCCCATAAGAATGTAAACTCCCTGAGAGCAGGAACCTTGTCTGGCTTGTTCACTGTTGTATTCCCATCATCTTCCCTAGTGCCTGCCTCACGGAGTAAGTCCTGAATAATTAGCTGTGGAATGAACGAATAAGGGTGGCAGGGGTTTAGAGAGGGAGAAGGATTCTTCTGGAAGGTCAAGGGAAGGTTTCTTGGGCACGTCGAGGCTTGAAGCTTGGGTAGGAAGGGTGAAGAGTTGGAAGGGCAAAATGTGTTCTGGGACAGGGCTGAGGGGATGGCAGACGCAAAGGCCCAGAGAAAGCACAGTGGCCCAAATATACTGCCACCGACCCAAGGGATATGCCAGCAGCAGAAACTCCTCATGGGGCAGAAGGACAAATGTTGTGTGACTCGTTCTTGGTCTGAGGGGATTCAGGGGTGAAGTACCTGAGTCCCTTGATGAGTAAGTAGGGAGAGAAGTCAGCCAGGTTGGAGCCTTGTGAAACGGGGGCCAAACAAGGGAGGGTTTTGATGGCAGAGCCTGGAGTCCGGACTTGGCTGAGCCTCTGAAAAGTAATGATTATTCCTCTCATGGTATTTCATGTCGGTGACTCTGACGGCTCTGATGGCCTCCGACCCCTGGAACCGACTTTGTGGCCGGAAGAGAAGTCAAAACACTGACCAGACAAGTGGGCCTAGACCAGTGCAGAGAGTCCTGGGACTCAAACCGAAGAGGCCTGGGGCCTGGTTCCACCTTCCCTCCCTCTCTTGATGTGTGGCCTTGCTCAAAGGCATTGGACTGCAATGGGCCTCTGTGTCCTTCTTTTGGAAAACAAAGTTAACAATACCTGCTCCGTTCAGAGGAGAAGTGAGGTCATGTTTGTGCAGCATTGTGAGCTCATTGGAGACAATGAGTGTATTCTTCTTAACAGTAACAATAATAATCATTACTGCAAATCTAACCAGTAAATATATCTCCTCTAAGCGGGAGTTGGGCCCGTGAGTAGGATAGCAATTAAAGTTAAAAAAAAAAACCTCTAGATGGGGGAATTTTCTGGCCCCATTTTGATCTTTGGGGTTTGCAGAGTTGATATCACCGTGGGAGGGAGAGAGGCCTGCAGCAATCATTCATTTTACTTCCATTCAATTGTACTCATTGTATCTCTCTTGTCCTTGAGTTATCCCCAGTGAGTTTTGCAACTTCTCACCCTCCCACAGTCCAAGGATAAAGAGGTCCCCTAGACTCTCCATCTCCACACCACCTAGTGTCCAATCACTTATGGAAGTGGTGATTGGGCTGTTAGAGATCCTGGCATTTAGGCCTTGGCCACAAACTAGCCTGCAAAGTAGGCGGCCTATCTTGAGTACTTGAGTCTCTTTTCGACCCATCCCACTACGGAGGCTGATGATTCCCAAACCAGGATGTGCATTCAAAGCCCCCAGGAGTGGAGTCCATGGATTCCCCGGGGATTCTAATGCAGCCATTTGAATTTGGGAATCACCAGGTTTAATGAAATGTTAGTTTCAGGAGCAGAATGATGCTTACACAAACATATTGTTGAAGTTTGGTCAAGCTGGCAGAAGGCCCTCTCTCCTGCCCCAATCCACTAAATAACAGAAAAACTCTAGAAAAGAAAAAAAAAACTATATTACAGTGTGAGAAAACAAGAGGGAGCCATCAGTGTATCAGAAATGTTGGATCCCAGGGGTGTCTGGGTGGCATAGTCAGTTAGGTGTCTGACTCTTGGTTTTGGCTCAGGTCGTGATCTCGGGGTCGTGGGATCG
Source organism: Mirounga leonina (assembly GCF_011800145.1). NCBI lineage: Eukaryota > Metazoa > Chordata > Mammalia > Carnivora > Phocidae > Mirounga > Mirounga leonina. Next base: position 2,407,041 of record NW_023270807.1, on the reverse strand, counting down.
AGCCCTGCGTCAGGCTCTGCGCTCAGAGTGGAGCATGCTTCAGATTCTCTCTCTCCCTCTCCCTCTGCCCCTCCCACTCATGAGTGCGCTCTCTCTCTTTCAAATAAATAAATAAATCTAAAAGAATGCAAAGAAAAAGAAATGTTGGATCCCAGAAAGAGAAAGAGCAAATAGCATCAAAGCTTGAAAGCAATCAAACTGGAGGGAGCCACAGCTAAAACATATGAAGAAGAAGACTGCTGTGGAGGGAGGAATGGTTTGAGGGCTCCAAGCCTGAGACAGCAGACTTAAAAGAAGCAGAAGAGGTCCCAGGGTTGTTCCTTGCTGCCTCATGACCAGTTGGCAGTTGTGGATTTGCCCCGAGATGTTGGGGCTAGAGAGGCAGAGCGATGCTCCATGTAGCTTCTGACACTCTGAGAGAGAAAGAGGGAGCCGTCATCTGGGAGGAAAGGTGTCAGAGGCCGCTCATCTCCCACCCACCCTCAATAACCAGTGACAGGCTGCAGTGAATACAAAGCTGGCGAGTAGATGGCCTCAAACACAATGATGAGCAAAATATCAAGAATCACTGAAGAGTTAAGGAAAAATAGAACTACGGTTTGGAGAAACTCTAAGCCAGTACGTATGGTCCAATAGAACTTTCTGGAATGATGGCAGTGTTGTGTAGCCGAGCTGTCCAATATGGACCGCACACCACTTGTATCTATTGAGCCCTTGAGATGAGGCTCTTGCAACTGAGGAACTGAATTTTTAATTGTATTTTGTTTTAATAGTTTAAAATTTGTTTTAAAAGATTTTAGTCTTAAGTAATCTCTCTGCCCAATGTGGGGATCGAACTCATGACCTTGAGATCAAGAATCACACTCTCCATGGACTGAGCCAGCCAGGTGCCCCTAATAATTTAAATCTGAATGGCAAGCAGCTACTGTATTGGATAGCATAGCTCTAAACTTAAACATATAGAAGAGGAAACATCCAAAGAAATCAAGATAATAGAATGAATAACAACACAAACCAGTTTAGTTGAAGAATAATTATTATCCTCAAGAGATTCCAAGTAGTAAAAAAAAAAAAAAAAAAAAAGAGATTCCAAGTAGTAATAAATCTATTTTAAAAATCAACCAGTAGGGGCGCCTGGGTGGTTCATCAGTTAAGTGTCTGCCTTCAGCTTAGGTCGTGATCCCAAGGTCCTGGGATCGAGTCCAGCATCGGGCTCCTTGCTCAGCCGGGAGTCTACTTCTCCCTCTCCCTCCCTCTCCCTCTGTGATCTCTCTTGCTTTCGCTCTCTCTCAGATAAATAAATAAAATCTTTTTAAAAATAATAAAATAAGAATCAACCAGTAGGGGCACCTGGCTAGCTCAGTTGGAGGAGCCTGTAACTCTTGATCTTGGGGTTGTGAGTTCGAGATCTATGTTGAGTGTAGAGATTACTTAAAAATAAAATCTTAAAAAAAAAAATCAGCCAGTGGTCTTAGAAACTTAAAAATTGAAAATCAGATTTTGAAGCTCAGTAGACGGTCCGAGTTGAATTTAATGGTCTAGTTATTAGGGGAACCTGAGCTGAAGAAGTCTCCTTGGGCGCCTGGGTGGCTCAGTTGGTTAAGCGACTGCCTTCGGCTCAGGTCATGATCCTGGAGTCCCTGGATCGAGTCCCGCTTCGGGCTCCCTGCTCGGCAGGGAGTCTGCTTCTCCCTCTGACCCTCCCCCCTCTCATGTGCTTGCTCTCTCTCATTCTCTCTCTCTCAAATAAATAAATAAAATCTTAAAAAAAAAGAAGTCTCCTTAAACACAGTGAAAAGGAGAAAAAGATGGAAAGTCTGAGAGAAAGAGGTAAGAGACATCTGTCTATAAGCATTACAAAAGGATAGAACTCCAGAGAATAGAAGAGAGAAAATAATTAAAGAACTAATAAAAGAAAATTTCCCAGTTGTTGAAGAAAGAAATTAATCATTAGACAGAATGTTCCCAGGAAAAAAAGGCCCACACTGAGAATTATTATAGTGAAATTTCAGAACAACAACAATAAAGAAAAAAAGGCCTAGAAACTTCCAGAGAGAAAAAGCAGGTCACCAATAAAATAATATTAAATCGGCATCAGGCATCAGGCTGGTTGTTAAAAGACAATGGAACACTATCTCCAAAGTTCCAAAGGGAAATGAAGTATTCATGTAGGAAGGGGATAATTAACACATTTTTTGTTTTATAAGAAGAAAGTTTGCCACCCTCAGATAACTTGAAAGAATTCCTAGAGGAGGTGTGTCAATTAAAAAAAAAATAGTGAATTCAAGAAAGAGGAAGACGTGGGATGCTGAAACTATGGTGAACAAAGAAACTAGTAAAACTTATAGTGAACTCTGACTAACTATTGAGGCATAATGTAAGCATTTTAAAGATAACAATATGGGGGTGGCTGGTTGGCTCAGTTGGTGGAACATTCAACTCTTGATCTTGGGGTCATGAGTTCAAGTCCCATGTTGGGTGTAGAGCTTACTTTAAAAAATAAATAAGTAAAAATAAGAACAACAATATGGAACCACGATCTACTCAGATGATCTCAACTTGGGAGGTGACAAATGGAGGAGGAGAAGGAATACTTAAGTGTGCTAAAGGAGACAGAGTTCCTGATTAGCTGTAGACATTGATAGGAAAGCCTAAGTTAAAGAATATATGGATTCAAGTTTGAGAGTAACCAACAGAAGATGGAGAACTGGAAAATCAACTTCCAAATATTTAGAGTGAATTAAAAGGCAGGGGTGGAGAGGGGAGAAAAATTAATCTAACAAAAAGCCAGAAGAAAAGAAAAAAAATAAGAAGAAAGCAAATTAAAGAGGAAGCATAAAATAAAATGACAGGTTAAGTCTAAAAAATCATTGAGATAATACATGAAAAAAGAGAAAAATTCCTCTATTAAAGGCAAAAGCCTGCTCTATGCTGTTCACACAGATGTATTTGATACCAAATGACAAGAACATTTTGAATATGAACAGATGGAGGAAATATACCAAGAAAATGATAACAAAGATTAAGCAGGTATATTAGCACCAGACAATATGGGATCCAAGGCAAAAAGCACTAGAAGAAACAAGATATACAGATAGAAGTCATAATCTTACAAAAAATATATAATTTCTATGATTCTTAATCCAGTTTCAAAATATATAAAGCAAACATTGACAGAAACCAAGGAAAAATGAACAAATCTCTGGCCATGGAAAAGCCTCAGAAATCTCCAGGTCAAGTAGACAAAAGCCATCATGAGAATAATGGAGGATTTGAGTGACACGATTAACAAGTTTTAACTGATGCATGTTATACCCTAAAAACTGAGAACACATTTTGTTCCAAATACATTTTTAGTATTCACCCACAAAAAACCTCAACAAATTCCCCAAACCCCCATAACATATTATACCAGCCATTTACTCTGTCCACAATACATGAAAATAAACAGTTAACGTTAATATGGTGGGCTGGGGTGGGACTCCGTATCTGTGGTACTTGGAAATATAAACTCATTCACAGGGAGTTCCTTGGAACTCAGAGCCTGGTTTCTCTCTGCTACAGTCTATTCTGGTGTATACTCATGGAGGTAAGTCTCACACATGGATGTCACCTGTCACGGTATCCCAAAGAGGGGAGAACATTATTGTGAACCTTTGCTCCTGAGAGTAGAGTCTAAATAAACAGCCTGGTATTCGAAGCCTTCCAGAATTGGACCCCAGCCTGCCTGTCCTCTCTCACCTCCCACTCCTCTGCACTGTGCAAGCGCCAAACACTCTTGGCATGCCCACCACCTAATGGGTGCTCCTTGGTCCACGACTCTCATCCAGTTACTTAACTGGTCCATTTGTATAAATCTCACCTTCTCCACCTGATGATGCACACCAGCGAACTATGGCTCGGGGGCCATCTCTGGCCCGGCCCCTGTTTTGTAAATAACGTTCTTTTTCCCCTTTCATCTGGGATCAGGGAGTCATTTGGACTCACTCTACCTGAGTGAAAGAAGCAGTGAGAATTTATGTTGTTATATATATTGTCTTTAAAATGATGAAATAGGAGCAAAGGAAGATGAAAGTGTTTGTCCAACATAGTGCTCTGGTGAAGTTGGAATTAGTAGGCACCATCTCATGATCTAATTCCTAATTGTTTTTTCTTCTTTTTTTTTTTTTTAAAGATTTTATTCATTTTTACAGAGGGGGAGGGGCAGAGGGAGGAGAGAGAGAATCTCGAGCAGACTCCACGCTGAGCACAGAGTCTGACTCGGGGCTCGACTCCACGGCCCCGAGACCATGACCCAAACTGAAACCAAGAGCCGGACGTCCAACTGACTGAGCCATCCAGGCGCCCCTCTAATTGTTTTTTTCTTTCTCTTGGACAGCTCCTTTATTTAACAGAAGCTTATAATGTGTTTCCCATGAGTCCAGCATTCTTGTATGTGTTTATAAATTTTCACTCAGTTGACTTTCAAGACAGTCCTCGGAGGCAGACGCTACTGTTGTTATCCACCTTGTAGAGGTGAGGAAACTGAGGCACCGAGGGGTGATAGAACTTGTGTGAGGACACAGTCCCAGTGTGCGGCAGAAGCGATTTGGTTCTGGAATCTATACTTACCCACTATCCTGTGCTACCTTTCACCCTCCAATGTGACTTGCCTTTTTCCTCTAGGTTAAAAACACATCAAAGAACGCCTAATCACCCCAGCCTGTGATCAGTAGAGCTTCTACTCAATTAAACCCATTGAATCAGTCACCAAGGAGGGTCCAAGCAAAGAATGTGAGCTCCAAGGCGGGAGGGGTTATCTTGTTGACGGCATTCCCATCACCTAGAACAGTGTCTGATACATGGAAGGTGCTCAGCAGAAATATTTTGGAGAGATAAACAATCAGATGAATTGATCAATGAATGGATACATGTATGAATTAGATAGGTATGTAAATAAAGTTTTATCAGAACCTAGCGACACCCATTTATTTATATAATGTTGCTGGCTGCTTTCCCCAGAGTTGAGTAGTTAACAACAGAGGCCATATGGCCCACAAAGCCTAAAATATTTACAGAAAATTTGCTGAGCCCTGGAGTATAGAGACACTTTCTTCCTCTTGCTGTCAACACTAAGCCAGCCTGTTGCACAGGTCAAGAATGGCCTGTGCAGGGGGTGCGTGGGTGGCTCTGACTTTTGATTTCGGCTTGGGTCGTGATCTCAGGGTTGTGAGGTTGTGAGGCTCTGTGCTGGGCATGGAGCCTGCTTAAAATTCTCTCTCCCTCTCCCTCTGCCCCTCCCCCACTCGCTCACTGGCACTCTCCCCTCCCCCCGTCAAAAAAAGAACGGCCTGTGCAGGAAATAGCAAGGATGCTCTCTGTGGCTCAAGAATGCCCTTGAGGGGAAGAGGAGGCCGTGTTACAGATGGATGTCATCCTTGCAGAAGTGGTTAGAAGGCAGGCTTTCGAGCCCGGACTGACTCAGGTTTGACTCCCAGTTCTGCCATTGACCAGCTGTATGACTTCAGGCAGCCTCCACGCTCTTTGAACCTCAGCTTGTTTCTCTGTAACACTGTGGGTGATAGGGTCACCTGGGTGGCTCATTCGGTTAGGTGTCTGCCTTCGGCTCAGGTCATGATCCCGGGGTCCTGGGATCGAGCCCCGCATCGGGCTCCCTGCTCAGCGGGGAGCCTGCTTCTCCCTCTCCCTCTGCCTGCCTGTCTGCCTGCTTGTGATCTCTCTCTCTCTCTCTGTGTCAAATAAATAAATAAAATCTTCAAAAAAAAAAAAAAACCAACCCCAAAACTGTGGGTGATAAAATCTAGACTAGTTCAAGGTTCAAGTGAGATAATGTGCAGAAACTATCTGGGATCTAGGGACCCCGATAAATGATCGTCCTTTTCCTTGTGGACACCGAATATGTTTTAAGGTTGGTCTCTAATTGTGACTGGCCAGTTTCAAGTGAGCTTTTGTGCCCAGGGAGCCCTTCCTAGAGAATCCTGCCCCTGCCTCCACCCCCTTCTCCCTGCACTTACCTTCTCTAGCCTTCCAGGTTCGCCTCTCCCTCACCCTGCCCCAGCCCTCCCTGATTTCCTCTCCCTTGTACCTCCGCTCTGCACTTACACACTCCCTGACTCTGTTTTTCAAGTCATTATTGTTCTCTGGGTGTTTCCTGTGAATCCAGACACCTGCCCAAGCAGATCCACCCTCAGACGGGGTCCAGTGAATCTTTGAGGGCTGGTTACTTGATTTGACAACAGTGGGCAGGGGTGCTGCCGAGCAGGCCCAGCCCAGCTCCAGGCTGAGTGGGCCCGCACCCACCACTCCCTCTGGGGTGGCATCCTCATTCCCAGCCAGACTAGACAGCCTCTCCGGCCTGAAATTGCTGGGCTTGAAATTTCTGCCACCAGACAGGCATTCCTTTGTGATTATTCTTACCCTCAGGACGTTCCTTTGTTAAAATGCAGGTAATTCCTAGGAGGCGATCACCTGTGTCCAGGTTCTTATCGAGTCACAACCTACCAATGGTCAACTAATTGCTGAGCTGTTGCAGTCCCAAATGAGATGGTATATCTGAAAATGATTTCAACACTGTGAAGAGAAATATATAAACAAAGGATTATTCTTAGTGTTAAAAGGTGTTACATCCTCTCCATTTTATCACAAATGGCTTTTAGAAGTAGATTCCAAAGGAGTGAATCTCTAATGGTGGAATTCCAGACTACAAGATAAATTTTAAAATATTGAAGGTGGCAGGGGCAGGTTCCTTCCCTTTCAAAGCCCACTGCCCAGGTAGCTATCAACTCAGCCAAATTCTAGGCCAGCTCTGACCAGTGGAGTCTTGGAGTGAAGGCAAGGCCTTTGAGGTGATTGAATTGTCCTTCCCAAAGCTTAGAACCAGGAAGAGTCTTGAATCTTCTTATGTTACAGATGAGGAAATGAGGCCCAGAGAAAGTTTCTCACTCATTCACAGCGGGGGAGCCTAAGTAGTAGGCAGGAGCTAAAGTAACTAGGATGGGTCTGGGGGCTAGCAGGGGTCAGAAGGCAGGATGAAACCAAAGCTGGGTTAAGGGTGAAGCCCCCTTGCCAGTGCTGGCCCCTCTGAGGGCTTCCCCTGGCACAGACAGACAGACAGGACACCCGGCACCGACAGACAGACAGAAGAGTCCACTCGTCCCCTCCTGCAGGCTGCCCCTCCCACATCAAGTGCAACTCCTTTTGCCTGGGGCCACCCTGCCGAGGGGAGGCCTCCCATCCCAGGCCCTTGGCCCACGGAGAGAAAGTCCGAAACAATGCCTCTAAACTGAAAACATTTTTGTCTTTCTCCATGGAACAATGGCCATTAACTGCCATGGAACTGGAGCAGAAATGGAACGCAAACCCCAGGGGCCTGGGAGCCTGCAGGGGTGTGGGGGTGGGGAGGGAATCGGGGGGCAGAAGTCTAGGGAGAGCCTCTCCCCACCACCTCCCGTCACCCCCCTGCGCCCCCGTCCCCCTGAGGCACTTCCGGGGGCTGCTGCCTTTTCCATTTGGAGCCCCGCTTGACCCCCCCCTTCAAAGTCTCTGGGACTCCGGAGGGGGGGGGCTGCACAGACCACCCTCCCACACATCCCAGCAGTGCTCTGGACACTCACCATACACAGGAAGGCCAGCAACGGCAATCAAGAGACAGCTTAAAGCGGCCCCCAGCCCCCTGGAGCCCCTGCTGGGGAGCGGACAGGACCACGTGGGCGACCTTGAGGCCAGTGACTGACCTCCTAGTCCCTCGCTGTGGAACCTCCAGCATGGGCTCTTTTGGGGGGTCGCTAGACAATGCGCCCCGCCGAGAGTGAGAGATGACGCATTTTTCTGCGGCCAAAAGCCACTTTTGACGGGTCCGCCCCATTGAGGAGCAACCGAAACCTCATCCCACCCAGCACGGCTTTTGTCTGCACCACATATTTGTCTTATTTGGAAGATTTTTGTGGGTTTTCCTGTCTTTCTCCAGCGCTTACTGCCTGAAGGGGCCGGAGGCCATGGTGGGGCTGCGGGAAGGGGGGAAGAGGCATTCCTGGGGCACGATGCCTGGTGGTCTGCGGCGTGACTGGACGTGGGGGAGAAATCTGCCCCCCACAACACCATGTGTACCCCAAATAGGCACCCTGGACCCAGGCCACACGCCTCTCCTCTGTGGGCCGCCCACGGCTCCTGGGCCTTCCTGGGCCTGTTTCCCGAGTCTTCTCTCAGCCTCCTCTGCTCTGGCTCCCCCGTCTCTCATTCCTTCATTCCTGTGCTCCAGCCTGCTCGGCTCCCGGGTTCCTACGCCTTGGCCGGTGCCCACACCTTTCCTCCCATTTCTTTCTGCCTGTCTGGATTCTGAAGTGTCTCTCAGGGCCTGGCGCCATCTCACCCCCTCCTTGGTGCCCCCCCCCCGCACCCCCAATCTAACCCCTGTCAGGGTCTCCTGCTTCTGAACTTCAGAAGTGTGTGTCTTCTCTCCCTTTGGTGATTCCAAGCACACCCTGCCTCTGTCACAGCTGCCCAGTAACATGGAGGACAGAGGCTGTAGCTTTTGTTCTTTGTTCCCCCCCCATCACGCCTTCTACAACGCAGTCGCTCCATTAATATTTGTTTGACTGGGGCTTCTCAAGGGCTGGCCATGGACCAATTTGGAGAATCTCAGTGATAGAAGAGACCTAATCCAATGACCCACTCAGAACTTGAATTCCTGCCAAAAGGTGTTTTGGCTTCAGCTTACATGCCTCTGGTGATGGAGATCTCACTACTTGTTGTGACAAACCATTCCCTCTTCTGATAGCTCTGACCTTAAGGAAGTTCTTCCTCATATTGAACTAATACATGCCACCTTTGGCTTTCCCCACTAGACTCCCAGCTAGACCACATAAATCTATTCCAACCCTTTTGCCTCACAACCACCCTTCAGATTTTTGAAGGTGAGAAATCTCCTACCTCTGCAGTCTTTTCTTTTCCAGAGGGAAACACCTATTGTCCTAACCTCCAGTGTCCCAGTGCCCCAATGACCATGGCTTCGAGTGTTCACCCCCACTTCCCATGTTGAGCATCTCCCCAAAGCCCTGTTGAACTCATTTTCCTAACATCATTTTCCCTCTTTCTGGATCAAAATGAATGCCACGGGTTTCAGATGGGCTTGCCACCATGTGGTTATTTGAAGTGTCTCAAAGAAAGGACCCACTCTCTCTCTAGGGAAAGGAAGGAAGGAATAGAAAGAAAGAAAAAGAAAGAAAGAAAGAAAGAAAGAAAGAAAGAAAGAAAGAAAGAAAGAAAGAAAGAAAGAAAGAAAGAAAGAAAGA